>NC_056510.1:46491209-46522956 GCF_014905685.2 Nematolebias whitei | reverse complement strand
CCCGCCCCTCGCACAGTGATTGCTGGACATGGGCACCAGCGACCCCCGTGACCCAAAATGGAATAAGCGGGTAAAGAAAATGGATGGATGGATGGATGGATATTTTAGTGAGTTATTGTTTAATTCTTGTTTTGTGATTTGTACATCTGTGGATTGGAATAAAGTTTAACTAAAGGCTATAGCTCTTCTTTAAACATATTTGAGGGAAATATTCCTGAGAGATCCAACAGTTTTGTGTCTTTTTATGATTTTTCAGCTGAGTTAACTTTAACAGATTATTTGATAATCATTAAAATGAAAACAAGAGGATTCATGATAAAGCCAGTGTCGTTTATTTTATTTTTTTATTCTTCACTGATAAAAAAAACAAAACATTATTTTATACATAAAATATTTTTTTTAAAAATCGTTTCCACCGTCCGTCCATCCTCTGTCCTGGTCCGCCTGTCTGCCGGGATAGGGATTCGGCCTTCATGATTACCTGAGGCTGGGGTCTGGACAACGGCCTTCTGCGAGTCACCAGCTTGTATGATCCTCCGCAATGACCAGCGGAGCCCGGAGCCCACAGAGCACGCAAGGCTGGTATCCAGAGCCCGAGCCCTGAGTTGGCATCACGGAGGATCTTCCGCAGTGACCAACAGAGCTCTGAGCTGGGGACATGATGCCCTGCCTGGCCTGGCTCGAGGCACCAGGGGAGATGACCGTGGAAACCGGCAGAGCTCCATCTAGCTCCCTCTGAATGTTGTCGTTGGCCACCAAGCACAAAAAACTCTTGCACTTCAGCACAAGATTATTGTGTTGTCATTATTGTTTTTAAAATCTTTAAAATAGATGCAACCACTGCTCCGGGTTCGGAGAAATTACAAATGGTGGATCGGTGTGAAAAGTTTCTGAAAGAGCCAGTGACTCCTCCCCCTGACCAATCAGTGACCGACAGTGTACTGACGTCATGTTTTAGGGTCCTGCTTGAACTCAGTGGAACTGCAGAGAAGTAAGTACTGAAAAAACATGCTGGTTCCAGGATAAAGGTCCCATGGAACAGGACACGGAACTGGCCTGAGCAGGTTAAAGTGGGCCCAAGTAGGACCTGTGGAAAAGGGGCTTTACCTTCTGGTACTTGTGCTTTCGGCCTCCTTTACTAATCCTCTCTAGACCTAAATAATCTTACCTTGTGTTCTCCTTGTGCTTTCACAGAACCTGGTTCCTGTCCTGGACCAAATTAACTGTCCTTGAATCCTCGACTCCTGTACCTACCTGTGAGCAATGAGTCCTCCTTGTGGATCTTCCTTAGCTGTTCCTCCACCTTCCTACAACTTGCCTCCACGTTCCACCTGAACTCCTCTCTACTGGACCTCCTGGATATGGAACCTTCCACCTTCCTCTCTACGCTGCCCTCCTACCAATGTCCTTTAAGAAACCTCCAAGCTGCACTATCTAAATGGTCCTCACAGCCTCTGACCCCTCTCATTCCTTTCCAGGGTTTCCAGTGTGTCCCACCTGTATATACCACTGTTTATATTATCACTGTAAATAAATAACTTTATATCCTCATAAAGGTTTTGAGTTCTGTTTTCCTTAGTATGCTCTGTCTTGGTAAACACGTTCATCGTGACAGATGTTATGTCCCATCGCCATTATATTATATAAAAGTGCAAAGAAAAGAAAGGTGGACCTAGAAATTATTATTTTTTAAATGGATAGATTTTCAGTCATGCATTTATTTTGTCCTCATCAAATTATTGTTCATAATGATTATTTTTAGCCAAAGAAATTGTAAAAATCTCATCCTTTTGACAAACGAACAAGTCAGTTTCTCTGACGACAACACATTTTTTGCCAATGTTTAGGCTGCCCATTGAAGCCAATTACATTTTTTTCACACTAGGTGGAAAGTAGCAACTGCATCAAATCATTTATCTCACAAAAATCTAGTTTGGTTAATCTGTTTGAGTTCTGCGCCCTTCCTCCTCATCTTGCCATCTGTGGTTGCACATATCGACTGAGTTTGGAATAGCACCACTGACCCCAGGGGCAAATATCTACCGATCCCGTCAAAGCCCCACCAAGCCTACTGTGCCCTCTGTGATTTATATATCTGCCCTGAATTTACAGCTTGTGAATTGCTCTCCTTTAACAGCAGAAGAGAGCATGGCTGTTCTGGAGTGGTGGGAGCTGAGCTGATGGTTCTGTGTAATAGCATTTACATTTTGGGGAAATTTATTTAGCATTTACACAGAAGATTTTTCATTCATTCAACCTTCATTTATACAGGTTAATCCCATTGAGCCTCGGGGACTATTTTACAAGAGAGACCCGATAAAGGTCTATAAAGGAGATAGATAAAGGAGAAGCAGATTAATTTGTGTAATGTAGACTTTATATGTGTGAGTGAATTCAAAAAATGTTCAATACAAAAACAACTGGACTTTATTTGTAACAGAAGACGTTTCGCTCCTCATCCGAGGAGCTTTCTCAATTCAAAGAGCAGTGAGTGAGAGATTCAGGTTATAAGGCTGAGTGAGATAAGACACACATATGTAGATTGGCAGTTCACACCTAAACACCTTAACAGTAGGTCTTTGTTCCTCTAATTCACAGATGAGACCCCTCTGTTCCCATCAGGTGTGAAAACTGGATGGGAATCATCTTAAAGTTGCATTATATGTTTTTGAAAGTGGAAATCTGAGGCCTCCTCCTTTGTTAAGAGACAGCTTTTCTCTTTTTACATAAATTGCTTCCTTCACCCCCCTTCCACCCCCCTACCCCCAAACCATCTGTGTTCTCGGTTCAAAATGTGCACATTTTGGTCCTCAAAAGATCAAAATCCAAAATCCAAGCTAAGGAAATAGAAGTGTTCACCAAACACATTAACTCAATTGATAACAACATCAAGTTCACCAGAGAGGATGCAAACGACAACAAGCTGCCTTTTTTGGACTGTTTGGTTCAGATGGAGAGAGAGGACAGCCTGACAGACATTGAAGTTTACAGAAAACTGACCCACACAGACCAGTATCTTCTGTTTGACTCCCACCATCCACTGGAACACAAACTCACTGTCATCAGAACTTTACAACTTCGGGCCGAATGCGTCCCCACGAAGACAGAAGGGAAGGAAAAGGAACTGAAACACGTTCAAGAAGCTCTTCAAACATGTGGATATCCTAACTGGGCTTTTGTCAAGTCAGCGAGGAAATCTACAAAACACACCAATAAACAGAAAAAGGAGAACAACAGATGGTAAAACATTGTCATCCCTTATGTTGCTGGAGTATCAGAGAAATTCAGAAGGATCTTCAACAAACACAAGATCCCAGTACATTTCAAACCCAGCAGGACTCTCAGACAGAGGTTGGTCCACCCTAAGGACAGAACACCCATACACAAACAGAGTGGTGTAGTGTATGCGGTCCAGTGCAGCGAGGACTGTCCAGACCTCTACATTGGAGAAACTAAACAGCCTCTTCACAGACGCATGGCTCAACACAGGAGAGCCAGCTCCACAGGACAAGACTCAGCTGTTCACCTCCACCTCACAGATAAGGGACACTCTTTTGAGGACCAAAATGTGCACATTTTGGACCGAGAACACAGATGGTTTGAGAGGGGGGTGAAGGAAGCAGTTTATGTAAAAAGAGAAAAGCCGTCTCTTAACAGAGGAGGAGGCCTCAGATTTCCACTTTCAAAAACATCTAATGCAACTTTAAAACAGATTCCCAGCCGGTTTTCACACCTGATGGGAACAGAAGGGCCTCGTCTGTGAATTAAAGGAACAAAGACCTACTGTTAAGGTGTTTAGGTGTGAACTGCCAATCTGCATATGTGTGTGTGTGTGTGTGTCTTATCTCACTCAACCTTATAATCTGAATCTCTCTCTCTGCTCTTTGAATTGAGAAAGCTCCTCAGATGAGGAGCGAAACGTCTTCTGTTACAAATAAAGTCCAGTTGTTTTTGTATTGAACGCTTTTTGAATTCGACATGTCCTGGATGACTGAGAATCTTCACTAGTATATGTGTGAGTGTACATTCACGTTTTCATGGGAGTTTTCATGTGAATGACATGTCTCCACTGTAAGAGTATACTGTATACATGTATGTATGTGTGCAAATGTTCCCCAGCCATAGCACCTGGCACAGAGAAGAGCTTGTAAATTCCCAAGATAAGGAGCGGCGAAGTGTCACATAGCAGGGCGTCCTTTTTTAAAGATGAGAAAATGCCGTCCAGCTCTGTTTCCTCAGAAACAAAGCAAGACTGAAAACTGTTTTTCAGACTGTAAAAAGTTTAACTGGTATAGCTGAAAAAATGAAAATGTGGGAATAAACATTTGACAATTAGCAATCAAAAATCAACATGAAATCAAATCTTTTCATGGTTCTGCTGGAGTTCTGATGCTAAAAACGGAATATTCACAAAGGTGGCTCTTTGGGCTTTTTCATCAGGTCCATTAAGTTGTTTGCAAGGTGTTCAAATCTACATTTGCAGCAGAAAAATAACAACCTTCAAACTTGTAATGAATTGAATCTTTTTCCTCTTTGTTCATGTGATCAAAATAAAAAGTTCACACTGCAAATTGTGCATTTGACATTTGTTTTAAAATAAATTGTCAAATGCTACACTCTTATTTTTCTAATTATCTGCTTAGTTGCATGCAACAAACACAAACAGATACTATATAAGTACTGCAAATACACATTATCTGCTGTGTCTCTGTGAAGATATCTAAAATGACTGAACAGATTTTGATGCAAGGCTCAGCTGTCTGATAAAAAAAGCACTTGAGGTATTCCCCAAATCCTTGTGGTTAAAATAACCCTTCTCTTATATAAAAGCCTCTTGTAAACTGCTTCATTGCAGAGACAGCATTCAACAAGGAAAAGCCATTAAGATCAACAAGAAAGACGGAAAGAAATTTCAGAGCAGTCCAGCTGAAAATAAAAAATGAGTAGAGGAATCATAAGTGGAGTCCCTTTAAAAATCTCTGTAGAGGAAATTCAAGGAAATATACATGGAGCAAAAGTAAAAGATATTAAAACGATTGAAAACAACAAGAGAAAGATGTGATAGCCTATCAGTCTTGATTAAATTCAAAGGAGAATGCTTACTGAGTAAAATCTTCATAGGATACATGAGCTATGATGGTAAACAGTACATTCCACCTCCTTTGAGATGTTTCAAATGTCAGAAATTTGGACACGTAGCAGCAAGTTCCAAAGGAAAGCAACAATGTGGAAGGTGTGCTGGTGAACATGAATATGGGAAATGTGAAAGAGAAGCTAAGATTAAATGCTGCAACTGTGGAGAACACACTGCTGCTTATCGTGGATGCCAAGTCAGTAAAAGAGCAGAGGAAATCCAAAAAGTGAAGCTAGCTCAAGGGATTACTTACGCTGAAGCTGCGAAAAAATATCCCAGATCAACCAGAGAGACCAGAACCAACAGTAATACCAAACATAAAACCAAAGGCTTGTGATGGATGCTCTAAAATCACTAATGACTCAATGATGGTGAACAAAAAGGATTTTGTGCTGTTTATGGTGGAAGTGATTAATTGTTCAGCTCAGACAGTAAAGAAAACTGAAAAGTTAAAAATTATAGTGAGGGCTGCAGAAAAGTACCTTGATGTGAAAGACCTTGGTTGGGAAGCTGTAGAAAGTATGATAGGTAAAGGAGTAACATCAAGTCAGTCAGAAGGTGGTACTTTCACATGGTCATAAATGTTTTTCAGTGGAATGTTAGAATTCTCTACTCAAATGGACAAATTTTTAAACTTTTTATATCAGAACTACAAGAAAAACATCATGTTATTTGTATTCAAGAAACCTGGTTAAAAACCAGAGCTAGATTTTGTTTTACATGGATACACTGCAATCAGGAGAGAGAAAGATAATGGAAGGGGTGGAGGAATAATGACATTTATATCAAATATTATAGGTTACAATATAACCAATATAGGAAAAGATCATGAATACATTACTATTAAAATATGAACAGGTAGGGATGAAATAACCATTATTAATTATTTTAATCCATGTAAAGAGTTAAATACTGTAGGGTTTCTGGGGTCTGGTCCTGCATGTTGTGTTTTCCCTCATGTTTACCAGTCACCCCTGTGTTTCACCCTGTTCCAGCACTGTCACACCTGTGTCTGAGCCTAATCACTGCAGGTGTCTTTCATTTCACCTTGTTAGTGTCTGTATATATTCAGCCCCTTCATGATTGTCCTGTCAGAGGCTTCGTCATCTGTCTCCCCTTCGTGTCCTCCTTTAAAGTAAGTTAGCTGCCCCTTCAGCATTTTGTTTTGTTTATTCAATAATAAACATTTTACTTATTTTGTTGGAGTCTCCTCATCCTCCTGCAAGTGGGTTCTAACACGTTGGTCAGATCATGTCTGAATTCAGAGACCAAAAAGAACCCCAGCAGGAAGATAACTCTTTTTGAGTTCCTGGTTGGTGAGATGACAACGACTGCTCAGCGTGAGGAGGAGAGGAAAAGAACTCTGTACCGAGGTACTCGTCTGGCTTTTAAACCTGGGTCCAGCACTGGCCCAAACCTCCATGGGGGCCCTAAGCAAAATTTGGTTTGGGGCCTTCAATTTCTGCTAATACTGTGGATTACTGCAATCAGTAGTCAGATGATCAGATCATTCATCCACCTAACATAAACTCATTGTAACTCTGACAGCCCAGTTTACATTATCCTATATTTATATATCAAAGTGGTAACAAAAGGAAAAATCCCACCAGTATTCAATGTATTTTACAGCAAAAGTGTCATCTGGTTTATTATCTTTGGTTCCAAAGAACTACAACAGTAATGTTCAAAATAATTTGTAGTGCAAGATCAACAACAAACAGCTAAAATAAATTAGATGCATAAAAATAATTTTAAATTGTGCAAAACAATACAAAATAAAATAAAATAAAATATCAAGGAAATAATGTAAATGAACAATTACTTGAAACGATGTAAAATGGTTTAAATAAAAGCATTTTAAAGCTGAATAATTAGTTCTTAAAATTAGGTAAAAGTATGCAACAATTTGCAAAGCTGAACTTAAAATCCATCCATCCATCCATCCATTTTCTTCCGCTTATCTGGGGTCAGGTCACGGGGGTAGCAGCCTAAGTAGGGAGGCCCAGACTTCCCTCTCCCCAGCCACTTGGTCCAGCTCCTCCGGGGGAATCCCGAAGCGTTCCCAGGCCAGCCGAGAAACATAGTCCCTCCAACATGTCATGGGTCTTCCTCTGGATCTCCTCCCGGTGGGACGTGTCCGGAACACCTCACCAGGGAGGCGTCCAGGAGGCATCCTAACCAGATGCCCAAGCCACCTCAACTGGCTCCTCTCGACGTGGAGAAGCAGCGGCTCTACTCTGAGTCCCTCCCAGATGATCGAGCTTCTCACCCTATCTCTAAGGCAGAGCCCAGACATCCTGCGGGGAAAACTCATTTCGGCCGCTTGTATCCGAGATCTTGTTCTTTTGGTCACAACCCAAAGCTCATGACCATAGATGAGGGTAGGAACGTAGATCAATCGGTAAATTGAGAGCTTTGCCTTTTGACTCAGCTCTCTCTTCATCACGACAGACCTGTACATTGCCCACTTCACAGCAGATGCTGCACCTATCCGCCTATCTATCTCATGTTCCATTTTCCCCTCATTCATGAACAGGACCCCAAGATACTTGAACTCCTCAACTTGGGGCAGGACCCCCTCCCTGACCCGGAGAGGGCACTCTACCCTTTTCCGGCTCAAGACCATGGCCTCGGATTTGGAGGAACTGATATTCATCCCGGCCGTGTTGCACTCGGCTGCGAACCGCTCCATCAAAAGCTGTAGATCACGATATGATGAAGTCAACAGGACCACATCATCTGCAAAAAGTAGAGACACAATCCTAAGGCCACCAAAACGGATCCTCTCAACACCTTGGCTGTGCCTAGAAATTATGTCCATAAAAGTTATGAACAGAATCGGTGACAAAGGGCAACCGTGGCGGAGTCCAACTCTCACTGGGAACAAGCCCGACTTACTGCCCGCAATGCAGACCAGGCTCTCACACCGGTCATACAGGGACCTAACAGCTCGTATCAAAGGGTCCGGTACCCCATACTCCCAGAGTACCCCCCCACAGGGTTCCCCAAGGGACACGGTCGAACGCCTTCTCCAAGTCCACAACGCACATGTAGACCGGTTGGGCAAACTCCAACGCACCCTCCAGGACCCTGCTGAGAGTATAGAGCTGGTCCAGTGTTCCACGACCAGGACGAAAACTGCACTGCTCCTCCTGAATCTGAGGTTCGACTATTCGATGGACCCTCCTCTCCAGAACCCCCCTCTCCAGAACCCCCGAATAGACCTTAGCAGGTAGGCTTAAGAGCGTGATCCCCCTGTAGTTGGAACACACTCTATGGTCCCCCATTTTGAATAGGGGGACCACAACCCCAGTCTACCAATCCAGGGGAACTTCCCCCGATGTTCACGCAGTAATGCAGAGTCGTGTAAGCCAACACAACCCTAAAACATCTAGAACCTTAAGGAACTCCAGGTGAATCTCATCCACCCCTGCGGCCCTGCCACCGAGGAGCTTTTTAACCACCGCGGTGACCTCAGCACCAGAGAATGGGGGGCTCGACCCAGAGTCCCCAGGCTCCGCTTCCTCAGTGGAAGATGTGCCGGTGGGATTGAGGAGGTCTTCAAAGTGTTCTGCCCACCGACCCACGACATCCCCAGTTGAGGTCAGCAATTCCATTCAATTCAGTTTATTTATATTGTACCAAATCACAACAAAGTTGTCTCAGGGCACTTTACAGAAACATTCACATACATACAAGTCAGTTAGTAACGTCCTTTATCTAAGGAGCAGCACACCACCCCCACTATAACCAGTGTTGGTGGTGTACTGCTTCCCCCCCTGAAACGCCGGACGGTGGACTGGAATCGCCTCAAAGCCGTGCGGAAGTCATTCTCCATGGCCACGTCGAACTCCTCCCATGCCCGAGTTTTTGCCTCAGCGACCACACGAGCCGCATGCCGCTTGGACTGCCGATACCCATCAGCTGCTTCCGGGGTCCCACAGGCCAAAAAGGCCCAATAGGACTCCTTCTTCAACCTGACAGCATCCCTCACTGACGATGTCCCCCACCGGGTTCGAGGGTTGCTGCTGCGACAGGCACCGACAAACTTGCGGCCGCAGCTCCAGTAAGCCGCCTCGACAATAGAGGCATGGAACATGGCCCACTTGGACTCAATGTCTCCCACCTCCCCGGAACATGTTGAAAGTTTTCCCGGAGGTAGAAGTTAAAGCTACGTCTCACAGGAGACTCTGCCAGACGTTCCCAGCAAACCCTCACAATACGTTTGTGTCTGCCAGGTCTGACCGGCATCCTCCCCCACCATCGGAGCCAACTCACCACCAGGTAGTGATCAGCGGACAGCTCCACCCCTCTCTTCACCCGAGTGTCCAAGACATGTGTCCCCAGATCAGATGAGATGACGAGAAAGTCGATCATCGAACTGCGGCCTAGGGTGTCTTGGTGCCAAGAGCACATATGGACACCCTTGTGATTGAACATGGTGTTTGTTATGGACAATCCATGATGAGCACACAAGTCCAACAACAGAACACCATTCGGGTTCAGATCAGGGGGGCCGTTCCTCCCAACCACACCCCTCCAGGTCTCACTGTCATTGCCCACGTGAGCATTGAAGTCCCCCAGCAGAACAAGAGAGTCCCCAGGAAGTGCACTTTCCAGTACCCCCTCCAAGGACTCCAAAAAGGGTTGATAATCTGAACTGCCATTTGGTGCATAAGCACAAATGACAGTCAGAACCCATCCCCCCACACGTAGGCGGAGGGAGGCCACCCTCTCATTCACCCGGGTGAACCCCAACACACAGGCACCAAGACGGGGGGCAATAAGTATGCCCACTCCTGCTCAGTGCCTCTCACCAGGGGCAACTCCAGAGAGGAAGAGTGTCCAACCCCTCTCAAGGAAACTGGTTCCAGAGCCATGTGTAGAGGTGAGTCCGACTATTTCTAGCCAGAACCTCTCAACCTCACACACCAGCTCAGGCTCCTTCCCCACAAGTGAGGTGACATTCCACGTCCCAATAGCCAGCTTCTGTAGCCGAGGATCAGACCACCAGGATCCCCACCCTCAGCCACCACCCATCCCACATTGCACCTGACCCCTTTGGCCCCTCCCATAGGTGGTGAGCCCATGGGAAGGGGGACCCACATCTCCTCTTCGGGCTGTGCCCGGCCGAGCTCCATGGGTAAAAGCCCGGCTACCAGGTGCTCACCCGCGTGCCCCACCTCCAGGCCTGGCTCCAAAGTGGGGCCCTGGTGACCCACGTCTGGGTGAGGAAACGTCAATTCCTTTTCTTTTTCTCATCATAGGGGGTGTTTGGGCTGCACTTTGTCTGGTCCCTCACCTAGGACCTGTCTACCTTGGGTGACCCTACTAGGGGAGTAAAGCCCCTGACAGCATAGCTTCTATGATCATTGGGACATTCAAACCCTTCCACCACCGTAAGGTGGCATCCCAGGGAGGGGTGAACTTAAAATAATAAATAAAAGCATATAGAAATTATTACTAAAATAAATAATAATTCAATTCCACTTAGGGGGCCCCCTAGTGGCCTTGGACCCTTATGCCTTGGGCCGGCCTTGCCTGTGTCCTATGCTTCCCAATCTCGCCTCTTTTCACCCCTTCACACAGTGGCAGCATCTCGCAACTGCTATTGTGTAGCGGTCTTCAGAGGGGGGGGGGGCAACCCGCTCAGACTCACCGCAGGAAGAATAGGCGGCAGAACCGAGCTGGTTCCACCGAACTCCAACACGTCTCTCATCAGACGCAGCCCAGCCCTCGCTGGCCGGAGGACCAGCAGACGAAGCAGCCGAGTCCTCGTCCTTGCGTTTCCCTTCCTAGTGGGGAGGAAGCCGCATACCCCTCCGAACCCGTCGCTTGGGGGGAGGAACCCTGTAGCCCCAGCAATCTCTGAGAGAGAATGATCACTGTGGAGGATGTCACCTCCAGGTACACCAGGGTTGACAACACAACTCGCCTGAGATGTGAGAGCAGTTCCAGTAGTAAGAGGAAGGATACCGGGGGAAAGTTGTATAGTGTGGAGATTTTAATGTTCATAGTACTCTATGGCAGGGGTGTCAAACCCACTTACAAAAGGGGGCCAAAATTAAAATCTTTTTCAAACTAAGGGCCGGTTTTAGAATCTTAATTAACTCAAGTTAGATACCCAACATCTTTTATTGGTTGTAGGTTCTTAAACAAGAGTTTGATTGGTCTCAATTGACATTCTCTTTCACATTCTTGATATCACATTTCTCAGTCTCACTGACTCTTTTAACCTTGTTCAGTGGGTGGCTGGTCCCACGCATGAACATGGACACACGGACCTGGTTCTCTCTCACAGCTTGTCTGTGACCAACCATGAACTATATGATAATGTGATTTCTGACCATAGGCCAGTTTTATTTGATGTTGGTTTGTCCTGTGCTCCAGTTAAATCCTGTGCTCCTGCCCAGCGATGTAGTTTTTAACCCTTCCACTGCTGATCAGTTCTCTGCTGCCTTTGTGTCATTTCCTGTTTGTCTGTCGGTAGCTCAAGTGAATTGTTTGCTCGAGTCGTCTCTGTTTTCTGGATTTATGTCTTTTGCATAGTTTTTCATTCTAGTTCACAAACATACGTAGTACAGTTGTTTTTCTACAGTTGGATAGTGCTTAAAACACCTCTTATCTTTCAACACTTCTCGGTTTTTATTGGTGTATTTGGCTCTGCTAGCTCCTGCTAGCATTAGCTTAGCATGGCTGCTGCTTCTCTCCCTGCTTCCTCTGTTTTCTCTTGTTCCATGTGTCAGATGTTTAGTTACTCCTCTGCCTCCTTTAGTGGTAATGATACATGTAACAAATGTAGTCCTATGGTAGCTTTGGAAGAGAGGCTGTCTGAACTGGAAGTTTGGCTCCGCGCTGTAGAAAAACCAGTAGCTAGCCAGGTCCCCTTAGATAGCGTGGAACCACATAGGCTAGCTCCTGTTAGCAGTCCTCCAGCAGACCCCGAGCAGCCGGGACCCCAGGCTGGCTGGGTGACAGTCCGGAGCAAGCGTAGTGCTAAGGCTAAGCCCCCAGTTCACCACCGACCCGTTCACATTTCTAATCGATTTTCCTCGCTCAGTGACACACCCACTGAGAAACAGACCCTGGTTATTGGAAGCTCCATAGTCCGAAACATGGCTTTAGGGACTCCAGCGGCCATAGTTACTGTAAATGCATTCCGGGGGCCAGAGCGGGCAACATAGAATCTTATCTGAAACTGCTGACTAAGGCTAAGGTTAAATACAGTAAGATTGTTATTCACGTCGGCAGTAATGACACCTGGTTACGCCAATTGGAGGTCACTAAAAAATGTTGCTTCGGTGTGTGACTTTGCTAAAGCCATGTCGGACTCCGTAGTTTTCTCCGGCCCCCTCCCCAACCTGACCAGCGATGATATGTTTAGCCGTATGTCGTCGTTTAACCGCTGGGTGTCCAGGTGGTGTTCTAACAACGACGTGGGCTACATAGATAACTGGAGTTCTTTCTGGGGAAAACCTGGTCTGATGCAGAGAGATGGCATCCATCCCACTTTGGACGGAGCCGCTCTTCTTTCTAGAAATATGGCTGATTTTGTTTATCCCCCAAATTATTGACAACCCAGGGTCCAGTCCAGGAAGCAGAGTTGTAGTCCTCCACACCTCTCTGCTACTTCTCCTCTGTTACCCACCCACACCCACATTGCATCAGTGTCAACTTGCCCACAGCTCAAATTAAATAAACCAAAAATCAGCTCTAAAAAAACCCCCATAAAAATCTGATTAAAATAAACACAGTTACTTTACCAGAGCAAAATCATAAAATCATTAAATGTGGATTATTGAACATCATATCTCTTTCCTCTAAATCCCTGTTAGTTAATGAACTGATAACTGATCATCATATTGATTTATTCTGTCTGACAGAAACTTGGCTACAACAGGAGGATTTTGTTAGTATTAATGAATCCACTCCTGTTAATTATTTAAATTTTCATGTTCCTAGAACAACTGGCCGAGGTGGAGGAGTAGCTTCTATTTTTCAGTCAGGATTATTGATTAATGCCAAACCAGTTATTAGTTATGGTTTTTTGAATCACTGTCCCTCAGTCTTTCTCATCCAAAATGGAAATCAGAAAAGCCACTTTTATTAGTTGTTATATATCGTCCAATCGTCGCTTACTCTCAGTTTTTGTCTGAATTCTCAGAATTCTTAACTGACATTATTAAATAATGATAAAATCATCGTAATGGGTGACTTCAATGTTCATGTGGATGTTGAAAGTGATAGCTTGGGCATAGCCTTTAATAATTTAATAGACTCATTTGGTTTTACCCAAAACGTCCGCACATCTACTCATTCTTATCATCACACTCTTGATTTAGTTCTGACCTATGGTGTAGAGATTAAGGACTTGGTAATAGTTCCTCAAAATCCTATTCTGTCTGACTATTTTTAATAACCTTTGAGTTTACATTAAATGACTACACAGTCACTGAGAGTAAATTTCATCTCAGCAGGTGCTTATCAGAAAATGCTGTAACCAAATTTAAACAATCTCTTCCATCAATGTTTTCCTCTGTCTTGCAGAGTAATGCATCAGAGAACAGTGACTTAGATCATCTAGTTGATCATCTTACAACTTCAATGCAAACTTCACTTGATAAAATTGCTCCACTGAAAAAGAAAGTAATCAATCAGAGGAAACTGGCTCCTTGGTTCAATTCTGAGTTACGTACTTTAAAGCAGGCATCTAGAAACCAGAAGAGAAAATGGCGTTCTACTAATGTTGAAGAATTTTATTTAACTTGGAAAGATAGTCTGCTAACATATAAAAAAGCTCTCCATAAAGCTAGAACTTTATATTACTCATCTTTAATAGATGAGAATAAAAATAACCCTAGGTTTATGTTTAGTACTATTGCTAGACTAATTAAAAGTCCCATTTATGTTGAACCATGTTTCCCTACAACTATAAGTAGGAATGACTTCATGAGATTCTTTATAAATAAAATTATTTCAGTTAGAGAGAAAATTCAAACCATTGAGGAAAAATGTGGGCTCTGTCCTGGCCGTGGAACACTGGATCAGCTCTTTACCATCACAAGGATCCTTGATTGGTCATGGGAGTTTCCCCATCCAGTCTACGTGTGTTTTGTGGACTTGGAGAAGGCATTTGACCGTGTTCCTGGAGGTACACTGACGTGGGTGTTCTGCGAATATGGGAATGGAGGCCCGTTGTTACGGGCTGTTCAGTCCCTATACAAGCGGTGCGAGAGTTTGGTTCGCATTGCCGGCAGTAAGTCGAACCCCTTCAGGGTAGGAGTTGGACTCCGACAGGGCTGCCCGTTGTCACAGATTCTGTTTATAACTTTTATGAACAGAATTTCTCAGTGCAGCCAGCTGGCAGAGGGTTTCCAGTTCAGTGGCCTCAGTATTCCATCTCTGCTCTTTGCAGATGATGTGGTCCTGTTGGCGTCATCGTGCCATGATCTTCAGCTCTCACTGGAGCAGTTTGCAGCCGAGTGTGAAATGGCTGGGATGAGAATCAGCACCTTCAAATCTGAGGCCATGGTCCTCAACCAGTTGAGGGTGAGGTTCTGCCTCAAGTGGAGGAGTTCAAGTATTTCTGGGTTTTGTTCACGAGTGAGGGAAGAATGAAGCGTGAGATTGACGAGACGGATTGGCGCAGCATCTGCAGTATTGCGGACTCTGTACCGGTCTGCTGTTGTGAAGAGAGAGCTGAGCTGTAAGGCAAAGCTCTTTGTTTACCAGTCAGTCTACATTCCTACCCTCACCTATGGTCATGAGCTCTGGGTAGTGACTAAAAAATGAGATTGCGGATACCGGTCGGTCTACATTCCTAACCTCTGCAGTTACGTGTGACGACTTTGCCAGATTCTTTGTGAAAAAGGTTGAGTCGATCAGGTCACTGATTCCTCACACCATAGCTGACCCCTCTGTCTTTGTCCCCTCCATATCAGTCTTTAACCAGTTTGAACCCATTTCCCTCTCATTTCTAAATGGCGTCATTGGTCATATGAAACCCTCAGGTTCCCCTGCTGACCCCATCCCTGCATCGTTTTTTTAAACAAGTCCTACCCTCCATTGGACCCTCTGTTCTTGACATTATAAACAGCAGTATGGCTACAGGTGTAGTTCCTGACACTTTTAAACATGCAGTGGTAACTCCTTTAATAAAAAAAAAACGGACTTGACCCTTCAACCTGCTCAAACTTCAGACCCATCTCCAAACTTCCCTTTCTTTCTAAGATCCTGGAGAAAATAGTTTACACTCAATTAAACGAGTTCTTGAGTGGAAATTCTATACTTGAGATCTTTCAGTCTGGCTTTAAGAAACTACACAGCACTGAAACAGCCTTAGTTAGGGTCTGCAACGACATTCTTCTGGCAAATGACTCTGGTCAGTCTGTAGTCCTGGTGCTCCTTGACCTTACCACTGCATTTGATACTGTGGACCACAGTATCCTTTTATCCCGGCTAGAACACTGGGTTGGGATTACTGGTGCAGCATTAGAATGGTTCCATTCAAACCTGAGCAACAGGAGTTTCTGTGTTAATTTTGCTAATACTCTATCTACTTCAGTGCCTCTTTCCTGTGGGGTCCCGCAAGGCTCCATTCTTGGATCCCTTCTGTTTTCTTTGTATCTCCCCCCCTTAGGGTCTATCCTGAGGAAACATGGTCTTCCTTTCATTGTTATGCTGATGACTCTCAGATTTATCAGCCGTTAACACCGAACAGTTCCTCCTCCATTCACCCTTTGTTAAAATGTCTTGATGACATCAAGACTTGGATGGCTGCGGACTTTTTGAGATTTAATGATCAGAAGACTGAGGTCATTGTGTTTAACCCTAGCTCTGCCACTGTCACTGATCCTACAAACCTGGACTCCCTTCAGCCATATCTAAAACAGTCTGTTACCAATCTTGGGATAGTTTTAGACTCGGACTTTAAGTTTAATAAACAAATAAATTCTGTTCTTCAAAAAAGCTTCTTTCAGCTAAGGCAGATAGCTAAGCTCAAATTCGTCCTGTCCAGATCTGACCTTGAAAAATTAATCCATGCATTTATTTCAACCCGGCTGGACTACTGTAACTCGCTTTATGCTGGGGTCAGTCAGGTCTCTCTCTCACGTCTCCAGCTCGTCCAAAATGCTGCAGCTCGGCTACTAACAGGAACTCGCAGGTTTGAGCACATTACTCCAGTTCTGTCCTCTCTTCACTGGCTTCCTGTGTACGTCAGAGTTGATTTTAAGATTCTTCTGCTGACATTTAAGTGTGTTAATGGCCTTGCACCCTCATACTTCTCCAACCTCCTTCATCCTTATACTCCTTCTCGGGCCTTGAGATCATCAGACCAGCTGCTTTTGGCCGTACCAAAAACCAGGCTGAAGTTCAGAGGAGATCGGGTGTTTTCAGTCATGGGCCCTAAACTCTGGAATAATCTGCCCATCAACATTGGACAGGCCAACTTAGTCTGTACTTTTAAATCTCTCCTCAAAACACACCTGTACTCATTGATATTTAACACAGTGTGATTTCATTTGGTATTTCGTTGTTGATGATTGTGTTCATCCATTTTGCGTTTATTCCTTGACATTTAACACAGGGTGATTTGATTTAGTATTTATCTGGGAGAGACTTGGAGTAGAACCGCTTCTCCTCCACATTGAGAGGAGCCAGTTGAGGTGTTTCGGGAATCTGGTAAGGATGCCCCCTGGGCGCCTTCCTAGGGAGGTGCTTCAGACATGTCCAACTGGGAGGAGACCCCGGGGAAGACCCAGGACACACTGGAGAGACTATGTCTCTTCGTTGGCCTGGGAACGCCTTGGAATCCTCCCAGAAGAGCTGGAAGAGGTGGCTGTGGAAAGAGATGTCTGGGCATCCCTGCTCAAGTTGCTGCCCCTGCAACCCGATTTAGAAATAAGTGGAATAGGATGGATGGATGGATGGATGGATGGATAGATGGATGGATGGATGATTAATATTGCTTGAATAGAATTGTCATCCATAAGTTTCAACATACAATATAATAACAATTTTGGGTAACACTGAACAATAAGGTACACAAAATTTGCTTAACTACTAAGGAATGCATAAGGAATGAATCAGGAACAAATCAGGAGCTAATGAGTAGTTAACCAATACTGGTTAGTTACCTGGAAAATGAAGAGGAACTAATCAGGAACTAATGGGTCGTTACCATGAAACCAAAGAGAAACAAATCCGTAGCTAATGGGTAGTTAAGCAGTACTTACTAGGGAACACACAGCCAAGCCTTATTAGGGGACTACAGGTTTGTTACCTTGTAAATGAAAAGTAACTAATCAAGAACTAATGGGTAGTTACCAAGGAAACCAAAGAGGAATGAATCAGGAGCTAATGGGTAGTTAACCTGTACTTACTGAGGAATGCACAAGCAAGTCTTATTATGGGGCTACTGGTTTGTTACCACAGAAACAGAGGAGAAATTCTCCATGTATGTTCTGAATAAACTCTGCACCAGTGAGGTCACAGCTCATAATTGTCAAAAACCTGTTTCCTAATGATTACTGATTTGATTGGATTTTCTCTTTTGTAAACTTATTGGTTAACTACCCATTAGCTCCTGATTCATTCCTCTTTGGTTTCCTTATTAACTACCCATTAGTTCTTGATCAGTTCCTCTTTATTTACAAGGTAACAAACCTGTAGTCCCCTAATAAGGCTTGGCTGTGTGTTCCCCAATAAATACTGGTAAACTACCCAATAGCTCCTGAGGTGTTCCCCACTAGTTAAGCAAATTTTGTGTATCTAAAAAAGTTAAATCTGTACCTCTGGACATTCAAAAAAACAAAAAAAGCAAAACAACAAAAAAAATGTAGAAACGTTTCGTCTCTCATACGAGAGACTTCCTCAGTCTGCGGTGCTGTATTCAGCTCAGTCTCTTAAATAGCACCTTCTCAGAGTGGATCAACCAGTTTTGCTGCTGACAACCAAAACCAGCTGATCACATGCTCAAAAAGGACCATCAGCCTAACAATGGATCATTAGCACACTGATGGCTGTTTACTATTCACAGAGGGCTGAGTGATACTAGCAATCACAGCATTGTAAGAGGGGGACAATTGAACTTGTAGGCCTCCACCCCTGTTTAATGATGGACGGTTTCTTTTCACAAAGATGGCCTCCTTTACTCCTCTCTCAAACCATCGTTCCTCTCTATCCAGGATGTGCACATCTTCATCCCTGAAAGAGTGACCGCTGGCCTGGAGATGAGTGTAGACCGCAGAGTCCTGGCCTGATGATGTTGATCTTCTGTGCTGGTCCATCCTTTTGGCCAGTGGCTGTTTTGTTTCCCTGATGTAAGACTGATCACAGCCCTCCTGACACTGAACAGCATACACAACATTACTCTGTTTGTGCCGGGGGACTGGATCTTTGGGATGAACCAGCCTTTGCCGTAATGTATTTTGGGGTTTAAAAGCCACTGGGACGTTATGTTTAGAAAATAAACGTCACAGTTTCTCTGATACTCCCTCAACATATGGAATGACCACTGGTCTGGGTCTGGGTTCCTCCTTTTCACCTGTTGGCTGACTGGAGTCCTGTTTGGGTTTCTTCTCTGCTTTCAGGAAGGCACAGTTAGGATATCTACATTGCTCTAGAGCCTTTCTTGTGTGGGATTTCACCTTCTGCCTGGCTCCTGAGCTAGTGGGGACGCTGTCTGCTCTGTGATACAGAGTCCTGATGACTCCTAACTTGTGCTCCAAAGGGTGATGGGAGTCAAACTGCAAATACTGGTCTGTGTGGGTGGGTTTGCGGTACACCTCAGTTTGCAAATGTCCTCTATCAGAGACTGAGACCTCACAGTCCAAGAAAGCCAACTTGCCATTTTTTTCATCTTCTCGTGTGAACTTGATGTATTTATCCACAGAGTTGATGTAGTCAGTAAAATGTTGGACTTCCTGAGATTTAATTTTAACCCAGGTGTCGTCAACATACCTGAACCAATGACTTGGTGGTGTCCCTGAAAAGCACGTCAAGGCTCTCTTTTCTACCTCCTCCATGTACAGGTTGTCAACAATAGGAGAAACTGGAGTCCCCATAGCACACCCATGTTTCTGCCTATAATATTGCTCCCCATATGTGAAGCAGGTTGACTGCAGGCACAGTTTCAAGAGTTGACACAGTTGTTCTGTGGAAAGTGTGGTCCTGCTTCTCAGAGTGGTGTCTGATTTTAATTTTCAACTGACCACCTCTACTGCATCATCAACAGGAATGCACGTAAAGAGTGATGTGACATCAAAAGAGACCATTGTTTCATCAGTCTCCATGATGACATCCCTCACCTTATCCACAAAGTCCATGGTGTTCTGTATGTGGTGTTCTGAGCTGCCAACTAAGGGGATGAGTACAGACGCCAGATATTTGGAAACATTGTAAGTGACAGAGTTAATCATGCTAACGATTGGTCTTAAAGGTACACCTTGTTTGTAGATTTTAGGTAAACCATACAGACTAGGTGTGGCCTCCCCTGGGTACAGTCTATGGTACAGAATACGGTCAATAGCCTTGTCCTGCTCCAAAATTTTCAGGCAATCTATCAATTTCTTCTTGTAACCACTTCCTGGATCTCTTTTCAGAGGTTCATAAGTGGTTAAGTCACTAAGGAGTGTCATAACTTTCTCATGATAGTCTTTCTGGTTCAAAATCACTGTGCACCTTCCTTTGTCTGCTGGGAGAATGATGATGCTTTTGTCCTTGCTAAGAGTAGTGAATGCGTCCCTCTCCTCTCTACTGATGTTGGAAGGTGGTGGTTTGGCATTGCTGAGGCAGGCTGAAACTTTGATTCTGAGCTGTTCTGCTTCAGCCTCTTTAATTTTGTTGTTGCGGATGGCTGATTCTGTGGCTGTGATCATCTCCACCAGAGGAATTCTACTTGGTGCAACCGCAAAGTTCAGTCCCCTGGCAAGAATCTCTGTCTCCGGCTGGGTGAGCTGTCTGTCAGATAAATTCTTCACCCACTTTTCTGTCTCCCTGACATGTAATTGACTACTGGAGTGTTGTCCTACACTGAATGTGTTGTTATTGGAATAATGATGGTTTTGATGAGCTATTAGTACGTTAAACTTGTTTTGTTGTCGAGTCTTGGACTTGACATGCTGTGCTAAGCGTGCCTGATCTGTACAGTCCAACACTTGCTGAAGTGTGGTCTGATCTAGACACATAGTTAGTTTCTGTTTAATGTGCTCTTCTTTGGCTTTCAAGGCCTCAATAGTAAAATTGGTCTGTCTCACCCGTTCATTCAGCAGCTGGGTCTGTGCCTTCTGAAGGATCTTGCTTGCCCGGTGCCCGCTGACAGAAGATTTTAGTTCCAGGCTCTTGGGAATGATGCCACTTTGTCGACATCTGAGGTTGAATCGCAAATGGTTCCTGTAGTCTGCCCTCTTCCTTGCTGTTTTCTCAAACTCTCTTACTAGTTTGAGGCAATCCTGGCCAAAGTGGTTCAAAATATCCTGATGCATGCTCAATAATCCAGGTAGAAGAATCTAAAAAAGTTAAATCTGGTCCTCTGGACATTCAAAAAAACAAAACAAAGCAAAACAAAACAACAAAAAAATGTAGAAACGTTTTGTCTCTCATCCGAGAGACTTCTTCAGTCTGAGGTGCTGTATTCAGCTCAGTCTCTTAAATAGCACCTTCTCAGAGTGGATCAACCAGTATCAACTGGGTCAACTCTTGAAACTGTGCCTGCAGTCAACCTTCTTCACATATGGGGAGCAATATTATAGGCAGAAACATGGGTGTGTTATGGGGTCTCCAGTTTCTCCTATTGTTGCCAACCTGCACATGGAGGAGGTAGGAAAGAGAGCCTTGACGTCCTTTTCAGGGACACCACCAAGTCATTGGTTCAGGTATGTTGATGACACCTAGGTTAAAATTAAATCTCAGGAAGTCCAACATAAGAACATACATACATGATGTCCCAGTGGCTTTTAAACCCCAAAATACATTACGGCAAAGACTGGTTCATCCCAAAGATCCAGTCCCCCAGCACAAACAGAGTAATGTTGTGTATGCTGTTCAGTGTCAGGAGGGTGATCAGTCTTACGTCGGGGAAACAAAACAGCCACTGGCCAAAAGGATGGCCCAGCACAGAAAATCAACATCATCAGGCCAGGACTCTGCGGTCTACACTCATCTCCAGGCCAGCGGTCACTCTTTCAGGGATGAAGATGTTCACATCCTGGATAGAGAGGAACGATGGTTTGAGAGAGGAGTAAAGGAGGCCATCTTTGTGAAAATAAATCGTCCATCATTAAACAGGGGTGGAGGCCTCCGGGTTCAACTGTCCCCCTCTTACAATGCTGTGATTGCTAGTATCACTCAGCCCTCTGTGAACAGTAAACAGCCATCGGGTGCTAATGATCCATTGTTAGGCTGATGGTCCTTCTTGATCATGTGATCAGCTGGTTTTGGTTGTCAGCAGCAAACTGGTTGATCCACTCTGAGAAGGTGCTATTTAAGAGACTGAGCTGAATACAGCACCTCAGACTGAGGAAGTCTCTCAGATGAGAGATGAAATGTTTCTACATTTTTTAGTTGTTTTGCTTTGTTTTTTTGTTTTTTTGAATGTCCAGAGGATCAGATTTAACTTTTTTAGATTTTTCTACCTGGATTATTGAGCATGCATCAGGAAATTTTGTGTACCTTATTATAAAGTGTTACCGGTCCATCTTCCCTACACTGACATGTTTTCTGTTAACTATATTTGGATGGTCTTTTAAAGTATTGTCCCTTAACTCCTTAACATTCTCTGACATATTATGAGAAATGTGTATTTTTACCAGAGTTTTAACTAAGAATTCTGCTTTATCTAGATCACCTTCTGCAATAGTATTTTCATATTTAATTACTGGGATTTCATATTTTCTAATTATTCCCTTCATCTTCCTTATCATTACCCACACATCTGATAATTTTGTTTCTCGCCCTATGGTAGAGCAATATTTTTTGCCAGTATTCTCTCTTTGTCTTTCTTATTGTTCTCCTAACAATTGCTTGTTTTCTTTTATAAAATTTTTGCTTTTCAACTATATGCTGAACTTTTAGTTGTTTAAATGCTTTCCTTTCTTTAATTTTTTTTGCAGTCTTCATCCCAGCACTCTTTTTAAGTCTACTTCCTGTATTTTTAGGAATTGCATTATTTGCAGTCTGTATAATTATTGTTAATTTTTCATTAAATTCCTTAATATTTTTAATATATTTTCTAATCACCAAAGTCCATGCTCAGTAATCCAGGTATACAATCCAACAATTTTCAGTCAGGTCATCTGGACAGTTTTTTTTTTTTGTTTTTTTTTTTTTTGTGCTGAAACGTTTCACCTTCTATCCAGAAGGCTTCATCAGTCAAGGAAATACATAACACAAAACTGATTCTTCCCCCAACAGCTTACTCCAAAGTGGAACAAACCAGTTATGTTGGTGCTAAGATGGTCTCTTTGGCACGCCCCCTCCTCAAGTGCCGGCACTCTCCCTCACCGACAGTCATGTCAAACTGGTTCAAAAGCCAATATTACTATAATTTATAATATAATATAATATATTAATTATTGAACATGGACTTTGTTGGTTTTGAACCAGTTTGACATGACTGTCAAACTTTTTTCTCTCTGCGGTTCTGCTGATCATTTACTCAACACCAGTGGCCCCCCTCTTTGAATCCGGAGGTTTCTGAACCCACCTTCCAGAGTAGAGGTTTTTCGCTGACCCCCTCACTGATAATGTAAACATCTCCCGCTGAGGCTTTGTGTTAAACCAAATGCACGCACGCACGTGCGGACAGACGCTATATTTCTATCAACATGGCGGCGGACACACTGTTTTCAGAACCTCAACTGATGGAATATATTTTTAATCTCATAGTTAATCTACGTCAGATTCCAGATGCTGTGACCGACATCTGTGTTGGAAGAGACACAATCTGATCCAGTTCTAATGTCGCTGTTTATAGAACGAGGCACGCGCACACGTCGCGCTGCACTAAAACATTCTAAATGTGCTAAATAATAACAGTTTAATAATAATAAACAGTATTTATGTTAGTGTGCGAGATATAATGAAGCTCTGAGCTAAATGAAGCTTTCTGGACATTATGTAATTCAAATTTAAAATAATGCTAAACATATAGCGTGAACACTAAAGTTGAAAATGAAGACATCAGGTTTAATTTTTATTTATTTATTCAACACCACAAATTGTATGTCACATACACATTGATAATTAAACTGAACACACTATTAAAACATGTTAACTGAACTTGAATGGATTGAATAAAAGAACTGAGGGGAATTTTAAACAAATAGTTCATCAACATCTCTCTTCAACGTCCTCCTGCAGTTCATCTGTTCAGAACCTGAGTTTTTATTTTTTCCTGAAAGAAGAAGAAGCTGTCCTCCCACCAGGCTTCTTCTTCTTTCAGGAAAAAATAAAAACTCAGTTGGTTGTTTTGTAACCGAAGTAAACACAAACTAACATTATTAAGAACATTGATTTACCTGAAGTAATCAGCTACTGATTATCAAGGAATAAAGTCCGACATGGTCGACTCTGTTCTGGTCCACTCAGCGACCGGTGTGGAGCTGTTAGACGAAGCGGTCCCGCTTGGCGTCAAATCTGTCAGCTCTTATCCAAAATCCAGCCAGAATCCAGCTTTAACTTGTGTTACGTTGTTGTTAACTGAGCTTTTTAGCTCACAGGAAAGAAGCGTGCTGAGACAGCACAAGGTGAATGTACAAAATTCACAGTGCCATCTAATGACCTGGCATGGTAACTACAGGAGATTCGGGAGGGCGGGGGGGGGAATCCTCCGGATGCATGTAAATACAAAATCCGACCGTGTCAACGCAAATCTTTTCCTCTAATTAACATAAAAAAACCAACGTTTCCCCCCATCGTGTCCGTGTGAATAGGGCCTAAGACTGATTCCCAGCTGGTTTTCACACTTGATGGGAACAGAGGGGCCTCATCTGTGAATTAGAGGAACAAAGACTTTAAGAACCCCCTACTGTTAAGGTGTTTAGGTGTGAATTGCCAATCTACATGTGTGTGTGTGTCTTATCTTATTAGCCTTATAACCTGAATCTCTCACTCACTGCTCTTTGAATTGAGAAAGCTCCTTGGATGAGGAGCGAAACGTCTTCTGTTACAAATAAAGTCCAGTTGTTTTTGTATTGAACGCTTTTTGAATTCATCTATGGGGGTGAAAACCAGTCGTTCTGGTGAAGTTCTCCAGCAGCTGTTTGCCAGCATGTGGAATTGTCTCCCTATGATCGAATTGCTGAACATGAACAGGTCAAGAATGGTCTCATCCCTCTGGTTTTTCTCAGAACCAGGATGTAGTGGGAGGAAAAAAATAAACGTATTTTCCTCTCTGTTGGGAACTCCGGAAATCACGTTTTTTGTCAGAAATTCCTGAACTTCTGACTGGAGAGATGAGCTCTGGTCTGGAGAAGACTGGACCGTCTCTATAATCCCTCTGAAACGGTGGGGGTTGAGCTGCAAACTGCAGCGTGTAACCCCTTCTGATCAGACGGTCCATCCCTCTGTCCAGGGAACACACTCGCTGCCACTCTGAGTAATGCTCGGAGAGCGGGCACGCATTTGTGTTGTCATGTTTCTCATGAACGTCAACCAGACTAAAAAATCCTTACTGCCATCACTCGCTCTGGAGATTCTCCAGTGGAACCCAATGGGGGCTCCGACAGAAAAAAGGGCTGAATGTGTGCCTCTGTGCTGGGCCCATGTTGCGGTCTCAAATAGAGCTGAGGTGAGCTGATGAAGAGGAGGTGTGAGCGCTTTCTGAGTGAGGTGCCGTTTCGGTGGAGGCTGCAGCTGTTGTGGAGAAAACACATTTACTCCCGATGCACTGTAAGTGGGCAGAAAACAGCAGAAATAAAAAATGGGCTCTGGCTTGTGATATTTACTGAACTGTGTGGGGAATGTACGTCGTCCAGCGAGTATAGGCCCTCCATGGTAAACATTCAGCGGGGCTGGTGCTAACATCGCCTTTTCCGAGGAAATCATTCGATTACCGCAAGGAAAAAATACGTTAGAAAAGGCGATGGCGTTGTCCAGCGGCCCGCCACGGAAAAGCACTCCTCTGCGCTTACCTTGAACACGGCTGTTCGTCCGCTTCTCCTCGGGGAGGAAGAGCTCACCGAGATGGCAGGAGGTTGGCGTGGCGGAGACCCAGGCATCCTTAGCAAAGGTTGTGCCGGTCAAAGCTAGACAACATTCTCCTTCTTTGTTCTTCTGACAGTGCTAGCTAGCTGGCTGAAGAAAAAATGGGAGCCGATACCCGGTCTCACTGTAATTTATACAGACCGGGGATGAGGCCCACACACAGCAGGTGGGCGTGGACCAAAGTTTTTTCAGTGCAGCGCTGATTGTATAGGGATAAACCCACTAGCGAGAAGTCTTAAAGGGCGAAGCCTACAGGTCCTTCTCAAAAAATTAGCATATAGTGATAAAGGTCATTATTTTCCATAATGTAATGATAAAAATGAAACTTTCATATATTTCAGATTCATTGCACACCAACTGAAATATTTCAGGTCTTTAGTTGTTTTAATACTGATGATTATGGCATACAGCTCATGAAAACCCAAAAGGCCTGTCCCAAAAAATGAGCATATCATGAAAAGGTTCTCTAAACAAGCTATTAACCTAACCATCTGAATCAACGACTTAACTCTAAACACCTGCAAAAGATTCCTGAGGCTTTTAAAAACTCCCAGCCTTGTTCATTACTCAAAAACGCAATCATGGGTAAGACTGCCGACCTGACTGCTGTCCAGAAGGCCATCATTGACACCCTCAAGTAAGAGGGTAAGACACAGAAAGAAATTGCTGAACGAATAGGCTGTTCCCAGAGTGCTGTATCAAGGCACCTCAGTGGGAAGTCTGTGGGAAGGGAAAAGTGTGGCAGAAAACGCTGCACAACGAGAAGAGGTGACCAGACCCTGAGGAGGATTGTGGAGAAGGGCCGATTCCAGACCTTGGGGGACCTGCGGAAGCAGTGGACTGAGTCTTGAGTAGAAACATCCAGAGCCACCGTGCACATGCGTGTGCAGGAAATGGGCTACAGGTGCCGCATTCCCCAGGTCAAGCCACTCTTGAACAAGAGACTGCGTCAGAAGCATCTCGCCTGGGACTGCTGCTGAGTGGTCCAAAGTTATGCTATCTTATTACAGTAAATTTTGCACTTCCTTTGGAAATCAAGGTCCCAAAGTCTGGAGGAAGAGAGGAGACACAGAATTCACATTGCCTGAGGTCCAGTGTCAAGTTTCCACAGTCACTGGGGTGCCATGTCAGCTGCTGGTGTTGGTCCACTGTGTTTTATCAAGGGCAGGGTCAATGCAGCAGCTATCAGGAGATTTTGGAGCACTTCATGCTTCCATCTGCTGAAAAGCTTTATGGAGATGAAGATTTCATTTTTCAGCACGACCTGGCACCTGCTCACAGTGCCAAAACCACTGGTAAATGGTTTACTGACCATGGTATCACTGTGCTCAATTGGCCTGCCAACTCTCCTGACCTGAACCCCATAGAGAACCTGTGGGATATTGTGAAGAGAAAGTTGAGAGACACAAGACCCAACACTCTGGATGAGCTTAAGGCCGCTATCGAAGCATCCTGGGCCTCCAGAACACCTCAGCAGTGCCACAGGCTGATTGCCTCCATGCCACGCCGCATTGAAGCAGTCATTCATGCAAAAGGATTCCTGACCAAGTATTGAGTGCATAACTGAACATGATTATTTGAAGGTTGGTGTTTTTTGTATTAAAAACACTTGTCTTTCATTGGTGGGATGAAATATGCTAATTTTTTGGGACAGGCATTTTGGGTTTTCATGAGCTGTATGCCATAATCATCAGTATTAAAACAATTAAAGACCTGAAATATTTCAGTTGGTGTGCAATGAATCTGAAATATATGAACGTTTCATTTTTATCATTACATTATGGAAAATAATGACCTTTATCACAATATGCTAATTTTTTGAGAAGGACCTGTATATGAAATGGAACTTACTTGGAAACAAAATATTGATAGAATTAAAATAAAATGTAAAATTGTCAATAATATACTATGTTGTTTGGCAGAAAGGGAATGAGGAGCAAATAGGACGTCATTAGTAAATATATTTCAGTCTCTTATGAGATCTATTCTTGATTATGGTAGTATCAGCTATTTGGCAACAGCAGAAACCAATTTGAAGCTTCTTGATACTGAACAATCAAAAGTCCTTAGAATATGCTGTGGAACATTTAGAACATCAGCAGTTGCAGCTTTGCACGTTGAAATGGGGGAAATGCTTCTACAAATTAGAAGGCTAAAACAAATGTTAGTATATTGGATTAATATTAAAGGACATGACCAAATGCATCCCATTAATAATATATTACAGGAATGTTGGGAGCATCAGAAAACAGATGTTTATATTTTTGGCTGGATAAGGAATATAAAAGCTCAGCATGCAGGACTTCATGGAATAAACATATTTCCAACAATTAGTCTTTCTTGTATTCATCATTGGTTATTTATTAATACTTTTGTCAATTTATCTTTGCATAAATTAATCAAAAATAAAGGCAAACTTATTTCAAAATATGTCTTGGTGCAAAAAATCCTCCATGTGCAATATTTGAATAAACATATTATTTACAGATGGCTCAAAAGATCGAGAATCAGGACATACTGGAGCAGCAGTATATATCCCATATCAAAATATAGAGAAGTAGAAAAGAACAACAGATAACTTATCAGTCTATACTGTAGAATTTTTAGCAATACTCATGGGTTAGAATGGATTGCAAAACATATGGTCAAAAATATGTAATTGCATCTGACAATATGGCATCCTTATGAAGCATCATATCAAATAAATAAAAAAGGAAAGACATTATTAACTGGATTTACCATACTCTTTTTAAACTTGACTTGAGAGAAATATCAGTAGATTTTGTTTGGGGTCCAGCACATGTGGGAGTGGAAGGGAATGAAGAAGCAGACATTCTAGCAAAACAGGCAGTAAAATCTAAAAATCTAAACTATGAAATTACATTAAGTAAATTTGGGTGTAAAATGACAATAAATAGATATATTGTGTAGTGAGCTAGGCCTCCGACAACAATCTGTCTCTGAAGACCTTCATGGGACAGGAACTGTTATTTCATTGATTTGAATACAGAAATACAAATTAGCTCAACCAGAGACTATTTAATTGTATCCTGAATTAATCAATTGAAAGAACACTCTTCTTTTTATATTATCATTGCTATTTTAGAATATCTTGATAATCAAAGTGTGTTTAGTTAATATCGTTTCTAATGTTGAAGTGAACCACTCATTTAAATCAACTGTGAAACAGCATTAATGATTTTTAAAACTCATTTAAATTAGAAATCAAGTTAAATGTCTATTTACAAAGTCATTATGCATTTTGATCTTCTGTCTGAATGAGAAGTAGTGATGTCGGTCGAAAGTCAAAGACAGACAGAGACAAGTTATTAGAATGAAGTGTCTTGTTTTTAAACCTAGCAGACGGTAAAAAAGAAGCAACTGGCACCTGCTTCCTCTCACTTCTTCAAAACATTTCTCTGTCTGTACTAAACGTTCCTAAACATTCCTGCATCCTCTCTTGACTTTTAATAACTCTCTGACATAATTGAAACACACCCCGTTGGTTGTTTCAACCAATGAGGAAGTACCAAGTGACCGGAAGTGAGGACTCTTTAAAAGTCAATACTTCCTGGAACTATTCAGTCTTCCTGGAGTATTCTCCAGTCTTCTTGAGTCTCAGTCTTCTTCAGTCTTTGACCAGAGTTTTCCTGAGTCTTTCTTGGGACTATGGAGTCTTCCTGAGAGTTCCTAAGGAACTTTCAGATTTAATCAATAGCTGATGGATTTGACCGTGAGATGAGGGTCAGTCCATCCCAGCTGGAGACACAGCGCCTCGCTGTGAACTCACCCGGGCGTAACACCCTACAACTTCGAAGGAAGCTTGTCTGTTGGACGGAATAAATCGTCATGACTTCTGACGATGCCCAGCCACCCTGACCGGAGACGCTGGAAAGGTAGCATTGAAATGGACCTCTGTACCAGAGTTGATTTATCTTCTGCAAAGGTAACGAGTCGTCACGCACCGAGTGTACCGGGGGGGTTTAGCTGGTGTTGAAAGAAGTGTGCTAATTCTGGTCAACAAAACATCCATCTTTCCTTCATCCATCTTCCTTTAAACTTTTCTATTTTGCCAGTAATCTAGATGCCTTCAGAAATGTTCTGTTGTCTTGTTAGTAAAGCGTGCCAAGTTTTTATTAATCAGAAACAGATCAGCAAATCAATGTGTACATGTTTTAATGTTAAATTTTGATTCTGTTAAATAAATGACCGCATTTATTCTGATGGGTCAAAGAAAAATGGCGTCTCATGTCACTGATTAAACAATCCTCACAGTTATCTTGGTCACATGGCATTAATTAACTCGAAAAAGAAAGAATTCCTTGTATTTAAATAATTAATATTCTTTGTGCTTATCTAGCTTTAAGAATAATTAATTAGTAGTGAAGGTACAGAAAGGCTGTCCCCTGCATTCACTACAATTGGGAAGGTATGGAAGGAAAATTGGGACATAAATAATGTAGGAAGACACTTGTACAACACTCAGAAAAAAGATGTACAAGGAAAGCAGGAAAAAACAGAAAACTAGAAACAATAATGACATGTATCAGAACAGGACATACAGGTCTCAATAAACCTCTTAAAGTAATTGGAAAACAATCAACAGGACTATGTGACTAATGTAATCTCTCTGAAACCGTACATGTTTTTATGGAAGGTTCTGGTCATGAGTCAGCAAGACATTTGCAAAAAGAAAGAAATAAAATGAATATTAAATTTACAATTAGTGACACTTTTAGTAGTGATGTCAATAAAGTAAAAGATCAAATTATTATTTTCTTGAAAAATACAAACTTAATAGAAATAATTTAGTTATTAAGTTGATTTCATAGCATTGTGCTTTTTTTTTTTCCTGTTTATCTCCTGTCCACACTCCAGCTCAGTAGGTGGTGATAATACACCTTAACAGTTTGTCTGTCAACCGCCATAAAGCAATACAAGAAGAAGAAGAAGGATAGATTGGGGAGCAGATAAAATCAATCTAAAAAGATTTATGTTGCTATGATAAGATCAGAAATGGATTATGGAAGCATAGTGTATGAGCAGGCAGTGAAAACAACCATTAATAAATTAGAGGTAGTTCAGCTCCAAGCTCTGAGGTTCTGCTGTGGAGCCATGAAGACCTCTTCATCATTGGCAGTGCAGGTGGAAATGGGGGAGCTCCCGACACAAGGAAGAGCACCATCCATCAGTAAGAATATTGAAGCCATGCTGGAAAAGTGGAAAGGCTAAAGTGGACTGTTTTGCTTGGGCGTCAAATAAATGCGCTGGAGAAATGGAAATACAAGAGAAAAGATTTTGTGCTGCTGTGCCATATTCAGTTACACCTTTTTGGTTGTTTCCAAATGTGACTGTAGATCTAGAGGTCTATAAAAAGTACAGAATAATAAAGATAAAAAGTGTGTAGGTTTATACAAGATAAAATTAAGAATGCATAGAGATCCTTTCTTAATATATATACAGATGGTTCAAAAGATTTAGAATCAGGTAAAACAGGATTTGCTTATGTTATTACCGAGCTAAATATAATTATGAAGCAAAGAACATGTGATCACTTAGCTGTGTATAGAGTGGAAATGTTAGCGATTTTGATGGTGTTACAATGGGTGGAACAGAGTGGGAAAGACAGAGTGCTTATATGTTCAGATTCATTATCATCATTAACGTCCATTTTATTTTTTTCATCCAAAAGCCATGTGGAATTGGTGTATGAAATTCATGAAATTATATTTAGACTTACACAAGCTAAAGTAAAGGTTACGTTTATGTGGATACCAGCTAATAAAAATATAGAAGGGAATGATGCAGCAGACCATCTAGCTAAATTATCTTTAAAACAAGTTAGAATCATAGAAATTGCATTTAGTAAATCAGAAATAAAATCTATTATTAAAAACCAAGTTAACTCTGAATGGCAGCGACTCTGGGAGGAGGGGACTAAAGGTCGTCATCTGTTTCAGATACAGAAGAAAGTATGGAGAATGGAAATGATTGGAGGAAATCGAAAGGAACAAGTAGTGATGACAATGTTACGGATTGGACACACAGGATTAAATAAAAATGTACATTTGATAGGCAAACACCCAACAGGTAAATGTGAATGTGGCATGGACATGGAGACAGTAGAACATGTAATTCAATGTGAAAAATATAGAGTGAGTAGAGACAAATTAAAACAAGAAGTGAGAAAACATGGGATGGAGACATTAAGAGAAGAAAGGGTATTGGTTAAACATGACAAAATAAATGAGGCACTTATTAAATTTCTAAAGGAAACAAAACTATATACAAGAATATAGATTAGGTAGGTAAGAAAAATACTCTGGCCCACACTCCAGCACAGTAGATGGTGAAAATGCATCTAAACGTTGGATGCCACCCGCCATAAAACACAAGAAGAAGAAGAAG
>NC_056510.1:46465647-46473147 GCF_014905685.2 Nematolebias whitei | reverse complement strand
TCCCTCCTTAGATGGCATTAATCTGTCCTCCAGCTCTAATGCTAAAAATCTTGGTGTTATTTTTGATCAGGACGTGTCTTTTATGCCCCACATTAAAAACGCTACTAGAACCTCCTTCTTCCACCTGCGTAATATCACTAAAATTAGAAAAATCTGATCTAAAAATGATGCAGAAAAACAGGTCCATGCATTTGTCACGTCTAGACTGGACTATTGCAATGGTTTATTATCTGGGTGTCCAAATACTTATTTAAAACGTCTTCAGTTGATCCAAAATGCTGCTGCCAGAGTCTTAACTGGAGTTACTGGGAGAGATCATATCTCTCCAGTTTTAGCTTCTTTCCATTGGCTCCCTGTCAAATCCAGAATATAATTCAAAATCTTACTTCTAACCTACAAAGGGGCCAAGGCCACATATGCAAAGAGGATCGAGGGTCAATTCATCTCACAAGACCCTCGGAGCACGTGGAGGGGCATTAAGTGCATAACAGATTATAAAGGAAGGAGTGAACAATGCCCCAAAGACCCATCGCTGCCTGATGCCCTCAACAAGTTCTATGCACGCTTTGAAGACCCGAACAGACCACCCAGCACCAGACTCACCTCGCCACCGGATGAAGAGCATCTCAGCGTGACCTCAGCAGAAGTAAGGAGTACCTTCAGGAGGATTAATCCGCACAAAGCAACTGGCCCAGACAACATCCCCGGAAAAGTGTTGAAGGAATGTGCTGATCAGCTCTGTGAGGTGCTGGCAGACATCTTTAACACCTCACTTACCCTGGAGACAGTTCCCACCTGCCTGAAGACTGCCACCATCATCCCAGTCCCAAAAAGCTCTACAGTGACTGGTCTGAATGACTATCGGCCAGTGGCCCTCACCCCGATAGTCGCTAAATGCTTCGAAAAACTGGTCATGACTCATATCAAAACAACCATCAACATCAACGAGGACCCTCATCAGTATGCATAATGTGAGAACCGATCAGCAGAGGATGCCATCTCCTCTGTGGTCCACACTGCACTCAACCACCTGGAGCAGAAAAACTCTTACGTCCGTATGCTCTTTGTGGACTTCACATCTGCCTTCAACACCATGATCCCCCAAACCCTGATGGAAAAACTATCCACACTAGGACTAAGCCCCTCCATCTGCAACTGGGTACTAGACTTTTTAACAAACAGACCACAGTTAGTGAGGATCCACAACCTCTCCTCCTCCACCATAACCCTCAGCACTGGCTCTCCTCAGGGATGTGTGTTGAGCCCCCTCCTGTTTACTCTGCTCACATATGATTGTGCAGCTACCCATCCAGGCTGTCACATTGTAAAGTTTGCAGATGATACAGCGGTGGTGGGATGCATCACAAACAATGATGAGTCCAGCTACAGGCAGGAGGTGGAACACCTGGAGAGCTGGTGCAGAGAGAATAACCTTCACATCAATGTGAAGAAGACAAAGGAGATGATGGTGGACTTCAGAAGGAACAAAAACACCTACACCCCCCTGAACATAAGAGGATCTGCGGTGGAAGTGGTCTCCAGCTACAAGTACTTGGGTGTACACATGAATGACAACCTCAGCTGGAGCAACAACACCACCAGCCTGATCAAGAAAGCTCATCAGAGACTCTACTTCCTCAGACGGCTGAGGCGAGCTGGTCTGGGAAGCTCAGTCCTCACCTCCTTCTACAGGTGTGCAGTGGAGAGCATCCTGTGCTCGAGCATCAATGTGTGGCATGGAGGCTGCACAGCTGCAGAAAGAAAAGCTTTGCAGAGAGTGGTGAAGGCTGCACAGAAATCTGTTGGAATCAGTCTCCCCACCATCACAGACATTACACCTCCAGATGCAGGAAGAGGGCCACCTGCATCATGAAGGACCCCACCCACCCAGCACACACACTTTTTGCCCCACTCCCCTCAGGAAGGAGGTTAAGGAGCATTAAGTGTAGAACCACTAGACTGAGGAACAGCTTCTACCCTGAGGCTGTTAGACTCATGAATCTCTAACTAGAATAATCACTGTGAAAAACCATATCATGTTGCTGCTGATCTGTTTCATGTTGCTGCTGATCTGTTTCAATGTTGATGTGTTTATTCGTGCACATCTGCTCACAGACTCATGTTCATGTTTGTGCTGATGTTCAATGTTTTATGTTATGAGTGCTTAGTGTATATTTAGTTGATGTTTTTCTTAGTTCATATCTTAGATGTTATTACTGTTTTTCTTATACATTTTATTGTTGGATGTAACTGGGACCCCGTGTACATAATTTCGCTCCACCACATGTACCACATGAGGTGCGAATGACAATAAAGAAACTCTGACTCTGACTCTGACTCAAAGCTCTCAACAACCTGGCTCCACCTTATTTTACAGATCTTATTGTTCCATATTTTCCCAACAGAGCACTTCACTCTCAGGCTGCAGGTTTACTTGTGGTTCCTAGAATTTACAAAAAAAATAAAAATGGCAGCCAGAGCTTTCAGTTATCAGGCTCCTCTCTTGTGGAACCAACTTCCGGTTTCTGTCCGTGAGGCTGACACATTATCCAGTTTTAAGACTGGACTTAAGACTTTCCTTTTTGCTAAATCCTATAGTTAGGGTCAGCTTGGGTTTCCTGAGCTGTCTCTTAGTTCTGCTGCTATAGGCTTAGACTTCTGGAGGACAAACTGACCACACTTTTCACTCTGCTACTGTCTTTACTTACTCTGCTCAACCTGTTTTATATTTGTAATTATTTTTTCCATCCTTAACATGCTTTTTTTATTTTTTTCTCCTTTCAGGTACACCTGGATCTATATCTGGACCTACCATTCTATGTTCGTCTGTCTCTCCTTCCTGTCCTCTCAACCAGCTGGTCAAAGCAGATGGCCTCTTGTCCTGAGCCTGGTTCTGCTGGAAGTGTCTTCCTTTAAAAAAAAAGGGAGTTTTTCTTTCCACTGTTGCCACTGTGTTTGCTCAGGATGGGAGACTGCAACGAAGCCAAGATTCAACTTGTCTGCTGCTTCCTTAGAGGAATTTACTCATTTGCTTTTTTATGTATGTGAATGTTTCTGTAAAGTGCCCTGAGACAACTTTGTTGTGATTTGGTGCTATATAAATAAACTGAATTGAATTATTTAGTCTTCTTAGGAAGTAGAGTCTTTGTCTGGCTTTCTTGACCACAGTGTGCATGTAAATTCCAGGACAGATCCTCAGTAATGTGAACACAGAGGAACTTGAAGCTGCTCCACCTCAGACTTCTTTACATAGAAGGTGGAGCCTTCACACTGTTTTCTAAAGTCCACTACAATCTCCTTAGTTTTGCTGACATTCAGAGATAGGTTATTTTCCTGACACCAGCTGATCAGTGACTTCACCTCATCTCTGTAGGCACTCTCGTCTTTGTTGATGATGAGGCCCAAGATGGTGGTGTCTTGAGCTGTACCTGGCAGTCATGTGTGACTATAGATTACAATTGACAAGAAAGGGTTTTAGGATTTGTTCAAAACAAGCCAGGAATGGTTAAAATGATGTATTAATAAAACTGCTGCTGGAGGAGGTCTGGTTCCAGGCCCAGGTCAGATCTTTATAGATATGTGGGTTAGAGATCTGGGGCAAACTGTGAAGGGAATGACGATTATAATAGTCAGAGTCACTAACCTTCACAGTCGAGAGCAAGGTGTAGTTCTTCTGTTGGTTCTGGAGGATGATGTCAAGAACTGTGAGCAGGCAGCAGCAGAGAGTGAGCACACAGAGTGCAGCTTTGGGGAAAATCCAGGGAGAAGGTCCAGTGGAGCAGGCTTGGGTCAAGAACCGTTGGTCAGAGATCAGAATCCAAATCCAGAGGATAATCCAGGAGGTGTAGTCAAGATAATCAGAAACTGGGTCAGTACCGTGGTCACATTACAGAATCCAGAACAGGCAAGGGCAAAGCAAGGTGAAGAATCCAGAAGACAGTTGTGGGATCAAACACGAAGGCCAGGCAAGGCTTTGGCATAAACGCTGGACATTTACTCACACAAGGTTTTCAATAATCTGGCACTGGATGACTGAAAAGCTGTGGCTTAAATAGAGCTGTGAGCAGGTGAAAATCATGAGGAGTAATTGTAGCAGGGAAAACAAGGGGGCATGGCCAAGAGTGAGCAGAGCAGGGAGAACTCAGAGATGGGTGACAGGAAGCTCAGAGGCTGAGGCATGAACATGAAGGTAGAACATGGCAGACTGGGACAGAATCGTGACAACAAGAGTGGACTGAGGACACAGCCCTGAGGTGTACCGTGCTGAGTACTGTTGTAAATGGTAAATGGTAAATGGACTGTACTTATATAGCGCCTTTATATCTTCTTTCTTTCTTTTATTCCCCTTGTCCTGTCCGGTATTGTGACACTTAGAATTATTGTCTGAGTGTTAAAGTGATGGCCAACAGATTTACTTTTACAAGCAAATGGATGGCCTTAATGCTCTGCTTGATATATAAATTAAATTTTATTAGAATTTGCTTTGGGTTTGTTCCAGATGTAATGGACACGGGGACAGAAAACAAAGAAGATAACAAAGCAGAAAAGCGAGAGAAGAGTTAAAATGTAAAGAAGGAAATGGGAATAGAGGAGAGAGAGAGATAATGAGAACACAAATCAACATCATTGAAGTCTGCCTCTAGACCTGCGGAAAGAGAAAAAAAAAAAAAAAAAACACAAAACCGAGAAACCACAACAACAAACAACATATATATAATGATACTTATAACATCATTAGAAAGTATTTTATATGGTACATGGTAATACAAGATATATTTAGTGGCCACCACAACCCAACTGAGTGTGTATCTGATAAACACCTGGATCTAAACACCTGTGTGAGCATGCTTATCACTATAAGGTTTCTCCATAAAAATGTTCAATAGTGGATGTGGGGACGCATAAACCCGTCCCCACAGAACACGAAGGTAACACAGGGAAGACCGGAACCACAGACACACAGCGGCCCCCAAGCCCGGAACTCCGGGAGTCCCCCAACAGGGACACCCGCACCCCCCAGAGAGAGAAGCAAAGGGAAGCCCTGCGTGATCCCCAGCAACCACAATGCAGAAAACCCCAGGAGGCTGCAGCGACGAGTCAACAGGCCCCGCCGGCAACCCGCCCATCCAGAGTGGATCCGGCCATGGACACCAAGCTCTGAGGTCATACCACCCCCCAACAGAGGCCCGACAGAGCCAGGGGACCCAGGCCCAGCCCTGAGGTGTACCGTGTTGAGTACTGTTGTAAATGGTAAATGGACTATACTTTTATAGCATCTTTATATCTTATTTCAAGATACTCAAAGTGCTTTACACCACAATCTGTGCCTCATTGACCCATCCATACAGCACTCTACTTGATCTCTACAAAGCTAATTGAACAAATCATTCTAAATAGACTAATCAGAGCTTTATCACATTCATACACTGATGGGACACACATCAGAGGTAATGAGGGGTTCAGTGTCTTGCCCAGGGACACTTCGACATGGATGGTGGAATCTGGTGGATTTGAACCCCCAACTCTTGCATTGGAGGACTACTGCTTTAACCACTCAGCCACAGTCGCCCCTGTTGTGTAGAGTGGTGAATGCTGAATAAAGAATAAAAAATGAATAAAGGTCAAAGTTCATGAATTAGAAAAAGACTAATATGACCTGTTTTGCGGCAGCACGGTGGCGCAGCTGGTAGAGCTGCTGCCTCGCAGCGAGCAGGTCCTTGGTTCAAACCCCGGTCCAGGGGCCTTTCTGGGTGGAGTTTGCATGTTCTCTCCGTGCATGCGTGGGTTTTCTCCGGGTGCTCCGGTTTCCTCCCACAGTCCAAAAACATGCATGTTAGGCTGAGTGGTAACTCTAAATTGTCCCTAGGTGTGAGTGAGAGAGTGAATGGTTGTTTGTCTCGTTTGTCTCTATGTGTCCCTGTGATGGACTTGCGACCCGTCCAGGGTGTACCCCGCCCCTCGCACAGTGATTGCTGGACATGGGCACCAGCGACCCCCGTGACCCAAAATGGAATAAACGGGTAAAGATAATGGATGGATGGATGGACCTGTTTTGCCTATATGATTATATTTATATTTTTTTGAAGAGTTTCAGAGGGAAATCTGTTCTAAAAAACATGGCAGTCTGACTTGTTTTCTAATGTTTCATCTGATTCAAATAAATCTTCTGGATCAATGTCCTTGGGACAAATCTGACTAAAATAGAGACAATTACTCATTTATTGTCATATTTGACAAAAATAAAGAGCCAACTCTACTGTTGGAGGGCTGATGATTTGAGCTTGTTTGGAGCCACATGACTAGTGGCTAATAAAAAACATTAACATACAGTGTCAGCTCATCGCCTGTCAGCAGCAGCTGTGGGTGATGAGAACACCTCTAGCTCATCAACAGGAGGAAAGGGATTAGTGGCACAAGCAGGAATCCTCACGCAAACACGTTCAACAACAACACTGGCTATGTAACACTAGTCATTGTTTGTTTTTTAAACCTATTTAATTTTCAGCGTATCTAGACTATTTTAATTCATAGCAAAGACATTAAATGATCAAATATAAACCAAATAAGCATCACTGCACTTTGCATTAAAGAGCTAATAAAATAAGCTCTAAACTGAACATTTAGCCTCTAAATATGAGGAAAATTGTCAAGTGCTTTAGATAATAATGCAAAAGTAGTTATAAAAAAAAACAATAAAGAAGTTTTCCCCTTTATTTTTTTGTTATTTATTTTGTCTGTAGTTCATTGAACAGCATGTGCTGACAATTATGGACATTTTTGCTTTTATAAACTCTTAAAGAACAAAGCAAGTTATCTTTTGACAGTATCTGAACAGGAACCCAGGGTTTCCTGATGTGTTTTAAATTACTGTCAGAGTGTAGAAGGGTTTGATGTGTCTGGACACCTCCTTTGACCTTAAAACTGCCCCTAAAACACCCTGGAAACTCATTTAGCTAAAGTAGGAACCCATCCTTCAACACCTTTTGCTTCTCTGTAGCCAAAACAGAGATTTTTATCAATCAGTGCTGCTGCAGTTAATGGAGATAACAACGAGAAAGGAGGGAATTAAATCCAGAGCTGTGAGACTCAGGCGAAGAAAGGATCAGAGCTGGAGCTTGTCCTGCTCTGTGAGTTGTTCCACAGGCTGGATTGTCATTTTCAGGAAGGCGATCACAATAATAGTCTTGTAATTGGCTTTAAGTGGATTAGGTGACAGAGAAGGCAGAGCAGCTCGGGCCAGAAATGTGCAGTCCAAACACAACCTGTTGTCCCTGTCATGGCTGAGCATGAGGTCTTTATCAGACCAACAGACATCAAACGCTCATCATTCTCAAGCAAGGAGCTCCGTTGTAGGTGTCGGACACACACAGACGCACGCACGCACTCTCACACACACACACACACACACACACACACACACACACACACACACACACACACACACACACACACACACACACACACACACACACACACACACACACACACACACACACACAT
>NC_056510.1:46445963-46465547 GCF_014905685.2 Nematolebias whitei | reverse complement strand
AACACACACACACACACACACACACACACACACACACACACACACACACACAATAAATAAATAAATAAAAGGAGGTTAGTCAAACCAGTGCTGAAGTACCTGATTAAATAAAAACAAGTCATGCAATGATGTAATCACTCAATGTTCATTCAAACTTTTTGGCTGGAAAATGTGGGGCAGCTGTGGATGAGTGGTTACAGCTGTCGTCCTCCAGTGGAAGAGTTGGAGGTTCAAATCCACCAGCAGTCACATGTTGAAGTGTCCTTGGGCAAGACACTGAACTCCCCACGTGTGTCCCAGCCGCAGTGGTGGGATGTAACTAAGTGCAAGTACTCCATTACTGTACTTAAGTGCATTTTTCATGTATCTGTTCTTTACTTAAGTAGAGGTAAACGTGAGTACTTTCTACTTTTACTCCACTACATTTTACATTAAGTGTCTGTACTTTCTACTACACTACATTTCTATAATGCGTTGCATTACACGTTACATGCAAGTTGCATTTTTTATTTATTTGTTCGTTAGTATGAAAGTAACCAATGAGGGGAGTTGGTCCATTGAATCGCTGCAAAGTGGGCAGGTAACGTTAGACCCGCCTTCAAGAAGAACTGGGCCAATGATGTACTGTATATTCTAGTATATACGTCATTGAGCTGAGCACACCCATAGCACCGCTAACACACCCAAAATGGATTCCACCGCAAGAGTCGGTCAGAAGATACACAACACCCCTGGCCTTATTGAAAGACTATTGAAAGACTACCATACCATACCAATTTATTTATAGAACACTTAAAACAGCAACAAGGCCATCCAAAGTGCTGTACAATAGAAACAAACAAGCACAGCAGACAGGAAAACATATAATAAAAATATAGATACAAATAGCAGCAGATAATAACTAAATGGCCAACACTCTAGAATACAGACAGGATCAAACAAATCACACTGTATCAAAGGCCAGGGAATAAAAGTGGGTTTTCAAGTGAGGCTTAAAGACTGAGTGTAGGAGCCTGCCTGACATGCAGTGGCAACTCATTCCACAGTCTTGGACCTGCAATAGAGAAAGCCCTGTCACCTCTGAGCTTACGACGGATTTCAGGAACTGAAAGGAGCATCTGGTCTGCTGACCTCAGAGAGCGCGGTGGGACATATAGCTGTAGAAGATCAGTGAGATAGGATGGGGCAGAACTGTTCAGTGATTTAAAAACATACATGAGTATTTTGAACTGGATCTGAAGCTGAATGGGTAGCCAGTGAAGGGAGGCCAAAACTGGAGTAATGTGCTCTCTATGGCCTGTACCAGTTAAAAATCAGGCTGCAGCATTTTGGACCAGTTGTAGACGTGCAATGGAGGACTGACTGATTCCAGACAGAAGAGCATGGCACTAATCAAGCCTAGATGTTATGAAGGCGTGGATCACTGTCTCGAGATCATTTTTGAACAATATGGGCTTCAGCTTAGACAGCTTCCTCAGCTGAATAAAACAGGTTTTGACATTCATGTTTATGTGACTGTTAAGTTTTAAGGAAGGGTCCATTATCACTCCCAAATTGCTGACTCTGTTTCTTTAACGGAGCTAGAGAGGAAAGGTCAATGCAGTGGTTCATGGACGTACCATTGGGATGGAACAGCATGACTTCAGACTTCTTCTCATTGAAACTAAAGAAGTTTAAAGCCATCCAGTCCTGGATGTCAGCCAGGCAGTTAAGAAGAGGTTGAATAGAGCGTGTGCCTCTGTGCCTCAGGGAGAAGTAAATTTGACAGTCATCGGCGAAGAAATGAAAGGGTATGTTGTGATTGCGGAAAATAGCACCTAGTGACAGCCGGTATAAAGAAAAGAGAAGGGGACCAACAATGGACCTCTACGGTACACCCCACTCAAGTGCTACTGATGCTAAACTGAAATTTTTGATAATGACACAAAAGGTTCTGTCAGAGAGGTAGGACCTAAACCAATTGAGGGCTGACCCTGTGATTCCCACCTACTGCTCTAGCCTAGAAGTGAGGATCCCATGGTCGAGCGTGTCGAAAGCAGATGTAAGGTCCAATAGGACAAGCAGCACAGAATCACCTGCGTCAGTGGCTAGGAAAATGGTGTTAAAAATCCTCAGTAGAGCAGTTTCAGTGCTGTGGAGAGATTTGAAGCCAGATTGGACCATTGAAAGACTATTGAAAGACTATTGAAAGACTATTAAGTACAGCAGGACACATTCTCTCTCCCTAGAGAGCCAGAGTGGAATCAAAAACTGAAAACCAACTTGTTCTGAACTTGAACAAGAAATTCTTGCTGCAATATTAAAATGTGTCAGTTCATGGGATGTTAAGAGACAAGAGATGTCTCCAAATGTCTCGACACTCGGTCCAAGTTTTGAAAATGTTGTCAGGAAGTTAAAATATTGTTCAATATTGACCCATTACAAGGTTGACTAGACAGTATTTTAAGTAGAGTTGATGACAAACTGGAGTTGAAATGATCAGAGCCTGTTCCTTTGTTAGTTGTGTTTAATGCTCCTTTTGTTCAGGCAGATAACTTTTACTTAAATTATTTACTGCAGTTAAAATGACACATTGGTTTTACTTTGTGTTAAATAAAAACTTTCAAAGGTAAAATCATTCCTGTTTCTTATTTTGATTAATGACATTTAACTCTGCATGTCATCCCTGAAATTCTGACACAGAATCACAAGTCCAAGTGTGAAATGTGTCACAGAGTAAACACAATAAAAACATGTATTATCTGCAGCATTGTTCAGTAAAATGGAACAACACTGTTAATGTATTACAGAAAATATACATATGGTACACAGACTTAAAGATATGTAGACCATTACATTAGGTAATACATTCAGCAAGTACTTTTACTTTTAATACTTTAAGTATTTTAAAAGCAAGTACTTTAAACTTTTACTAAATGTTAATATGGTACTTCTACTTTTACTAGAGTATATTTTTGTCTCTTTATTTGCACTTTTATTTAAGTACAGTGTTTGAGTACTTTCTCCACCACTGCCCATCAGTCTATGAATGTGATAAAGCACCGATTAGTCTCTTCAGATTCAGATTATTTTTGTAGGTATGTAGTAGAGTGTGTGTGAATGTGTGTGGAGGTAAATGAGGCACAGATTGTTGTAAAGAGCTTTCATTAGCTTGATTAGATAGAAATGTGCCATATAGGCACTTTCCATTTGCCATTTACAATTTAAATCTATAGTAATGCCAAAAAATCAAGTAAAAACAATCCAGCATAGTTTATAAAACTTTTGTGAAACAGCAATGTTGTAACTTTACAGTAAAATCTTCTTTACACCGGGTCTTTCCATGTGGTTGTAAACTCAGTTTGGTATTTTTGAAGCAGGTGTGAGGGACCAGACAGTTCAGCAACTCTACATGTTTCAAAGTTTTTGAACTAGAAGTATTTCACACAAAGACTGCTTCATTCATTCATTGATTCTGTCTGAAGACCAGAGTGTAATAGATATGCAGTTATATATTAAATAAGCAGATTATGAGACGAGTTTAAGTTTATAGCACGTTTCACAAAATACTTTTTACAGTGCATACCAACATATTGATAGACATTTTTAACTGGAGTTGTAATTACTTTGAAATTGTAAAATCAGTCATTTGGCCACCAGTACTTAAATCCATGCATATTTTCTTAATTTCAGTTTCCAATGTTTATCCAAAAACTTGCATCCATACAAAAATGTTACATTTTCATGCATTCATTGTGTAACATTGAACGTAAAAAGCAATTACATTTCCCTATCACCTCTGTTTTTACTTATCACGGTTTATTAAAACATCTTCACTATTTATTTTAATGAAGTAAATATATTGTTTTGTTTGTTTGTTTGCTTGTTTAATAACATTCTATAATCCTAAAACATTCTGTGAAAACAGATCAATTAGAGATTCAACAGGTTGCAGAGCCTTTTTAAGCAGCAACATGTTGATATCTTCTTTGTGATCTTTAGGTGTGCATTGTCCAAGAATGTTGGCAAACGTTGATGTTAGCGGATTGCTTTAGTTCATTCAGGTTCATGTGGAAATCTTTGAGAGAAACAGTCCAGCTCTTTTGAAGTGGGGTCCTGTTGATAGGTTACACGCATTTAATATCTTACCTGTTGTAAATAGCTTTTTCTTTGACAACAGCTGGGAGAAAAAGAGTTTTACAAATTAAGTTTAACAATGTGACCAAATCAAAACATAAGTGGATTTCTGTCGTCTTACCAAGTCTGATCTGATTGATTTAAAGTGACTTATTTAAAGACTACTTTGTACATTTTTACATCGATGTCAGATTCACATTACACAGTGTTGGTATGAGCAGCTGTGAAATATTTAGAGTTGTTTCAAACAAGGTAGGGATACACATTATTCTTGGTCCTTCTTGGTTTAGTATTCAGCTGGATGGCCTGTTACCTTCCAAACTGAGGTTGTTCAAAGATCCATCAGGTAACACGTAACAGAAAAGTTGTTCATAGTCTTTAAAAAAAAATACATGTAAAGTCAATCGAGCATTGATATAAGGAGACATGAACAGGATCATTCAAACTGATTCATACTATTACAACCACACCCTGAATTTTATACAGAGTTTGGTGTTGTTGGTCTCCATTGTGGAGCGAGGAGGGAACAGAGAAGCTCTGTCTGTCTGACAGTCAGTCCATCTGTCTGACAGTCAGTCCATCTGTCTGTGCATTTTGTGAGTGTGATAAAAACAAGTGAGGGACCAAACTTCACTTTGGTGTGTTGACACATCTAGGCATAAGAAAGCTGGGATGTGCCGCCATGTATACAAGTAAACCAACCACCCCCTTTCATTTGAGGAAACTATGGTTCCTTGCTTTTACATTTCTTAAAAGTATATTTTCTTCTTTCGGCTGCTCCGTTGCTTAGGGGTCGCCACAGTGAACTAAGTCACATGACTTGGCTGTTATTGTTACTCTGGATGTTCTTCCTGACACAACCACCGAGCTACCACAGCCTCTGTGTGGAGCAGAGAGCTGCTGTCTAGGGTGCCCAGGGGAGCAGATGGTGGGGGTTAAGGGCCTTGCTAAAGGGCCCAGGGTGGGGTAAATGAGGGTGGAGGCAGGTGTGGATGCTTCACCTATCCCACCCACATTTTGATGTTTTTGGTACCGGGAGGTGAACCAGTGAGTTTCTGATCACAGGCCCACCTTCTCTAACCTCTGCCCCACCACTCCCTATTGCTTAAAAATATAATTTCCTTAAATGATTGTGGCGGCTTAAAATCAATCTATGGAGGCCAAGGCCACCATTGGCCACCTTCTGGCTTCCACATTGCATCTGGTGATGGATAAAATGGCTCCCTCCACTCACCAAGATTTGTCACTCTGCACCATCTCAGACAAGTAAAAATGAAACAAAAAAACTAAATCTATTGTTATACAGAGTGTAACTCCTACCCAAGAGTATCTCACACCAAAACATTAAGGTTTATTGTATTAAAATGTTCAAATCCAGTCCAGAAAAAAACTCATCTTGAAAACTACAAACATTCACTGTTCAAATCCCTCAGTGATGGGGTCATCGGCATATCACTTATTTGTCAGTTGCATGGATAAAGCAAATTAAACAACTGTGGTAGAGGTCAAATGTGTCAAACTCAAGTCACTTTTTATTGTTTTTCATATGAAGATTAAAAAAATAACTTTTTTCAAACAAGAAAATAGAATATGTTAGATCAGTTCAAGAAGCTCCTACAAGTGTTCATGGTCAGTAAGTAAAAATATATGAATTTTATTTTATTTATTGATGAAAGCCAATAAAACCTGTGCACTCTTATTCATGCACAGTTTCTGTCTCGGTGTGTCCCTTTTTAAAAACTGTGGCTAAACACTGAAATCATTCACACAGCACATGCATCCACAGCCAGCGTTTGTCTTCCAGCTGTGCATTTCAGGGACTTAAAAGAGGGTTTGTGAGAGTTCAAGCAGTTGTTCAGAGTGTGTTTTTGACAAAGGTTTTAGGAGCTCAGTGAACATGTGCAGCCACTCTGTTTTTTCAGCAAAGGAAAGAAAGAGGACCCTGCTTCCTGTTTTTCCCTCTGAGCACACGTAGTAATGTGACCATAGCCAAGCGGCTTGGCAGTACAATGAGCACGGCTGTGATTCAACTTTCAACAAGCCTGTTACCAGGGATTACCCCATTGTTGTTTAATGGTGTTGTCTGAACCGCAGTAGAATGTTGTTTTATCAGTGCAATAAGTCTGACACTTTGCTCAGTGACGGCTTCAGAAATGTCACCATGAAATTTCTGTGAAACGGTCTATGGCCTGTGCCCAGCCGGTGCAGGTGAGCTCTGTGACAGAGCACAGCTGTCACCCACAAACTCGCATTCAGACACGCACTGGCATGTATGATCGCCATAGATAGATTGATGGTGATGGAAGAGGTGGGGGTGGGGGCCGTCCTCATTCAGGCTCACTCTAACACAGTGGACACGCTCTCAAACCCACAAACTTAGAATCATTTTATGTGACAAGCATTTTAAAGGTGATTTATGAAGCGCAAGTGTGTTAGGCTGAGCATTTTCTAGAATAGGTCTGCAATTTCAGATTGGTCTCATCGGTTTGAACATTTATCTTCGGAGTGTTTGAAAAAAGCTTCCTGTGAAAGTAAGGAGGTCCCGACCCCAACAGGATGATTTAGGCATGTAGTTCAAAGCACATGCTTCAACAATTGCTCTTAAAAATGCTAAAGCAATGCTAAAGAGTCTCGTGATGAAGCAGAACAAGAGAGGATTGATGAAAATGCACATTTATGGTAAATGATAATGTATTTGTACTATGCTTCTATGTTGCAGTTGCATGTTTACAATCAGGTCTCTCATGTAAATGAGTCCTCAAGGCTCAATGAGACTAATCTGTATAAGTAAAGGTTGAATGAAAAAAAAAGATGTCCTTTAAAGCGTCTGTGACATGCTTTCCCACAAAAGCAGAAATTGAAATAAAACATTTTATTGTTGAAGGAATTGGGACATAATTCACATTATATCATGATGAAAGATGTGGAAAAATACGATTTTTGACCAAATTAGCCTATTTTCGTATATAGAAAGTATAAATCCAAAGTCAACCGTAAGTGACGTAATAGGGGGACGCTCTACTCCTCGTGTGTGCTAGTGGTCAATGTAAACTATTCAGGCAGAGGCCAAGGTGGGTTTAAAAAATTGTAAATTTGGTGAAAAGGTGGATTGCTGGTGGTTGCAGCAATACTGTAATTATAATCACCTCAGTAGAAATACTAAACGAAATTACTATATCGATCTATTTACTCAATCATCAAATAATTCAAAAACTACATGGAATATTTTAAAAGTACTTCTCAACAAGAACAATGCCTCTACTCATCCCTGGCTACATTTCAGGATGGCACTTCAATCACAACAGATCCAACACAAACTGCAAATAAATGTAATCATTATTTTATAAATGTGGGACCACACCTTGCAAAGAATATTGACAATGTTTCTGCTTCTCCTTCTAATTTCATAAATGAAAATGATCCCTCTTTAAATACATTTGATCCAATAAAACCTTTAGAAGTACTTGATACCATTAAGAATCTTAAAAACTCTTCTGCTGGCCACGATGAAATTACAGTCTACGTTATAAAGAAAGTTGCCCCTATAGTTGTTGCTCCGTTAACATTTATTTTTTCCCTGTCACTTGAAGCTGGTATCATCCCACAAGATCTAAAACTTGCCAAGGTCATCCCGCTGTTTAAAGCAGATGACCCATCTGTATTTTCAAATTATCGCCCCTCATCAGTTCTCCCGTGCTTTTCTAAGATACTTGAGAGAGTGGGTGTATTGTAGAATCTTGAGGCATCTTGATGCCAACAATATTTTGTATGAGCATCAGTATGGCTTTAGAAAGAATTGTTCGACATATATGGCTCTCTTGCACCTTAGAGAAAAGGTTTCAACTGCTTTTGAGAAAAATGAATATGCTCTAGGAATTTTCTTGGACTTATCAAAAGCTTTTGACACTGTGGATTATGGAATCTTATTATCAAAAATGTCTTACTATGGTTTTAAAAATAAGGTTCTGAAATGGGTTGAAAATTATTTGCACAACAGCAAATTGTAATTTTTAATAGTTAATTGTCACAGCGGGATGTCCTAAAATGTGGAGTTCCACAAGGATCCATTTTGGGTCCATTATTGTTTCTCATATACATTAATGATCTACCCAAAGCATCTAGTGTTCTGACACTGATCTTATTTGCTGATGAAACCACTCTTTTTGTTGCTGATGGTAACTTTCACTCACTTATTGATAAGGCTAATTATGGGCTCATTCAACTTGCTCAGTGGTTTCAGTTAAATAGACTATCACTTAATGTTAAAAAAATCTAATTTCATCTTATTTAAGAATAAGAATACAAATTACAATCCAGAAAAAAACTAAATTTACATTTATAACAATTTACTTTCTAATGTTTCGTCAACAAAGTTTTTGGGTGTCTATATTGATGAGAAACTTTGTTTTAAGAATCATTGTGAATCGGTGTATAAGAAGAATTCAAAATTGTTAGGTTGTTATAAAAAAGGTTAAACCATATTTAAAAACAAGTATTTTATTGACTTTGTATAATAGTTTAATTTATCCCCATATTTCTTACTGTAATTTAATTTGGGCTAGTACCTATCCTTCTTACTTGCAGTCAATCCATAAAGTTCAAAAATGTTTTGTAAGAATTGTCACTAACTCTCGGTATTTAGCTCCATCCACACCTCTCTTTAAAAAATTAGAAACTCTTACAATCTATGATGTGAATAAGTATCAAACAGGAATCCTGATGTATAAAGTTATATGTATTCCATTTTCTTTACCTTAATATTTTCATAATTTCTTTGAGTTTAATTCTTATTATCATTCATACTGTACAAGAAGGAGGGATGATTTCCATATCCTTCTGTAGAACCACTGTTGCTAAAGGTTCATTCATGCATCAGGGTGTTGTGCTGTGGAACAATTAGGTAAATCGTGTACAACATTATCTGTATTTACAAGAAAGTTTAAACAAACTTTATAGATTTTCCAACACATTAGTTTTTTGTTTTTTTAATTGATCATTTTAATATTTTTTGACAATTTAAATTTATTTAATATAGACTATTATCTTTTGCTTTGGTATGTAATTGTGTGTGTTTAAAGTAAGATGTAAGCTTATGTATAAAGCTTTTATGATTTTTTTCTTTATTTTTTAGAAAGGGGGAGGGCGCTTGTAAGCCCATCTAGGGTTTTTATGACCTCTCCTGCACATTTTTTTTTTTACTTTTCTTTTATGTGTGTTGTTTCTTTTTGTGCAAACAAATAAACAAACAAACTGCGACAGAAGACATTAGCCTGCACTACTTTCCTGACGCGAAGAGGATAAGAGCTGCCTGGATCAGAGCTGTGAAACTGACGAGGTACTGATGGGCTGGTCCCACCAAGTACAGCTAGCTGTGCTCTGAGCACTTTTCTGCAAACTGCTTCAAGCAAGAAACCTCTCAATTTGCAAGAGAAATGATGTCAGAAGTCGGGCTATCTTACAGACGGAGGACACGTTGAAAGCTGATGCTATACCCACTGTCATATTTTTAGATAATTATTTGACCCCAAGTGGCAGACTGGGAAGAACAAAGTCAGAAGTTACAAAAGAATAAATGTTTTTATTTTTGCAGGTCAAAATCCTCCAGGCTGAAAGAGAAGGCAGGGACAAGGTGAGTATCCAGAATGATCTTCAGAAAGCAACTGATCAATTATGTTGAGGTTCTTGTTCTTACTGCAATGTTTCTTGTAGTCAGGTCCAGAGAGGAGAGGTTCAAGGAGTCCCAGGGTTTCAGGTGATCCAAGCAGTGAAACGAGGTGAGTGTTGGTTGAGAGAGGAGCAGGTCATCTGAAGTGGAAAAAACTATCTCATAAGCATGATAATGTCCCGGTGCTAGAGGCATGTCTGGTGGACCTAGAACTCCTACAGACAACCCAACCCCCGCACCCACCCAAGAATTGCCCCTTGGTGATTTAATCCTCTTTTCAGGGTGATCTCTATGAAAAGAAGAAATTAAACCAGGATCCAATATGTGAGACTTAGGGATTCAGGAACGTTCTTCTGGGCCATAACCTTCCCACTCCACTAATTATTGGAGTCTTCGTCGTACATCCAGAACACGCCTGACTGTGAATGCAGGTGAGTTGTCGATTAGGCGGGGGGGGGGGGGGGGGCTTTGTGGGAGGGGTCAGAGGACTGTTGATTACAGGTTTTATGTGAGATACATGGAATGTAGTGTGAATCCTTATCAATGGTGGGAGTTGCAGGTGGACGGCTGATGGATTGATTATTTTAGTTATGGGGAATGGTCCGATGTATCTGGGGGCGAGTTTTCTTGGTGTGTCTTTGAGAGAGATGTTTTTTGTGGAGAGCCATATCTTTTCACCCACCTGGTAATTTGGACCAGCGTCTATTAGCGAACCTCTTGTTTTGTGTTGCTGTCCTGAGTAGCGCTTCTCTGGTCTGACGCCAAACTCGGCGGCATCTTCTGACATGGTGCTGAATAGATGGGACAGAGATGTCTGAGTCCTGAGAGGGAAAGAGTGGGGGTGAGTAGCCCAATGATGTCTCAAAAGGAGACAAACCTTTTGCTGAGGAGACTTGTGAATTATGGGCATACTCGATCCAGGGTAGGTGTTGGCTCCAAGAAGATGGGTCACAATTAATCATGCACCTTAATACAACTTCCAAGTCCTGGTTGTATCTCTCTGTTTGGCCATTATACTGAGGATGATAGCCAGAAGACAAGCTAGAGGTGGCACCCAAGGCTTCACAAAATGCCTGCCATTCTCGAGAGATGAACTGTGGTCCCCTGTCCGACACAATATCAAGCGGAATACCATGGAGACGGAAAACATGGTTTAACGCCAACTGTGCCATTTCAAATGCAGAGATAGCTTGTTCAGAAGAATGAAGTGAGCGGCCTTAGAGAATCTATCAACCACAGTGCAAATGACAGTTACCTTTTGACAGAGGAAGACCAGTGACGAAATCCAGGGCGATGTGGGACCACGGACGACTGGGAGATGGTAGAGGCAGAAGAAGGCCTGCAGGAAGTTTGTTTTTATTCTTGTTGCGAGCACATGTTGGACAGGCAGAAACAAAATTCCTCACATCATTAGACATGTTGGGCCACCGAAAATGTTCCTTGGTGAGGTGTAGCATGCGTGTGATGCCAGGATGACATGTGGATCTTGCCGTGTGAAGCCAATGCAGTACCTTGCTGACCATAGAAGCCGGAACAAATATTCTCCCTGGAGGGCCCGTACCAGGGTCAGGTTCGATCCGTTGTGCTTCTTGGATGTCATTTTCTATGGCCCAGGTCATGACGCCAACTATGCAGAATACAGGCAAGATACTCACAGGGGTGTCAGAAGTTTCAGAAGAGGAGAACTGGTGGGACAGTGCATCCGGTTTAATGATGCAAGAACCCGGAATGTATGTGATAGAAAAGTTAAACCTGGCAAAAAAGGGACCATCTGGCTTGCCGTACATTAAATCTCTTGGCCCCCTGAATGTATGCCAAATTCTTATGATTGGTCCAAATAATGAATGGCAATTCTGCACCCTCCAACCAATGTCTCCACTCCTCGAGAGCCATTTTATGGCCAACAACTCTTTATTACCGACGTCATAATTTTGTTCAGCAGGAGATAGACGACGGGAAAAGAAAGTGCAGGGGTGGAGTTTCCCATCGTCTGTCGCTCTCTGAGATAATACAGCCCCCACGCCTGAATCCGAGGCATCCATCTCTACAATGAATTGTCTGTGTGGGTCCAGGTGGGATAGGATCGGAGCTGAAGAAAAGCAAAGTTTTAGTTCCTGGAAGGCAGTTTCTGCTGCTGAGGTCCAGGTAAATCTTCTCTGGGTTGAAGTGAGCTGGGTGAGAGGCGAAGCAACTTGACCATAATTCTTAATGAACCGCCGATAAAAATTTGCGAACTCCAGGAACCTCTGTAGTTGTTTTCGGTCTTGGGGGGTCGGCCATTCAGCCACAGCCCTGATCTTTTCAGGGTCAGAACGAACCTGTCCTCTCTCAAAAATAAAACCAAGGAAGGATACAGTGGACATGTGAAACTCACATTTCTCAGCTTTAACAAAAGCTGATTTTCCAACAGCCTCTGAAGCACTGCTTTTACGTGCTTAGGGTGTTGTTCCTTATCCTTGGAGTAAATCAGGATATCGTCCAAATAAACTAACACAAATACATTTAAGAAGTCTCTTAATACGTCGTTAACTAGAGCTTGAAATGTTGCAGGTGCATTAGTTAATCCAAAAGGCATGACCAAATGTTCAAAATGGCCTAAAGGTGTCTTGAACACAGTCTTCCACTCGTCCCCCTCTCTGATCCTCACCAGATGGTAGGCATTACGAAGGTCCAACTTGGTAAAAATAATAGCATCCTGCAGTTGCTCAAACATAGAGTCCATAAGGAGTAATGGGTATTTGTTTTTAATCATGATTTGGTTTAAACCCCTGAAGTCAATACATGGCCATAGTGTCTTGTCTTTCTTTGCTACAAAAAAGAACCCCGCCCCAACAGCAGATGTAGATGGCCGAATGATACCAGACTTAAGAGACTCATCAATGTACTGTCTCATAGTCTCCTTCTCGGGTCCAGACAGATTATATAATCTACTTGAAGGCAATGGTACACCCGGAAGTAGGTCTATGGGACAATCGTACGGTCTGTGGGGAGGTAATGCCAAAGCCCATTGCTTGCTAAAGACCGGAGCCAAAGTATGGTAAACTGAGGGGATATTAGAGAGGTCGATCTTTTCTATGGTCTGTTCATTAAATACCCTGGGAGAGATGGCTGAACGTAAACATTCTCTAGAGCAGTTATCTCTCCATTTTTCTACTCTTTTTTCAGACCAGTTAATGAGTGGGTTATGTCTCTTTAGCCATGGATAACCCAGAATCAGTTGAGACTTGTTAGAATCAAAAACAAAAAACTCACCTTTGTAGTGAACTAGGCCTGAGGTCAAATCTTGACCTTAAGGACCTTATGGGACAGAAACTGTAATTTCATTGATTTGAATCCAGAAATACAGGTTGACCCATCCTGAGACTTTCTTTCTTGAATTAATCAAGTGAAAGAGACTACTTTCGATTATCATTACTATTTTACAAATGTTTGATAATCAAATTGTGTTAGTTCAAACAATGTTTAAATGTTGAAGTGAACTACTCATTTTTAAATCAACTGTGAAACAGTAATAACGATTTTTAATCCTCATTCAAAGTGGAAATCAAGTTGGAATATGTTACAGAGTAATGATTCAATTTCTTGATCGTCTGTTTGAAATGAGCAAGTTGTGTAAGTTGGTCAAAGTTCAAGTTTCGGTCAATTGCAAGTTTACTGAAAAAGAAATGTCATGTTTAACTTTTACAGCAAGATACTAGAGAAGTGACTCCACGAAGTCTGAGTTCTTCATAATATCTTTTGTCTGTTCTTAAACAATCTTAATCTTTTTCCTTGACTTTTTAATAACACCTTACATCACAAAACACACCTCTGTTTTGGTCCATCGACCAATCAGAAACTCCCAAATGAACCGGAAATAGAGCTCTTTAAATGTTGGTACTTCCTAGTTCAACCCAGTTGGAGTCGGGTGGAGAGTTTGCAACTCCAATCGTTTGGGAAACAGGAAAATCCCGATATGATCCAGAGCTCTTCCGAGTATTGGGGATTATGACATCTTCCACCTCTGAGTGGAACTCTGACGGACTCCACTCATGTGAAGTCCACTCGTGAGGTGAACTGTTGTTGACGAAGTCCCGCCACCACTCCGGACGGTTCTCTGCCATCCTACGGAGACGCTGGACCGGTAGCGTAACTGGAGCTCCGCTTCCACTGATTCATCGTCAGAGAGGTAATGAGTCGAGTTCACTACCGAGCGTACCGAGGAAAGCTGGGTCGAATGGAGGGTGCCGTTCTGTTCAACACTTTTCAATCACACACACACCATCTCCCTCCCTCTAAACTTCAATCTTTAAACTCTTCTATCTGCTAAGAAATTAATCCAGATATTTTTAGAAATGTCTGAAGCAAAGTTTTTCAACCACCGCCGTGTGGTTAATGTCTGTGTGAAGCTGGAAGCAAGGTTTTCAACCATCGCCGTATGGTCTTCCTTGTAAAGCTTGCTAAATAAGCTGCCGTTATTTTCAATTTTTGCCAATTAATGTAAATGTGTGATGTGAAAAACGTGGATTCTGTTTAAACGGACGGAGGTTCTGCTGCCGACCCGGTTTTGGTCCGGTTCGGTTCTGATAAGTTCGAACGAGTATTTTAAATAGATGGAGAAACGTTTTAAGGACTGGGCGAAGTCTCAGTGAAGCTTTGAGAGCTTATTTGTTACATTTCTAACAGAAAATAGTGCATTTTGACAGTTTAAAAGACGAAAAGTTGACAGACTTTTTCAGGCTAATGCTAACAAAGATAGCTGAAATGGCAATCTGTGATTTGTTGAAAACGGCCGTGTGTAACGCTTTGATTGGCTGAGAGACGTGTCTGTCTTCACTTCCTCTGATGTCAGCGATGTAAAGCCCACCCCCGCGCTGTTATGATTGGTAGATTCAGTCACGTGACCCGGAAATGAGCTCGGTTGCAACCGAAGCCTTTTCTGTGCTTAAAATCACTAAATAAAATTTGCCACATGTCCCCAAAAACTCATGTTCATGCAAAAAAGTCGTGCTTGTTGAAACAACGCCACGTTTTAGCTTGAAATACGTTCAGAAATGTTGATTTAACCGAGTTTAGCCGAAGCTAATTTTAAGCTAAGCGGCTAACGACAGGATGTCAACAGAACGTCCACAGGAAGTTGTCATAGGCTCCTGCTGGTAGAAAGCTAACACTGCCCCCTCCTGTAGAAACTTGATATCACAGTTTCACTTCGTTTTAGGTTACTTTGGGTGAAATTAGACGTGTTTATTCCTGTCAGACGCAATTTTTGAGTTAATAAACGGTTCCTCAAGCTGAATTATAACTGTTATCTTGCATTTAAAAAGTGATTAAGGTATTTATGCAAGAAAGGCATTTACCAAAAAATTTTATTCACTGGTAATTCCTCAAGACAGAGGTGCAAAATAAAAAATTAGAAACTTTTTAAAAAAAAAAAGATACAGTTCAGATATTCACAGAGTAGATAAAGTTTACTCATTTGCTAAAAGATAATGCACGTTTAATTGCTAGATCATTAAATAAGAGTAAACTTATCAGAAAAGAAACTTTTCTGTTTAAGTTACCACCTAGAACAATATATCTTCCTATTTAATTTTTAAATAGAAGATAATGACAGGAGAAGAGGAGTATAACAGTTTTCCTGAAGAGGGACTGACAACTCCTAACATCAATTTTCTTTTTCTTTCACCCACCTGGTTTAATGAGTAACTGTTAAAATAGCGAGTTTCTGGAAGTGAACGGTTTAAAAAGCATTTTTTAAACTGATGTTGCTGTGAGACTTTTTAGAAAACTTGCAGGTTTATTAAGTTCAGTGCTTTAGAGTAAAAAACACTGAGAAGCTTGGTAATCTAGTATCTGTTAAAAAATAAGCACATTAAAAGTAACACTGCAGAGAAGCATTTACTTAAATATTCATGAATTGGGGTAAAACCTACGAAATAGGTGCCCACATTTGAATAAGTTGACTTATAACAGTACTTTTGTGTAAATCCAGAGCTAAAATAGTGTGAAACTCAATGACACTTGAATACAAATATTTACCTGTAAAATATCTGAAGCTGGCAACTGTTTTAACCAGATAAAGTGCTACACAGTGAAAACCATGACAGGTGTGATAGAAAAAGATTTTGATCCTTATGAGATGAAGGACTGTTTAGAGAAAGCGTTGAAGCTGCTGACAGGATCCTTACATCCATATGGCAAACAGGCGGACAGCATGAACCCAAAAGAATTAGTGGACAATCTGATGGAGGTTGCAGAGAGTGTGACCTCTACAGAAGTTACAAGGTCAAACTATGAAAAGCTGGCTAAAATTGCAATTTTGCTGAAAGAATCATTCTATACAGTTGTTGAGAAAGCTGATGACCTTGCAATAAGGTTAAACAGTAAAAAAGAGATGGTTCAGGAAATTGAAGAACACTTCCTTCAATTTAAAAGTGAACACAAGATCCTCACAAAAAAATATTGTGAACAGATGTTTCAATCACAGCAAGATGCACGTGCAGAAATTGATTCACTGAACAGCAAAATACAGTAACTTAATGCATCACTATCTGAAGCCAGGGATGATAAAGAGCTGTTGTCCAGAGGATACTTTGCATTAAGACGGGATCACGACGAGAAAATGTCACAAGTTTCCCACTGCAAAGCTGAGATAGATGTGCTTAAGACACAACTTTGCCATGCAGAAAGGAAAGGTGGTGAGAGGCGTGGACGGGATGTGGAGACACACTGGGTTTCAAACCCACATCTCCTCACATCATACACCCCTCCATACATACCTAAGGTGGTAGGAACAGACCTGAACAGGTCTCCTCCACCAAACATGCAACAGAGTGCATGGAAACTTCCTCTTTCAATAGATGTTCTGCTAAAACTCTCAAAATACGTACAACGCTTTGTACCTGGACCGATGGGTTCAACTGGAACAAAAGCGTACCTGAATGATCTTGAATTCAGATTGAAAGGTTATCCTAATGCTACGGTTGAGGATAAGATCAGTCTGATAAGGCTCACTTTGGACAGAGAGGTGTTCACCTTCATCGAGCGTCTACCTGATACAACGAGAAAGGATTACAACCTTCTGTGTGAAGCGTTGATCAGAGAGTACGACCCCTGCACGGGACCTGCTGGTTTCCCAGCCGCTGACAAGGTCACGCAGGACAAGAATGAACATCCAAAAGTCTATTACAAAAGAATCTTCCAAGCTTATTTTGGTTACAGAAATGAAACCGGAATGGAGGAAGAAGAAGGTTTTAAATATGTTTTCAGCAAAAATCTCCACACTGACATACGCATGTCAGTACAAATTATGGAAAATTTCAGAGAAAAATCCATCAATGAGATTAAACAGTGTGCTGTGAATGTGTTTGAGGCATGTTCTCATGCTAAGACGCCCATAGAGGTGTTTCCTGGTATAAAGGTTAAACCCCACTCCCTAGAAATGGAAGGACGGCGTGCCTCGACACCTCCTCCTAAAAAAGGCGAGAAAAAGCAGCCTTTTCAAACTAACAAACCGCGTAATGAAGGTCCACGCTGGGACAGAAAAGCTCCTCTTTCAGAGGATGGACGTGATTATCGTAAATGGGGTGTGCGTAGGACGCAAAGATATGGGATCCAAGAGGACCCATATTATCAGGGGAAGTCCGAAGAGGAACCCCCAAAAGACGTACCTAACCCTCCCCGACCTCGGACGAAACGAACCGAGGCGATAAAATCACAAAGGTCCCAGGAACAATGCCCTACACCTCTGAGCTCGGAAGAGACAGAGAAAATGCGCAGGTTTTTAGAAACTTTGAAAAACGCTGAAATGGGAAACCAACCTGGAACGCTGTGTAGTGGGGTGATCGCTACTAAATCTGAAGACGCGAATGACAACATTACAGATGTCGTTGGAACACACCAAGACATTGCTGTTGTTGCCTCCAACAACCCCTCATCGGACGAAGGGGGGGGGTAAACTCACACACAAACGATGATGAGTCATCGCAAGCTGAACACTCAGAACCTGATTTTCATGATTTTGAACTAGGCATTCCAGTTCTGGGAGGACTCCCAGATAACCTGGTACCGAGTCAAGAAACTGGGCCAGTATGGTTCACAAAACCAACACAGGCCATAGCTCTTTCTTCAAACAATGACGTCGACCAAGGACCACAAACCTATGGTGTCTTACCCATAGACAGGTCCGACGACTCAGAAAAGGATTCATTGGAGCTCCCCAAGGAGCAAGAACCCTCATCAGTCTCATCACAGATTGAACAGGTGGTCGCCCAAGCCGACACTCTGACATCTGATGAAGAAAGAGACAAACTTCGCCAAGTTCTTTTAAAATATGAAAAATCATTTTCAACTGACCCAGACATCACCCAACTTCAAAAGTTGGATGATCCTGCAATTAAATCGATGATACTGTATCTGACTGACCCAGACAAATACACTCCATCGAAAGGTAAACTGGATTCCAATCCAGACCTTAAAGTCCTCTTTCAGCTGCGCAAACAGTTAAAACTACTCAAGGACAGCCTAACTTTAGCTCATGGAGCGACGTCCTCACCCGTGTTCGCGGTCTCCCATGACCAAAGGGGGGTGACGCCAGTTAGGATAATGCTACCAGACACGATAACGTGAGCAAATCTGACATTCAGAGTGAGTGGCGCACCGAAACGTCGTTTTCTAGTTGCTTAATCACTGCTTTTGTCAATGTTGAAACGTTGTTTAACTGGTTGCTTAGTCACTGTTTTTGTCGATGGTGAGACATCGTTTAATTGGTTTTTGGTATTGTTTCTGAACACCCCAAGCAAGAATGAATTTTGTGTGTAGTTAAGTTAGAGACTAAGAGGCCTTTAACCATGCCAACATGCAGTTCATTCGTTAAAATGCCATCTTTGCGGAGTCAATGTAGATTAATGCTACCTTAAGTACCATAATCTACATTGATCTCACAATGCGTAAGCCGAACCTACTCGAACAATTCTATTCGGGGGGATAGCTAATTCTTTTTGATGAGTCTCGCCATAGACTTCCAAAAACATTTATGGAAAACCAAACACCCAATCTCAAGTCGTTCGTCTAAAAGACAACAGACAATTGAACCAAACTATATTTTGCCATGTAAAGCTAACTTAAACCAAGTTAGAAATGGAAAAATAGTTTGGAACACTCTTCTGTAGGTATAAATCCCTATAGTTACCCTATTCAGCATGTTCCACCCCTTAACTGGTAGCTGTAGCTGTTCCCAATCATAATAGCTTACACACCAGGTGCATATAGTTTAAGGCCTTATGTAAATCCCCTTCATAAGCCCACCTTAAACCACATAATTGCATGACACATTTGAACCAGAACGCCACAGACTGGACATCCACCCAGCGACGACCTTCGCTGGAGGAGACCTGCAATCCTGACGTTGGTCTCCACTCTTCATCCAGTGGCCGCATCTTCAGTTCAATCCAAGGGAACCCCTCTGTATGCTGATCAATCAACACTTCCAATCGTTGTGGATTAATCGTTGTGGATTATATGACTTTTTCAATGAATTACAGACTCTGTCTCCAAGGGGTTAAAGCATTGCTACAATGGAATTAACAAGAACATTGTGGAATTACCTTTGACTTTTGTTTTCCTTGCTGGATTACTTTTGACTTTTGTTTTCCTTGCTGGATTACTTTTGACTTTTGTTTTCCTTGCTGGATTACATCAAGCTCAAGGACATTCGAAGGCGTAAGTTCATGTTGGAATTCATCCCCATGGACAGGCGATGATTTCCAAAGGGGGGACTGTAGTGAACTAGGCCTGAGGTCAAATCTTGACCTTAAGGACCTTAT
>NC_056510.1:46432139-46440963 GCF_014905685.2 Nematolebias whitei | reverse complement strand
TAATGTAATTGTTTGTCTCTGAATATCTGTAACCCATGTTTTGTCAAATAAATCTTTTATACCGAGGGCGACGTCTCAGCTGTTTTGAACACGACGTGGTAGCCAGCCACGACAGCCTGAACAGGAAAATTAGTAGTGTTAATGCACAGGCTAGCAGGTAAACATAAATTATTGCCAGGAGAAAAAGAAGAAATACCCACCAGTATCCCCTGGTTTACTGGTGAGCTCTGTCTTTTAAACGTAGGCGACATGTAGCCACAATATGGCCTCTCCTACCACAGTAGAGACACTCATTGTGGTTAAGATGATGTTGACGCTCCTCCGGAGAGAGTCTGGTCCTCCCAATCTGCATGGGTTCAGGGTCCGATGGAGCAGTTACCGGTGCGGACCAAGCACTTCCAGTTTCGGGGTATGTATGGGGACTGTAGTTCTCCAACATATTCTCACGAAAACGATTATCAATCCTAAAAGCAAGCGTGATCAGGTCATCTAGGCTTGCTGGTGCCTCTCTGGTGGCTATTTGGTCCTTCACTTGTTTATTTAAAGCATTAATAAATGTGCTCTTGAGTGCACTCTCACCCCAGTCGGAGTCCTCTGCCAAAACGCGGAAGTGAGTGGTGAATTCAGCGATGGACCTGCTTCCCTGACGTAATCTGAACATCCTTTGAGCAGCCTCCTCCTGTTGTAATGGATGGTCAAATACCCGCCGAAAATCCTCGAGAAAGGTGGCATAAGTTAAGGATTTCACATCACGTTTATTGAGGTGAGCACGAGCCCACTGAAGCGCTTCGCCCTTAAGTGCGCTAACAATATAAGTTATGCGTGAGGCATCAGAGGTGTAGGTTAGTGGTGCATGGCTAAATGCTAAGTTACATTGTAACAGAAAAACGCCACATGTGCTGGCGTTACCTTAAAAAAACTCAGAAGGACAGACATCTGGCTCTCTGAGAGTCGTGACATTCAGTGGGGCTGATGAGGAGGTTGCTGGCTGTTGAGGAGGTTGACAGACCTGGGCCGTGGGCATAAGAGCAGATAATTGCTGTTGTAGGGAGAGAATCATGCCTCCAAGCTCCCGGAGGTTGTCTTGTGTTGTTTGTTGCTGTGAAAAAAATCTTTTGTAAAGTTTGGTCCTGACGGTCTATGCGTCTATTCTGTGCTTGGATGAACTGCTGAATCTGTTTCTCCCCAGTCTTACCTTGGGGGTCAGTTTGGCCGGGACATTCTGTCATATTTTTAGATAATTATTTGACCCCAAGTGGCAGACTGGGAAGAACAGAGTCAGAAGTTACAAAAGAATAAATGTTTTTATGTTTGCAGGTCAAAATCCACCAGGCTGAATGAGAAGGCAGGGACAAGGTGAGCATCCAGAATGATCTTCAGAAAGCAACTGATCAGTTATGTTGAGGTTTTTGTTCTTACTGCAATGTTTCTTGTAGTCAGGTCCAGAGAGGAGAGGTTCAAGGAGTCCCAGGGTTCCAGGTGATCCAAGCAGTGAAACGAGGTGAGTGTTGGTAGAGAGAGGAGCAGGTCGTCTGAAGTGGAAAAAACTATCTCATAAGCATGATAATGTCCCGGTGCTGGAGGCATGTCTGGCAGAGGTTCTTATACCCAGGCAGAGTAGTCCTCCAAACCAGGAACAGGTGTGGCGTGGTGGTTGATTAGGATTGGCTGCAGCTGATGAGTGAGAGAATGGCTGGTGGACCTAGAACTCCTACACCCACGCTGTTCACAGCATCTAATATGAAAAAAATCGCCAAAGAAAAGGTTGTCGTGAGCTGTTGCAAAGTGCACCAAGGTGCAGCAGGTAACAATGCTATCTTGTTAAGTATTACAAACTCGGAATTTGTATTATTAATCAGATAAAATACAAATGCCATCTTTGTTACTTGTATTTCAAGGAAACAGCAGAGGAAACTCCACCAAAAACGAATTTTGCTCATGGAGTAAGTGACTATAGAGGAACATTGGTAAATAAAAATATTACAGCTGAACATTATCATAATCACATTGTTGTTAAATAATATTCTATGTAATTTCTTTCTTTTTTTGGCTTGTTTTATTTGGACCATGTTATTTTATATTTTACTTTGTTTTAATAAGATTAAAAATGAAAGTTATGTTTGTAATACAGATATAATTGTTTTAACTTTTTCCTGTTTATTTTAACTTCTGAGCATCTCCTCAAGTTTCTGTTTGTCACTCATCAGAACTTCAAGATTTAATGGCACATGAGGAAGTTGTGTCTACAAACTGCTCTATGTTGTGCACAAAATCCTGGAGAAATGTAATTTCAGTAAGTTAATTTAGTTGGAGTAGAGTTTACTGAATGTTTGTTTTTGTCCTGGTATGTTTGTGAGTGACACGCATTGAGCAAATGCGCACAGTATAATACACATTATTATTATTATTATTGGTGTCTTGCAGGATATGTTGACAACATCATGCAGTGTGTTATTGCCAGATGTGAAGAAAAGATGCTGGGAGGAAGCTGCTCTGCACCTCCCCTCTCTGCACATCTCCCTCGACCTGACAAAGCTCAGGCTGTCACCAAACATCAGCAATGTTTTCTGAGAAAGAAGGACATTTTCTCCTGTCGTCATTTCACTTCCAACACATTCCAATGTCTAAACATTCTGTGAAAACCTGTTCACCTACTTATTTAGATAACAAAACATGATTCAAGACTGTTGGGATGGGAAAACACAATTTACTAGTTTCATTATCAGTGTTGGTCAAATCTAAATATGTTATTTTAGTTGTTTTCTTTTTGGAGATTATTAAAGCAATGCCAAAATATATAATAACATAAGCGCTGAAACAACAGCAGTCCAGATAACAAGCTGAAACTGTAATAGATTATATTATCAGTCCAAAGATGGGTACCCCCTCTAACTTTCTGATGGGAATGCTTCTCTTATTTGCAGAACTACACAGGCTGGTAACACGACACAGATTTTACGTCCAAGATGTCCCCATGTCCATCGCACAAACTGCCAATGAGCAGTATATCTGTAATGCCTACAAAAAAAGCAAAATAGTAAATACATGTTAAATGTGATTAATTTCTACTTTAAATATACTGTATGTTAAGGTCTGTAGGTGATGTCAAAGGCGAACGGTTTGAAGCAATGACTAAACAACTTGAGGTAAAAAACATTATTATTTATTGGTTCAGGTGTATCTGGTGAACTCAAACTCAGGATGGATCCACTGTGGGAATAGAGAGGAGATTGGTGGTGAACGACAAATCGTCTTGAGGAGATTTTGGAAATGTTGATAGTAATCCAAAAATAAGCTTACTTGTCGTTGTTGTTGTTCCAGGAGCATGAGAACAGGAGACAGGATCCGAATCCAACAATCCACGGTGGGATCAGGTGAGTATATTTACAAGTGTATTTACAAAAATCACCAAGGGAGCCGGGGTGGAGGTGAGGAGGAACCAGGAACCAGGTGAGGCACACAGGAGTGAAGGTGGAGGAGGAGAAAACGCTGCTGTCACGCAGGGAGACCGATAAGGAGCTTGAAGTCAGCCAGCCAGTAGTCACAGGAACATGGAGCTTGGTAGAACTTTGCTCTGGCACTGATCTGGAGTGAGGCTCCAGATTAAATAGCTCCTCCACCTGGTCCAGGTAATGAGCAGCAGCTGTGGAGAGATAATTAGGAAAACACAAACAACAGAGAAAGGAGGGGTAGAGGAGCCAACCTCTACACTGTATATGTTTGCTGTAGATTAGGCTTACTGGTGCAGATTCTGAGGCAGCTGATTTGCATCTGCATGATGCTCCACTGCATACTGTAAGCTGTCTGCAAGACCCAGACGTCCAGACATACTGTAGGAAATATACTTGATACCAGTTAGTTTGGTTTGGAGAGAAAAGTTGCTCATATTCTCTCATAACATTTAAAACTTGGGAACCTCTTGACAACACACGCACTGTGTCACACTGGGCATGACATCACAGCTGCTACAAGTGCACCTGTAATAAAAACACAGAATTCTATGAAATCATAAATGCATGAAATATATTGAACTAAATCTTCCTCTATCGATGCTATGGTAACGTTTAAAAATAGCTACACACCAATAAGTGTCTTTGGATCTTGAAACATCTGTTGCGTCTGCTGCTGCCGCTGCTCTCTGATGCTGAGCTTCGACTCCGGTTGTTAGACTGTGTGGCGCTGTCGGCTCTGCTTCGGGCTCGAACAGATGAGCTGCGCCCAAACCTTGTGCTCTACATTTACTGACAGCTGACTGTCTTCTTCTGACTCTACTTCAACTCTCTCTGATATTGACAGGGGTATATCTAAAGAAACATCAGATTATTATTAATATTTAATGTGTATAAAGTTAGCCATTGTAACAGTGGTCAGTAAGCTGCGGGGGTTCCCGTAACACAGACTTATTATTAAATACTGATAAAATCATCATAATGGGTGATTTCAATATTCATGTAGATGTTGAGAGTGATAGTTTAAGCATAGCCTTTAATAATTTAAAAGAGTCATTTGGTTTTACCCAAAACATCCACACATCTACTCATTCTTATCATCACACTCTTGATTTAGTTCTGACCTATGGTGTAGAGATTAAGGACTTGGTAATAGTTCCTCAAAATCCTGTTCTGTCCGACCATTTTTTAATAACCTTTGAGTTTACATTAAATGACTACACAGTCACTGAGAGTAAATTTCATCTCAGCATGTGCTTATCAGAAAATGCTGTAACCAAATTTAAACAATCTCTTCCATCAATGTTTTCCTCTGTCTTGCAGAGTAATGCATCAGAGAACAGTGACTTAGATCATCTAGTTGATCATCTTACAACTTCAATGCAAACTTCACTTGATAAAATTGCTCCACTGAAAAAGAAAGTAATCAATCAGAGGAAACTGGCTCCTTGGTTCAATTCTGAGTTACGACCCAATAGCCATTCTTCAAGAGCTAATTTAATGGCTAAGAGATCTCTATTTCTCACATTGTAATTCTGTTCAGAAGAATTCAATTCAGTTTATTTATAAAGCACCAATCACAACAAAGTTGGCTCAGGACACTTTATAGAAACATTCACATATATAGAAAAGCCAGTTAGTAAAGTTCTCTATCTAAGGAATCAGCAGACAAGTTGAATCTTGGCTTCGTTGCAGTCTCCCATCCTGAGCAAGCACAGTGGAGACAGTGGAAAGAAAAACTCCCTTTAACAGGAAGAAACCTCCAGCAGAACCAGCTCAGGACAAGAGACCATCTGCTTTGACCGGCTGGTTGAGAGGACAGGAAGGAGAGACAGACCAACACAGAATGGTAGGTCCAGATATAGGTCCAGGTGTACCTAAAAAAAAACATGTTAAGGATAGAAAAAATAATTAGAAGAAGAATGATGCCAGAAGAAAATGGCACAAGGGTGTCGTTTTCCATCGTCTGATGTACTCTGAGATAATACGGCCACAACACCTGAATCAGAGGCATCCACTTCCATTATGAACTGCTTTTAAGAGTCAGGGTGGGAAAGAATGGGAGCAGAAGAGAAAAGGCATTTAGTCCCTGGAAAGCTACTTCCACTTCTGAGGTCCAGGAAAACCTTCTTAAAGTGGAGGTTAGCTGAGTGAGAGGAGTGCTGATTTTATTGCAATACTTTACGAATCGTTGGTAGAAGGTGGCAAAGCCCAGAAAATGTTGCAACTATTTCCACTGTTTACTGAATACGGGGGCAAAAAAATGATATATTTGAGGAACTTTAGAGATGTCTATTTCCTCCTGAGATTGTGTATGGAGCACAAAGGGAGTAAGTGCTGACTGTAAACAATTCTCAGAGCATGAGTCCCCCCATCTCTCGACTCTATGTTCAGCCCAATTAATGAGCAGGTTATGTCACTTCAACCATGAGTAACCCAAAATTAGCTGAGATTTAGAGAAGTCGAAAACCTCATGATGGTTCCCAGAAACAACAAATTTTCATTTTATTTGTTTTAAGACCGATGGTGGAAATTGTCCAGTAATAGCAGCCACTGAGATATAGAGTTGTTACATGCAGATGCAGCTTCTCCACCTGGTCTCGGCTGATTAGATTTCACTCAGTCCCAGAGTTGATCAGCGCCTGAATGTGGAAATTTGTGGTTTTAATACACAGGTAGGTAAACATAGATTTATTTTAGGAGAAAATGAAGAAATACCCATCATTATCTCCTGTTCTACTGGTGGGCTTTCCCTTTTAATTGCAACCAACATGCTGCGAGAATGTGCTCTCGCTTACCACAATATAAACATTCGCTGTGGGTTATATGACGCTGACACTTCGGGATGAGCAGAGAATGGGTTATTATTATTATTTTTGATCATGATTTCATGATTTTCTCTTTGGGACTGTTTATGTTAACAAATTGTTATATTAAACATACCTAATATATTCACACTCCCCAAAACAGCAAAAAGCCAAAGTTCAAGTTCAATGAATATTTACCTGAATCACTCACTATTAAACAAGTCAAACTTTTCCTTTAAAGCAAAGGAAAAAAGTAATTTTGAACATGTCAAAGTTCAGAAATCAGTTTTTTTTTTGGTAAATAAACCTGAAGATTACATAATTACTAGATTTTACAGTCATTTTCTTACATTCAGCAAAAAAAAATCATTTCCATTTTGTAATGTTTAACTCTGCACACCCCTCTAATGATGCATGGCTCCAGGTTTCACTCTCTGAAATCAGAGCAACTCAATGTATAAGAATGCCCAACAACGTCTTTACCTGCTGAGGAAACTAAAGACCTTTCATTTCAGCGGGAACATTCTGACCTTGATCTATAAGTCCCTGATCGAGTCCATTTTAACTTTTAATATGTCATCCTGGTTTAACTTAGCCCCGGATGCTAATGCTACCAACGCTCAGCAGGAACTTCATGATCATTTCAGCTCGCTGCAGAGCAAACACCCTGAGGCTCTTTACGTAGTGGCTGCTGACTTTAATCACATGAATCTAAAAGACTGTCTCCCAAGATTTTGCCAGCATGTGGCCATACCAACACATGGAAAAAAAAAAAACGTTGGACCGTGTTTACACGAACGTAAAAGATGCATACAAAGCCGAACCCCACCCCCACCTAGGATTCTCTGATCACATCTCGATCTTCCTGGCTCCTGCTTACCTGCCCCTGCTGAGATGCTCCAGACCAGGACAAAAGAAAGTTAAATCTTGGATCCAGAATAGTGGCCCCATAAACTGTTTTGAACACACTGGCAGGTCTTCAGAGATGCTGCTGAAAATGGGGGGGGTCTAGACCTGGAAAAATACACATTTTCAGTTCTGGGGTTCATTAGTAAATATGCTGATGACGTAACCACCATCATTCACCTCACAAGACCCACGGAGCATGTGGAGGGGATTAAGTCATTATAAAGATTATAAAGGCACACTCTAAAAAGTGTATTTGGGCTGTAGTTCATCTTAGGGACTTTTTTACATTAATCTCACTTAATTCTTTTGGTTTAGTGGAGACAACTTACTTTTATGAGTTCGATGAACTTGAAAGTCACAGAGAAACTTGTCAGGCTGCAAGGGATGCTGGGTAATGTGATAATTGTGTAAAATTATTGTGCTAAAAATGGTTGGAATGCAGAAATAGGTTTTCCTGTTTGATGTCCTGTTCAGGTTTGGGTTGACATCTGTGCTGAAGTGTGTGTTGATCTCAGGCTGTTCCAGTGTGGTTAATGGGAAAGCATTAAGAGTGACATCACGGATAGGGTGTGTTCAAATAAAGAGTGGCATCACAAGAGTGTGAATCCTTTGTGTATTCTTGCTGCACCTGACAGATGCTACAATACTTTTAGAGAAATACCTCTTACACAAATCAAAGTTTAGTCACTCTCTTCCTTCTTTTCAGACCTTCGGAGTCTGAACATTGTAAACATTTCTGACTCTAATAACAAGAAAGTTATAAAAACATTTGATTTGTGCACCTTATTTTATTTTATGTTTTACATTCAACCTTTATTTATACAGGTTAGTCTAATGTGTTTATTTAAATAATCCCCTGGCTTTTGTTTATTTGTTTGAATGTATATTGATAGCTATCGTTGTAAAGTTTTACTAAAGTTTTTCATTAAAAAAAGATGCCACACGGTGTACAGGTGTTCAACTGCCATTTTTTCTGAGCATCAACCGTAGACAAGATCTGTAATAAACAGTAAGTGAATTACAATGTCAATGATTTTTACAATAAAAAGTCTTCATTTAGTAAGAATAGTTAAATGCTGAGTTTGTTTTTTTCTTATTTAATTGCTCCCTGAATATATTGGCCTAAGCCTGCTACCACCACAAGCTAGTATTTAATAGAAGTGTAAAAAAGTAAATAATACTTTGTACTATTTTTTACCTTAAATTTGAAATATTTATTCACTGGCTGTGGTTTAGGTTGAAGTAATGTCACGTATTTGCTCGAACACTTTAGCTAGTCTTAATTAGCTACACTGTTCGGTTGGGTTCAAGTCTCAGGGTGTTTTAATAAAACCTGTATAGGATTAAGACTGAACATTTATTTTGCATGTGCTTTGAACTTTTTAGGATAAAACTCAAAGAGCTAAAAGCTGAAAGTCGTGTATGGTAGTGACAAATGTTGTATTTGATGTCGGACTTTAGACGTTATGATCTGCTGCTGCTGCAGGTGCAGATCTGCAGGAAGGACAGTCTGAGCATGTGCAGTGGCGACCAGCCGAACTGCTGCTGTGTGGACAGCTTGGTGTTTGTGATGGGTCAGCTTGGCTGGACATTACGGAGCTGACGGTGATGTGTGGGTAATGTTTATAGTGGGTAATGTCTATAGTGGGTAATGTTTAT
>NC_056510.1:46415889-46432129 GCF_014905685.2 Nematolebias whitei | reverse complement strand
GTAATGTTTATAGTGGGTAATGTCTATAGTGGGTAATGTTTATAGTGGGTAATGTTCATAGTGGGTATTGTTTATAGTGGATAATTATAGTGGGTAATGTTTGTAGATGAACATATTCTGTGATATATTCATAAATTAAACGGATTCATTCATTTTTCTGGACTGAATAATATTGTGTGTTGAAATTAATTAAATGTAACGTGAGGCGTTAATTTTCTTTGACCCATGAAATGAATGTGGTCATTTATTAACAGAATCAAAGTTTAACATCAAACATTTACATTAATTTGGCAAAATTGAAAACAACAACAGCTTAATTAATCAGCTTTACAAAACGGAAAACCATACGGCCATGGTTTTCCGTTGCTTCACAACAGATATTTCTGAAAATATCTGGAATGATTTGCTAGCAGGATAGAAGAGTTTAAAGATGGGAAAATGAAGTTTAGAGGGAGGGAGATGGTGTGTGAGGGAAAGTGTTGAACAGAACGGCACCCTCCATTCGAACCCAGCTTTCCTCGGTACGCTTCGGTAGTAAACTCGACTCATTACCTCTCTGACGATGAATCAGCGGATACGGAGTTCCAGTTAACGCTACCGGTCCAGCATCTCCGTAGGATGGCAGAGAACCGTCCGGAGTGGTGGCGGTACTTCATCAACAACAGTTCACCTCACGAGTGGACTCACATAAGTGGAGTCCTTCAGAAGTTCCACTCAGATGTGGAAGATTGCATAATTCCCACGAGACTCGGACGAACTCCGGATCATGTCTGGAACTCCTGTTCTCCCCAGCACTTCTTGTGTTCGGTTTGCTCTCCGAACCGAACTCGACTGCACTAGCTCCAACACGACTGGCTTGAACTAGGAAGTGCCGACATTTAAAGAGTTCTATTTCTGGTTCATTTGGGAAGTTCCTGATTGGCTGAAAGAGCTAATCAGGGGTGTGTTTTTGTGACGTAAGAGGTCACTAGAAGTCAGAAAAACAGAAAAATGTTTTGGAACAGACTGGAAATGTTTTAGAGACAGACGGGAGAAATGTTTGGGCGAGTTGGGGGAAAACAGGTGCCAGCTTCTCTATATTACGTCTGAGAGGATTTAAAAACATGACAGTTCGTTCCAACAACTTGTTTTCGACCTTTGACCGACATCACAACTTGCTCATTTCAGACAGAAAATCAGAAAATGCATGAATCACTCCGTAACACATTCTAACTTGATTTCTTACTTTGAATGAGGATTAAAAAATCACTAATACTGTTTCACAGTTGAATTAAAATGAGTAGTTCACTTCAACATTTAAAAATGGTTTGAACTAAACACACTTTGATTATCAAGAAATTTGTAAAATAGTAATGATAATAAAAAAGAGAGTGTTCTTTCAATTGATCAGTGCAGGACACTTAGGAAGTCTCTGGATGAACTTAATCTTGTGTTTCTGGACTCAAATCAATGAAATACAGTTCTTGTCCCAGGAAGGCCAGATTTGACCTGAGGCTTAGTTCACTACATGTTTATAGTGGGTAATGTTTATAGTGGGTAATATTCATAGTGGGTAATGCTCGTAGTGGGTAATGTTCATAGTGGGTAATATTTATAGTGGGTAAATTTTATAGTGGGTAATGTTTATAGTGGGTAATGTTTATAGTGGGTAATGTTCATAGTGGGTAATATTTATAGTGGGTAATGTTTATAGTGGGTAATGTTCATAGTGGGTAATGTTCATAGTGCATAATGTTTATAGTGGGTAATGTTCATAGTGGGTAATGTTTATAGTGGGTAATGTTTATAGTGGGTAATGTTCATAGTGGGTAATGTTTATAGTGGGTAATGTTTATAGTGGGTAATGTTCATAGTGGGTAATAACAAAGCCCATGTTCAATAATCCAGGTACACAATCCAACATTTTCCATCAGGTCATCTGGTCAATTTCTTTGTTTTGTGCTGAAACCTTTTGCCTTCCATCCAGAAGGCTTCATCAGTCAAGGAAACACACAACAAAAGTGATTCTTAGCCTAACAGCTTACTCCAAAGTGGAACAAACCAGTTCTGCTTGTGATAAGATGGTCTCTTTGGTATGCCCCCTCCTCAATTGCCGGCCCTCTTCCTTGTTGACAGTCTTGTCAAACTGGTAAAGTCCATGCTCAATAATCCAGGTATGCATAGTTAATCTATACCCAGAATAATCACTGTTAAAAATCACATCATTTTGCTGCTGATCTGTTTCCTGTTGCTGTGTTCATTCGTACTCATCTGCTCACACAGACTCATGTTCATGCTGCTTATGCTTCTAGTGCTTAGTGTATTTTTAATTGATGTTTTTCTTAATTTGGGGCAGCTGTGGCTGAGTGGTCAGATCAGTCGTCCTCCAATGCAAGAGATGGGGGTTCGAATCCACCAGCAGTCACATGCTCAGGTGTCTCAGGGCAAGACGCTGAACCCCTCATAGCCTCCTATGTGTGTCCCATCAGTGTCTGAATGTGATCTAAAGCACTGATTAGAATGATTTGTTCAATTAGCTTTGTATAGATCTAGTATAGAGCTGTGTGAATGGGTCAATGAGGCACAGATTGTTGTAAAAAACTTTGAGTGTCTTGAAATAAGATAGAAAGGTGCTATATAAGTACAGTTCATATACCATTTAGTTCAAATCTTAGATCTTATTGCTGTTTTTCTTTTACTTTTTATTTTGGGATGTAACTGGGACTCTGACTATGCATTCTTGGTGTGAAAAAAGTAAAGAAACTCTGACTCTGACAGGAATGAATGTTTCAGTCTTTCTCCCTCCTTAGATGCATTAATCTGTCCTCCAGCTCTAATGTTAAAAATCTTGGTGTTATTTTTGATCAGGACGCGTCTTTTATCCCCCACATTAAAAACATTACTAGAACCTCCTTCTTCCACCTGCGTAATATCACTAACATTAGAAACATCTGATCTAAAGATGATGCAGAAAAACTGGTCCATGCATTTGTCACGTCTAGACTGGACTATTGCAATGGTTTATTATCTGGGTGTCCAAATACTTCTTTAAAACGTCTTCAGTTGATCCAAAATGCTGCTGCCAGAGTCTTAACTGGAGTTACTGGGAGAGATCATATCTCTCCAGTTTTAGCTTCTCTCCACTGGCTCCCTGTCAAATCCAGAATAGAATTCAAAATGCTACTTCTAACCTATAAAGCCCTCAACAACCTAGCTCCATCTTATATTACAGATCTTATTGTTCCATATTTTCCTAACAGAGCACTTCACTCTCAGACTGCAGGTTTACTTGTGGTTCCTAGAATTTGCAAAAACAGAAGGGGAGGCAGATCTTTCAGAGTCAGAGTCAGAGTCAGAATTTCTTTATTGTCATTCGCACCTCATGTGGTACATGTGGTGGAGCGAAATTATGTACGCAGGGTCCCAGTTACATCCAACAATAAAATGTCTAAGAAAAACAGTAATAACATCTAAGATATGAACTAAGAAAAACATCAACTAAATATACACTAAGCACTCATAACATAAAACATTGAACATCAGCACAAACATGAACATGAGTCTGTGAGCAGATGTGCACGCATGAACACATCAACATTGAAACAGATCAGCAGCAACATGAAACAGATCAGCAGCAACATGATATGGTTTTTCACAGTGATTATTCTAGTTAGAGATTCATGAGTCTAACAGCCTCAGGGTAGAAGCTGTTCCTCAGTCTAGTGGTTCTACACTTAATGCTCCTTAACCTCCTTCCTGAGGGGACAGGGGCAAAAAGTGTGTGTGCTGGGTGAGTGGGGTCCTTCATGATGCAGGTGGCCCTCTTCCTGCATCTGGAGGTGTAGATGTCTGTGATGGTGGGGAGGCTGATTCCAACAGATTTCTGTGCAGCCTTCACCACTCTCTGCAAAGCTTTTCTTTCTGCAGCTGTGCAGCCTCCATGCCACACATTGATGCTGGAGCACAGGATGCTCTCCACTGCACACCTGTAGAAGGAGGTGAGGACTGAGCTTCCCAGACCAGCTCGCCTCAGCCACCTGAGGAAGTAGAGTCTCTGATGAGCTTTCTTGATCAGGCTGATGGTGTTGTTGCTCCAGCTGAGGTTGTTGTTCAGGTGCACACCCAAGTACTTGTAGCTGGAGACCACTTCCACCGCAGATCCTCTTATGTTCAGGGGGGTGTAGGTGTTTTTGTTCCTTCTGAAGTCCACCATCATCTCCTTTGTCTTCTTCACATTGATGTGAAGGTTATTCTCTCTGCACCAGCTCTCCAGGTGTTCCACCTCTTGCCTGTAGCTGGACTCATCATTGTTTGTGATGCATCCCACCACCGCTGTATCATCTGCAAACTTTACAATGTGACAGCCTGGATGGGTAGCTGCACAATCATACGTGAGCAGAGTAAACAGGAGGGGGCTCAACACACATCCCTGAGGAGAGCCAGTGCTGAGGGTTATGGTGGAGGAGGAGAGGTTGTGGATCCTCACTAACTGTGGTCTGTTTGTTAAAAAGTCTAGTACCCAGTTGCAAATGGAGGGGCTTAGTCCTAGTGTGGATAGTTTGTCCATCAGGGTTTGGGGGATCATGGTGTTGAAGGCAGATGTGAAGTCCACAAAGAGCATACGGACGTAAGAGTTTTTCTGCTCCAGGTGGTTGAGCGCAGTGTGGACCACAGAGGAGATTGCATCCTCTGTTGATCGGTTCTCACGGTATGCATACTGATGAGGGTCCTCGTTGATGTTGATGGTTGTTTTGATGTGAGTCATGACCAGTTTTTCAAAGCATTTAGCGACTATCGGGGTGAGGGCCACTGGCCGATAGTCATTCAGACCAGTCACTGTAGAGCTTTTTGGGACTGGGATGATGGTGGCAGTCTTCAGGCAGGGGGGAACTGTCTCCAGGGTAAGTGAGGTGTTAAAGATGTCTGCCAGCACCTCACAGAGCTGATCAGCACATTCCTTCAGCACTTTTCCAGGGATGTTGTCTGGGCCAGTTGCCTTGTGCGGATTAATCCTCCTGAAGGTACTCCTTACTTCTGCCTGTGAAGCTGCAACTGCTCTGAGCGTGGCCATCTTGAGGAAGTTCTCAGGCTCCTCTTGTGGAACCAACTTCCATTCTCTGTCTGTGAGGCTGACACATTATCCAGTTTTAAAACTGGACTTAATACTTTCCTGTTTGCTAAATCCTATAGTTAGGTTCGGCTTCTTATGCTGCTATAGACTTAGAGTACTAGACGACAAATTGACCTAATTTCTTTAAATGAATTGTTAAAATTGAATAGTTTTCATTTGATACTATTTCTATCTTAACATGTGATTCTTGACCTGCCATTGTGTATCTATTCCTACCAAACCCAGCTGGTCGAAGCAGATGGTCCTCTTGTCCTAATCCTGGTTCTGCTAAAGGTTTCTTCCTCATGAGGGAGTTTTTCTTTCCACTGTCGCCTTCATGCTTGTTCAAGATGAGAGTTCAGTGATGGAGTTAAACTCAAAGCTGCTCCTCAGATGAATAATGTTCAATTATTATTTTATACATGAATGTTTCTGTTCAGTCCCTGAGACGACTTTGGTTGTGACTTGGAACTTTAGAAATAAACTGAATTGAACTTAATTGAATTGAATTGAATTGAATTGAATTGAAAACCTACGTAGTTAAGTAGTTTCTGAGGTTTGTAGTATTCCTACAATAACTGACATCCACTTGGCAGATCTTGAAAACCTTTTGGATTTATCCAGCTCTTTGTCATTTCCTGTTTTATATACAAACTGATTCCAGATGTCTTATCTTAGTTGAGATGACTTGCTGAGCGCATTTACCTTTGTTGGCCATTTTGTGTATGTGCACCGCACGCTTGAACTTTAACCTGACGTCACACACATTACTGTTGAAAAATTGATCTCAGTTCCTATAAATTGATATTGCTAAATTTAAATGTAATTGATCTAAAATCAATTAAATCCTTTTTTTACCCAACCCTAACAATAATACCTTTTGGTCAGCTCCAACACAACTGCAGGACTGAAACCAATGTAAAGATGTTATGATTTATCAGGATCAACCAGCGCAACTTGATTTCAAATATGTGTACCCAGTGGCAGTACAGACTGGGACATGTCTGCTCCTTTTTTTCAATCGCTGACTCTATGACGCTATCAATCCAACAATGGTTTTGTGAAGTTCCTCTCGTGGATAACGGCTGAGGTATACGTAAGCCCTTTGGAAAAAATAATGATTTATAGTTACAATACGCATGTCAGGTTCACAGTCACACCTCAGAAGAGAGCATCTTATCTGATCTAGTGTCCATGATAATTTATTGCAAACATGAGGAATCTCAAACAGAATGAAGAATTAAACACAAGAGGGCAATATCTGAATGATTTTTTGGTTTAAGTGTCTGATTTAAACTGACTCACTTTATGAAAAAGAGATCCACAAATCTCAGAAACAATTTCAGTTTTCGGGCTTTTTAATATATGGTGTCAGTGCCCAGACTAATATTCAGTAAAGTTTCCCCAGAAAACAATGTGTGACTCTTCACATGTCTGTGTTCAGAGGGACAGAGCCGTGACTGAGACCGGCAGACCAGGGGATTTTTTCCAATCAGCACGCTGTCATTCAAATCTGGCATGAAGCGACGTATCTGTCAGAGGACCTTGTTAAAACACCTATGCCTGAATTTCAATTTCTCTAGATTTTATGAGTGTGGCCACACTGTACCTGTAATCATTCAAGAGCCATTTGCCTGATTTCATTTTAACAGGAGAAGCAACCAAGAAGGCCAGAGAGCGTCTCAGGTCATTGTTTTACACTTCAGGCTCTGACGGACACTTCATGGCATAAAAGCAGACCTCTCTGTAGGCCTGTACCCACTGTTCCTCTTTAAAATATGTCTCCTAATTTTGCAGACCATGAGGTAAATTTGCGGTAAAGACTAGTTTGGACAATTTGCATGCTATGGGAACAAGAACAGTGGGTGCATATCAGACAAATAATGCAAATAATTATTGGAAATAATGTCCAGATAGTAAGACTTGAGCCAAATCATGAAATCATGTGCTCCTCTTTGGTGAATCAAACTGCTCATTATTTTAAGTCATGCTTGAAGAACAGGTGTTTTTAATACTGGGTTGCTGTCTTCATGGTCCTGCACCCCCATGGTTTTTTGATGATGGTTCAGATATGATATTTCATGGTTGGAGCCTTGCAAAGGATAGGAAGTGACTGGAGAGAGCTGCTCAGAAGACATCCATGTAATGAATGCTGATTGGGTTCACATGAATCCCTGGAGTTTTTGCCTGTGCACCCCCCCCCCCCCACACACACACACACACACACACACACACACACACAGACACCTCAAAAAAAGACTGAAAGATTTAAATGATTATGGGGGATTTTACTGGGTTGTTAAACAGGGGCCATATTTTTGCACTTGAAGCAGTGCAGCTGATTGCACAAGGCCTTTATTCTTCATTCACAGAATAAACAGAACCAGAAGAGCGAAGAATTTGTTCATTCTTTGTCTTCCAGTTTAGTTTATGATTGATGCATTGTGTCAGTGTTTAAAGCATGTGTTTTGTTGCAGAGCAGATGTGTGTTTTATAAGGACACACTCTTGTCTGATATACAGTTGTGTTAATTGTTAGTTTCTGGCCTTCAAGCTCTGATTGACAAGAGAAGCAGCTATAATAATGACAAAATAGGAATGTGAATTAGTTATATTTGCAAATAAAATAACATTTTTCATTTAGGCTGAAATCTTTAAATCAACTAGATCCAGGGTTTTTATTATGTTTGTGTTTAGCCTACCTATTTTATGTCAAATACAGTTGCTCATGTGTTGTTGCCACACATACAGACAGTGCATAATGCTTGTAGAAGAATTGTTAAAGATATGTTTTAATTTTGTTAGGCATGCTGCAGTTCTGGCACTTTGACTTGGTATGCTTTGAATTTTAGTGTTGTGAGTGTTGCCTTAGGCCTTCTTCATTCTAAATAACTTTACTACAAAAAAAAAAAAAATCCTGGATGATCTTTGTGTGGTTTTAGTCAGAATTTCAGTTGAAAATGGAGAACACACTGGATGTTTTAATATGAGTGACAGAGCATGGTAGGTCCACATTGGATTTGAGGATACTCAAGATTTTGGTAACAACATTATGGTGGTTTGTTGACCATGGTAGCAGCATACTGGGAACCTGGAGTGTTGTGGCAGCATGGGGCTGCCAACATGGGGCGGGGCCAACACATTAACAATGCCTGGTCATCAGAATCTGAAGTATAACTAACCACACTGGACTGTCTGACCAGGCTATAACTGTAATTTTGACTTGGATTTAGCAACAGCCTATTGCAGACATGATACATGGAAGGGTAGCATCATGGTAACATGTTCTACCAAACAGCTGCAGCTTGACACAGTCTGAGTTGTGCAAAGGTGGATGCACACAGTGCAGTGAGGAGGCAGCAAATTGTCTTGGGGACACAGACATTAGCATGAAAACACTTTTTGATTTTTCATTTTGTGAGTACTAAGGGTGTACAAGCAACATAATTGCCATCACAGTGAGAGAAGTTTGTCAAATTTGCTGCAATCCAGCCATGTTCTAATTGAGAATGTAGTACAGTGGTCTAAAAAAGTTAAGTCAGGTCCTCTGGACAGGTTCAAAAAAAACAAAAAAGATGTAGAAATGTTTTGTCTCTCATCCGAGAGACTTCCTCAGTCTGAGGTGCTGTATTCAGCTCAGTCTCTTAAATAGCACCTTCTCAGAGTGGATCAACCAGTTTGTTGTTGACAACCAGAACCAGCTGATCACATGCTCAAGAAGGACCATCAGCCTAACAATGGATCATTAGCACCTGATGGCTGTTTACTGTTCACAGAGGGCTGAGTGATACTAGCAATCACAGCATTGTAAGAGGGGGGCAGTTGAACACGGAGGCAGTGGTGGTAGTATAGTGGTGTTATTACAGTGTGGCAGCTGTGGCTGAGTGGTTAGAGTAGTCGTCCATCAATAGGAGAGTTGGGGGTTTGATTCCACCAGTAGTCAGATGATGAAGTGTCCCTGGGCAAAACACCGAACCAGTGGTGGCTGGCTAATTGAGGGTGCTAGGGTGCCGTCCCACCAGTCATCACTCACCACATTACCTTGAATAAGACATAAAAATTAAATAAAAATTAAATAATAAATTAAAAATATTTGCAAATAAGTATATCTTTTTTAGTTGTATAAAATAAATATTTTATAGTTAATGATGAGTAAAGTTGTTTCGGTCGTCAACGTTGTCTGATTGGTGACGTATTTCTGCCCTGGGCCACAAAAATCTTTGTCCATAGACTCTCATTAAAAGTTGTACATGCGCAGTTAGCTCCTCTTCATTACATGAGATAGGACCATTCTGGGCACAACTCTCCTGCGCCCAGAGCTGAATGCACGGTACAGATTGTAACACTCACAACCAGGCTATGTGTAAGAGGCTAGCTGCTGCATGTAAGCTTTAAGCCATTGAAAGCTCTTTTTATCTAATGCTTATGTTGCCATTTCTGAGCTCAACTTTTAGATGTCTCTGTTTGTGAAAAAAATCTTCAGCTGACAGTGTATTCTAAAAGTGGGAACTGGTGAGTTTGTTTGTTTGTTTCTGGAGCTAGCATGCTAGCACTAGCCTCCAAGTTATTGTACTGGGCTCTGTGATAAATCAGTGATATTGCTACATTTATTTGAATGTGCTTATAGAAAACAAAATCTAATATTAATACTTTTCTATACTAAATGTCACTAATGGTGTTATACTATTTCTGAACACCTGCATTTGTATTGATCTGATGAAAAATAAGTGTCTTGCAATAAGTAACTAGCTCCAAGTGTCAACATTAAAGCATTTAAATTGAAGGTACTTTGAAATAGTGAAATGCTATGTGTGCTAAGGACCGGTGCAATATTAGAACCGTTGGTTACGTACTGTAACCCAGGATTCTATGAGTATAAGCGTAGCCCTTTAAGGCCTTCGCTTTAGTGGGTTTATCCCGTTATGCGCAGCATAAGCACTGAAAAAATTTAGTTCACGCCCACCTGCTGTGTGGGCCCCACCCGGTCCGTATAAATTACGTTAAGAGCGGGAAATCGGCTCCCAAAATAGCTTTTTTCTTCAGCCATTTAGGAGCCAGTAAGGCCCGACGCTTAAAGGGCTACGCTTATACTCATAGAATCTGGGGTTACAGTACGTAACCAACGTTCTATTTCGTATAAGCTTCGCCCTTTAAGGCCTTCGCTTTAGTGGGTAAAGGGCGAAGCAGATGTGGTCCTCGCCTCACTGGGTCCATTCAAACACCGTATGAAGCAGAAGCTTGCCCAAAAAAGTCTAATCATTCAGCTCCCATGTGCATAATTACGCATTGCGTAATTATGTGGCCATGCACAGACGCATGTTGTGTAACTATGCATTCTGAATGCATGAACGCCCCGGAAACATCAACGGGGAGGGAAAAACGCTGAAAAGAGCCATGAACCAACCGGTTTACGGCTGAACCGTATGAACAGATTAATAATAACAAGAGAGTTGATTATTAATCAGATGAACTGATTGGTAACAATAGTCATGAACTGATTAATGACAATAGAATCAAATAACAGTCACAACTTGTGATTGATAACATCTCACACTGTAATGCATGCAGACGGATGTGAGTAAAACGGAGTTTCATGAAACAACAATGTTCATTCTGTAAACACTAAGGGCAGAATGTGTCATGGAACAGGCCGTCACATCACCTAAATAAAGGCGAGTAATGAGCAGGGTGTTGACCACGTGGCCACAGTGCAAAATATCCTGCATTGACATACCATTATGTAAAGCAGTCGAAAAAGCGATACCCTTGATAGAGTGTGCTCTGAGGTTGACAGGAGACTCTAATTCTGATGCTCTGTAGGCTTCAGAAATAGTCTCGCACAGCCAGTGTGACAAGCGCTGGGTGGATAACGGGCGACCTGCAGATGCATCTCTATAATGCACAAACAAATGTTGACGCATTGCAGCTGTGCACGCTATGTAACACGTCAGCGCCCGCACAGGACAGAGAAGATAAAAAGACGTTACTTCTTCTGATCTGTGTGAAAAGGGGGGGGGGGACAACCCCTCCAACGATATCGCTCTTGATTAAAGGAACTCGTGATGTATTAGGCATAAAAGCTGGGTTGATCTAAAATCAGCTGATCTGCCGTCAGCCTAATTTCTGAGACATGACGGAGCGACAGAGAGGGCAGATAAAAACACTCACTCTCTTAGCGGATGTTAAAGCCAGCAGCAGTGCTGTTTAAAGAGACAATATTTTAAGTGGAACCTGATCCAAAGACTCAAATGAAGCTTTGATCATGACCTGCAGGACCAGTATTAAATCCCACTGGAAACAAGTGGGTGTGAGACAGACCTGCGTCTCTGTACACCTTTAGAAACGTTTCATCAGTGGATGATAAAACCTGTTCTGTCTCAGAAACCTTCATGTCAGGAAGAGATGGCTGCAGCGTACGTTTTAAACGTGCTGGATGCAAATTTCTCTCCATCAGCTGCTGCAGAAAGAACAGAATGCCACCTAAAGAACATGAGGAGGTCTCTACATCCTTCTCTGTACATCAGCACTGAAAAGCTGTCCGCTTTGATGTGTACATCGCTGTGGTAGATGCACCACGAGAAACCTGAATTGTGCGCATTACATCCTGTGAGCAACCCATCCTCTCTAAGTGGATTCGTTCAACGGCCAGACCACAGGTGCTGGCCTATTTTTGGGTAACTCCTGGTCGCTCCTCCTGCCTGGAAGGAGAGCATCCTCCCTCTACTGCAGTTCCCATGGGCACCCCGACAGCAGGCATTTCAGGATTGGGAACCATGGTGCACCCACGCGCTCGGGGCCACCAGGAGAGCTGTCAATCCCTCCTCCTGAGCTCGGTTCAAAAACCGTAAGATCAGAGGAGGTGGAAAAAAAATGCGTACAGAAGCATTTTGGGCCATGGACTGTGGACAAACGCATCCACCCCCCAGCGGTGGTTCGTCTCATGGGCTCAGAGAAGCGCATAATTGACACTGAACATTTCCCGTGTCACAACAGGCCCACAGCCGCTATATCAATCTGAGACAAAATGCTCCGTCAGAGGATGATTAAAGGTTGTTCTGTCTATGACAACTTTGAGACAAAAGAAAAACACGGTTGCAGCATACAATAGTCGTGCTGGACACCAGATTTCTGTCCTTCGGCTGCTGCAGAAAGACAGCATGTCGTCCAGTGGACATGAAGTGGCCTCTACACCTTTCTGTACAGCAGCGTTGGAAAACTGACCACTTGATGTGAACAGCGCTGTGATGGATGCAGCACGTGACTCCTGAATCGTACGCACTACTTCTTGCTAGAGATCCATCCTCTCAAAGATCTGCACAGCGGCCAAACCACAGGTGCTGGCCTATTCTGATTAATTCCTGATCATTCCTCCCGCCTGTAGGGAAGCGTCCCCCCTCCACGGCAGGTTCCAGGAGCGCCCTGATAAAAAATGTCGTAGGCCTGGGAACCGTGATGCGTTCACGAACTTGGGGCAGAGGAGCTGCCAGTCCCTCCTCCTGAGTTTGGTTCAGAAAACCGTGATACCAGAGGGAGAGAAGAAGGTGAAAGGCATTACGACCACAGGCTGTGAGCAGGCACGTCCACCCAGCGGTGGATCGTCCTATGGCTCCACGCTAATTATAATTGACATTGAGCGTTCTCTCGTGTTGCTACACGTCCGCAGACGCTGGCAGGATTCTACCGTGTCTGAGTCCTAGTTCTGGGTGGAATACATGAGATGTACCCACTCCAATGGAGAACAGATTGGATGTGTCCCACACAGCGTCTGTCTCACAATGTGGCACATGGATTGAAAAAAAAAATGCATACATTTCCTGCTAGTAAGTATGAAACAGTCACTTGCTGTCTGAGAATCACAAACTCTGATGATTCTGCAGCTCAAGGTCAGTGTTGAGTCACATTCAAATATCCCGTGCGACACTCCAAAACATTTAAAAGGCTACTGTGTGGAGAGCCACAGAGGCTCCACAGCTTATTAAATGTGTGTGACATAGATCTGCTGACGGAAAACAGCTGATATCACTCAACCGATTCACGTGAGTTGCACTGCTGCCCCCTGTCTGTACAAGCTGCTCAGCAGCAGGTGTCCAGATAACGCAGAATTAAAGCGGCTCGAGCGCATAATGGAGTGTTGTTTCTCACAGCTCAGAAAATGGACAATCTAGAATAAATCTCATCTTTCCGGTTCATTGGGACCAGGAAGTGATGAGAGAGACCTTGTGTTTCCTCTCCATCTGAGATTCTAGAAATTACATTTCAAAAAAGAATTTCCTGAGCTTCTACTAGAGGGGATGAGATCTGTTCATAAATGACAGAGAAAACGTCACAGAGTTCCTCCACACCGGGGTTTGAGCTGAACTGCAGCGTGAATCCCGGATGAAAACGGTTTGCCCATCCATCTGGAGGCGCGCGTTCATTGCCACCCCGTTATAAGCTATAAAGCGGGCACGCATTTATGCTGTGAAAACTCACATACATGCTGATGTGAACTGGAGCGCGCTGAGTGAGAGAGAAAAAACCCACTCGCGTCCCTGAGGATGCAAGACGTTGTGTTGCTGCGGAAAAACAGCTCATGTGTTGTGTTCACGTTGTATGCAGCTGCTCGGTGTAACGATCAGAAGCGGGTGCACATATGAGCCGACGCGCCCTGAAGGGTCGTGAGTGTGCGTCCTCATGCGACGCTTTAAGCCAGGATTGCCGCGGGGGCGCGCGTTTGCACTGGTGCGGTAAGGAGGCACCACGCGCCAACGGTGGAGCGGGGTTACCACTGGCTCGGTCTACAGAAAAACGTTCATTGTTTGCTGCGGGTCACGTGAGCTTTTGAGTGATTCCACGAGCTGCAATATTAATTCAGACAAAACCCCTTCTTCGAAGATGTATGAGCTGAGCCGCTGTGAAGGCTTGTGGGGCTGCTGACGCCGCGGGAGCGCGCATTGGCACTGGAGCAGTCAGGAAGCAGCGCGCGGCATCGGTGAAGCAAGGCTACCCCTGGCTCGGTCTGCAGAAAAAAACGTTCATTCTTGGCTGCAAGTCACGTGAACTTCAGAATGATCCCATGCGCTACAGTATTAATTCAGAAAACCTTCTTCGAGGATAAAGGAGCAGAGCCGCTGTGAGGCTTGTGAAACTGCTAACGCCGCAGGAGCGCGCGTTGACACCGCTGCAATGACAAAACGTGTGTCGCTTCTGCCGGGAGCAAGATACGTTGCTGAGCTTGTACCGTGGTCTCACATGAACGTTGACGTGAACGGCGGGCGCTGAGAGCTGCGTGCGCACTTTCATGCCACGGGGGCGTGCATCGGCACCGCTGACAGTGAATGAAAACAACCTTAAGAAAGGCTCATTCGTGATGAGTGTGTGTGTGATGGAGCCGCTTGTCAGAAAAAACATGCTGACAGCCTGGCTAAGAGACACTTCATCATAAAATGATGTTATTTCGCAGTGTCATCAACACACCTCCAGCGACCGGACACCTAGTTACCTTCCGTTGAGCTCTGTTTGTTGTCCTGGAGGGCCCCCTGTTGACGAAGTCCGGGAAAAAAAAAAGAACTTCCGGCTGCCGGGGACGTCTGACGGGAGGGGCTGGCGTAGCAGAGCTTGGGAGGCGTTGAGCAGCCGTGTAACATGTGTGGAGCATCTTGAAATGATCTCTAGCTGATGAAAAGAGGATCACCAATGGACTCCTGCATCTCTCCTGAGAGGAAGGTGGAGTGACGGGCCAGGAGAACTTCTGGGACCTAGTTCTCAGGCTGCGATGCGGGGCAGCAGACAGCAAAAGAGGCGCACCGGTTGAGGATGACGTCAGCTGACCTGTAGACTGAGCGTACTGCAGGGGCTGGCAGCGTCGTTAGCAAGCAGCCGCTACGAGAGCGGAGTGAGCCGAAGGACAGAGGGCCACCGTCTCTTCTCGCCTCTGAACGTGTACGCCAACAGCGTAACGTGTTGTTCGCTGCTGCCGTGTGGAACACATGCTGGTGAGCTCAGTTGGAGAGCGGTGTCACCGTCTCGGTTATGCTAACCGGAGGAACGAGACGCTGGTCCATCTCGAACATCTTACTCCAATGAAGCCTCCATCAGGCTCGGCTCCAGAGGGCACGGAGGGACTTGCTGCTCAGTGAACCCCTGCTCTGGAGATGGGTGCGGACTGTGGAGACTGGCTCCCCCAATCTACCAGGAAAGAACCCGTCTGTGGCCTCGCCCGTAGGACGTCCTGTTGGGAAACCGAGGCCAGATGGATCAAGACGGTGAGCCGGAATGGAGCCCAGTAAACAACCTTCCCGCCGGATCATCCGAACTGGCGAGAAAGGCGTAGGACGTAAAAAAGGGTCCTTTCATGTCAGCCTCCTCCTGGGTTACGCCGGGCAACCCCTGAGGGCGCCGTCGGCCGGGAGCGGTGTGATCGCCGATGCGAAACGAGGTGGGATGGGGTGAGCATTCACTCAGCCCCCCTCCACGGACACTACGCTCCCCAGGAGGGAATGAGCAGCGGGGGCTGCAACTGAGCACGCCTGTCCCGGAGGAACCATCCGATTTGCTCCGAGGGTCGGCGATAAGAGGAAAAATACAAGATGGCGTTGTCCAGCGTGTAGTGACCTTTCACTGGGAAATATTCCTCGGCGCTTACCTTGAAATAAGACTGCTCGTCATCTTCTCCTCAGGGAGGAGAACTCACCGGACGACCGGAGGTCGACTGCCGGGCCAAGCATCCTTAACAAAGGTTGGTCATCTACACAATTTTCCTTCTTTGTTCTTCTGACAGTGCTATTTTAGCTCGCTGAAGAAAAAATGGGAGCCGGTTTCCCGCTCTTAACGTAATTTATACGGACCGGGTGGGGCCCACACAGCAGGTGGGCGTGGACTAATTTTTTTCAGTGCTTATGCTACACATAAGGGATAAACCCACTAAAGCGAAGGCCTTAAAGGGCGAAGCTTATACGAAATATAACTTTAATATTAGGAATATTTAAGAGTACTCAAATAATGAGCTTGATTCTATGTAGGTACCACATCCCTCCAGCAGTCAAACCAAGATCTTCTGAACAAGTTTTATTATAAACCATCCTATATAAATATTATTTAGGACACAGACACACACACACACACGCATGCAGGCACGCAAGCACGCACAAACACACACACACACACACATATA
>NC_056510.1:46399705-46405889 GCF_014905685.2 Nematolebias whitei | reverse complement strand
TATATATATATATATATATGTGTGTGTGTGTGTGTATATATTTATATGTGTTTGTGTGTGTGTGTGTGTGTGTGTGTGTTTTTAGTTATAGCCCCCGGAGAAAACTGCACCAGCCGCCATTGCACTGAAGCCCTCATTGCCTACAATGTGTTTCCCATATGTGTTTGAATGTGATCTAAAGCACTGACTGTACTTTGCAAAGTTAAAATGCTGTATGAATGGGTAAATGAGGGCACAGATTGAAGTGTAAAAAGTCTTGAGTTTCTTGATAAGATAGAAAGGTGATAAGTAGAGTCCATTTATTGTGTTCTTTTGAGGCCTTAACAAGATCTTCTGACAATAACCAAATATTTTTTGTTAAATTATTTTTTTATGGCTCTGCATTCAAAGGACATTTTCAAAAGCAAGTTTAGAAAAAAAAAAAAAAAAAACATTTGGGTAAAAGAATAAAAAAATGTGTACACAAAGTATTATGTTTATTTGATGTTTTACGTGCTTGGCACATGTATTTACATTTATTTTAAAATGCTTAAAAGAAAAAATACTTTGATGTTTCCCTTTATCACACATTTTATTAACAAATTGGATGGGGAAAATTGCTATATTGCCCAACATTTAAATACACATCACTAAAACACACCACAACAGTTTATTCTCTTATATGTCTTTTTTACTTTTCACACTTTTTAAGCTTATCATATTGATTGCATTCACCATCTCATATATAGGTAGGTTTGAAAACACAATTCACTCAATCATAGTGAGTCTATGAGAAAAAACACATGAAGTTGTATAATGAAGTCCTGATTTCATACGTGGTGTAAATGAATGAAGTTTAAAAATAAAGCTTCCTCATTACAGAGAATAATAAGTTTGGTTCAGCAAGCAGCAGCTTCAGTGTCCAGATTTTTCTTCTCCTGCATGAACGTGAAGCGGTGACACGTTTGGTGATCTTGTCCAGTTGTTGCTTTCATTCCAGTCAAAACCTCAGCTGTAACAGCGATCCACTGACCCTGACATTCCACCAAAATGACACAAATGTTGTGTGAAGTTCAGATTTATGGATCACAGTGAAAATTCCTTTGGTTACAGGTTGACAGAAAGACCAGATGACCTTTAAGTCCCCAAAAAATAAAGAAAAAAAGAGTCACTTGAGGAAGCTGTTTCTGTTATTGCACCTTAACATTTTCACGTGAGCCAGACCTGTTTTCTTCTTCTACCGATCTGTGTTTGTTGTGTCTTTGCTGTCAGACAGACGTGGTGATTTGAGAAGCTTCTCTTTGGTTTACATAGATCATTTCTACTGTCTCTCTTTATGCTATGTGAGTAGTGTATCCTTTCTGAAAGGTTTTGTGGAGTCATATCATATTAACGTTTCATGAATTCAGCATTAAACCTCACTGATTAGTTTTAATTTTCACCAGAAAGAGTTCAGTAACATGGATCACTGAAGTTCTATACTTGTTCCTACACCATGTGCATAGACATTTGAGAAGAGGAGCCATACTGACGTCCATCACAGGAACTGCCTCCCTGTTGGCTGCTGGTGGCATTGCCAATTATGTGCATAGAGTCCATGCTTCCATTGGATAAGTACTGGCGCTCAGCAAAGGCTCCTGCAGGAGCAGAGGAGCACAGCAACCCACCTTGAGGCTTCTCAGGGCTGGCAGCCAGGCGAGGAGAGGTGGGGAAGTTGTATCCATACAAGTTGTAGGGGTTGTGGAGGGAGAAAGCATTGTAAGAGCCCTGCTGCACATGGTGGTGGCTTCCATTGAACATGTGAGCAGAGGAAGGAGAGGATCCTGATGAAGAGGATGATGCAGAGCTGGAGCTACCACCAGCCTGCATCACATACTGAAGCTGAGAGGCTGGGAAAGAGCTGAGCTGACCACTGTAGGCATCCATCTTTCCAGCCGTGCCACTACCACTTCCACCACCGGTCAAGGAGGCATGAGTGCCACCCTGCATACCAGCAGCGATCAACGATGAAGTCCTCTGTGGTAAGAAGGATTCAGAGGGCTGAGCAGAAGCTACAGTGCCCCCTGCAGCTTGGAGGCGTCCATAGGAACTGTCAGCCAGGCCACCGTAGCCCTGCAGAGCTGCCATGTTGCTGCGAGCGCAGGCTGGGTACTCCGACAAACCCAAGTTGCAGAGCTGACTTTCTCTGCAGCCTACGTTGAAGGTGTTTGGAGTCAGGTGAAAAGTTGGTGGGGAGCAGGAGGGGGAAAGGAGGTGTGCTGCACCAGATGGAGAAGGAGTTCCTGTGCTGGAGGTGGTAGGAGATGTTCCAGTGCTGCCACCTGGAAATCAAGAATCAGAGGCAGTCATTTACATGTTCTTTTTCAATCCAAATAAAAATTTAAAAGCTTGAACACCGGGTGTGTTTGGATATAAATCAATAGAGAAAATTTCTTGTCCACAATTTTGACCAGCAAAGGGAGAAATAACTTTCTGGTCCTCAGCTGAATTTGTTTGCATTTACAAATCAATGAACGGTCTTTATTTTATGTAAGTTTTATTTTAATGAAGAGAGATGTCGATGTACAAAATCTCTATAAATATAGTAGTTTTCTTAGCTACACTTGGTAATGAGGTCTGTAGACTGGCTAGGACCCTTTTTGACTTTAAAGAGAAAAAATAGGTAATTTTTAAGTGGTGTTCCATCCAATAGTTCAAGTACCTTTTCAGCCATTAGTCTTGCAGCACAGGGTGTGAAGGAACAACAGTCTTTATAGGTTACGACTTCTCACAAAGGGAACATTGTTTTCTCAATAAAGAGACTTTGATGTGAAAGAATTAGCTTGTAAGATGACCAAATATTAAACCTACACATTTTTGCATGATACAGTTCTTTGGTTTGTTGTTGTTGAGAGGTGACTATCTGTGAGCAGCAGCATGGGTTCATGCCAAGAACGAGCACCACAGACGCCATCTTTGTTTTGAGGATGCTGATGGAGAAGTCAGAGTCAGAGATTTTTTATTGTCCTTTGCACCACATGTGGTGCATGTGGTGGAACGAAATTATGTACACAGGGTCCCGGTAACATCCAACAATAAAATGTAAAAGAAAAACAGTGATAAGATCTAAGATATGAACTAAGAAAAACATCAACTAAATATACAGTAAGCACTAATAGCATAAAATCATTACGTCAAACAATAACATGAGCATGAGTCTGTGTGAGAAGATGAGCACGCATGAACACAACAACATGAAACAGATCAACAACAACATGAAACAGATCAACAACAACATGAAACAGATCAACAGCAACATAAAACAGATCAGCAGCAACATGAAACAGATCAGCAGCAACATGATGTGATTTTTCACAGTGATTATTCTAGTTAGAGATTCATGAGTCTAACAGCCTCAGGGTAGAAGCTGTTCCTCAGTCTAGTGGTTCTACACTTAATGCTCTTCAACCTCCTCCCTGAGGGGAGTAGGGCAAAAAGTGTGTGTGCTGGGTGAGTGGGGTCCTTCATGATGCAGGTGGCCCTCTTCCTGCATCTGGAGGTGTAGATATCTGTGATGGTGGGGAGACTGACTCCAACATCTTCTGTGCAGCCTTCACCACTCTCTGCAAAGCTTTTCTTTCTGCAGCTGTGCAGCCTCCATGCCACACATTGATGCTGGAGCACAGGATGCTCTCCACTGCACACCTGTAGAAGGACATGAGGACTGAGATTCCCAGACCAGCCCGTCTCAGCCGTCTGAGGAAGTAGAGTCTCTGATTAGCTTGCTTGATCAGGCTGGTGGTGCTGCTGCCCCAGCTGAGGTTGTCCTTCATGTGTACACTCAAGTACTTGTAGCTGGAGACTACTTCCACCACAGATCCCCTTATGTTCAGGGGTGTAGGTGTGTTTGTTCCTTCTGAAGTCCATAATCATCTCCTTTGTCTTCTTCACATTGATGTGAAGGTTGTTCTATTTGCACCAGCTCTCCAGGTGTTCCACCTTTTGCCTGTAGCTGGATTCATCATTGTTTGTGATGCATCCCACCACCGCTGTATCATCTGCAAATATTACAATGGGACAGTCTGGATGGGTAGCTGCACAATCATATGTGAGCAGAGTAAACAGGAGGGGGCTCAACACACATCCCTGAGGAGAGCCTGTGCTGATGGTTATGGTGGCGGAGGAGAAGTTGTGGATCCTCACTGACTGTGGTCCGTTTGTTAAGAAGTCTAGTACCCAGTTGCAAATGAAGGGGCTTAGTCTTAGTGTGGATAGTTTGTCCATCAGGGTTTGGGGGATCATGGTGTTGAAGGCGGATGTGAAGTCCACAAAGAGCATACGGACATAAGAGTTTTTCTGCTCCAGGTGGTTGAGCGCAGTGTGGACCACAGAGGAGATGGCATCCTCTGCTGATCGGTTCTCACATTATGCATACTGATGAGGGTCCTCGTTGATGGTTGTTTTAATGTGGGTCATGACCAGTTTTTTTAAGCATTTAGCGACTATCGGGGTGAGGGCCACTGGCCGATAGTCATTCAGACCAGTCACTGTAGAGCTTTTTGGGACTGGGATAATGGTGGCAGCCTTCAGGTAGGTGGGAACTGTCTCCAGGGTAAGTGAGGTGTTAAAGATGTCTGCCAGCACCTCGCAGAGCTGATCAGCACATTCTTTCAACACTTTTCCGGGGATGTTGTCTGGGCCGGTTGTCTTGTGCGGATTAATTCTCCTGAAGGTACTCCTTACTTCTGCTGAGGTCACGCTGAAATGATCTTCATCTGGTGGTGAGGTGAGTCTGGTGCTGGGTGGTCTGTTCGAGTCTTCAAAGCATGCATATAACTTTTTGAGGGCACCAGGCAGAGATGGGTTTTTGGGGCATTGTTTGCTCCTTCCTTTATAATCTGTTATGCATTTAATGCCCCTCCACATGCTCCGAGGGTCTTGTGAGGTGAATTGACCCTCGATCCTCTGTACATAGGTGGCCTTGGCCCTCTTAATACCAGCAACCAGCTCTTTCCTTGTCCTTCTCAGCTCCTGTGAGTTTCCAGACCTGAAGGCAGTGTTACTGGCTTCCAGCAGGGTACGCACCTCTGCATTCAGCCAAGGTTTTCTGTTTGGGTAACTTTTAACATATCTTATGGTGGCGATAGTGTCAGTACATGTACTAATGTAACCCAGAACTGAGGATGTGTATTGGTCCAGATCAAGTGATCTTCCATTTTCAGCAGCTTCTCTGAAAACCTGCCAGTCTGTTCGATCAAAACAATCTCTCAGTATGGGGACACATACAGAGGTAAAGAGAGGGTCTGAAAGAACTCCATTGTGTCTTTGTGGATTTAGAAAAAGCATCTGACAGAGTGCCGAGAGAGGAGGTGTGGTATTGTATGAGGAAATGTGGAGTGGCAGAGAAGTATGTTAGACTGGTACAGGACATGTATGAGGACAGCAGGACATGTATGAGGACAGCAGGACAGTGGTGAGATGTGCTGTAGGAGTGACAGATAGCTTCAAGGTGGAGGTGGGAGTGCATCAAGAATCTGCTCTGAGCACCTTCTTGTTTGCTCTGGTGATGGACCAACTAACAGATGAGGTCAGGCAGGAATCCCCGTGGACTATGATGTTTGCAGATGCCATTGTGATCTGTGGTGAGAACAGGGAACAGGTGGAAGAGAACTTGGAGAGGTGGAGGTATGCACTTGAAAAAGAGGAATGAAAGTCAGCCGTAGTAAGACAGAGTCCATGTGTGTGAATGAGAGGGAGGAGGTGGAACAGTGAGGTAGAAGGAGCAGAGGTCACAAAGGTGCACGACTTCAAGGACTTGGGGTCCACTGTCCAGGAAAATGGGGAATGTGGTAAAGAGATGAAGAAGAGAGTCCAGGCATGGAGGGGATGGAGAAACGTTTCAGGAGTGATTTGTGACAAAAGGGCGTCAGCAAACGTCAAAGAAAAAGTTTACAAAACATTGGTGAGACCAGCTATGTTGTATGGTCTGAAGACAGAGACATGGACAAAAAGACAGGAGACAGAACTGGAAGTATCAGAAATGAAGATGTTGAGGTTCTCCTTAGGAGAGACAAGGATGGAGAAGATCAGGAATGAGATCATCAGAGGTACAGCACAGGTTGAACAACTGAGAGATAAAGTTAGAGAGGACATACTGAGATGGTTTGAACATGTCCAGAGGAGGGACAGTAGTTTGGACATGTCCAGAGGGGGGGACAGATGTTTG
>NC_056510.1:46395877-46399695 GCF_014905685.2 Nematolebias whitei | reverse complement strand
ATGTCCAGAGGAGGGACAATGGTTTGGACATGTCCAGAGGAGGGACAGTAGTTTGGACATGTCCAGAGGAGGGACAGTTGTTTGGACATGTCCAGAGGAGGGACAGTAGTTTGGACACGTCCAGAGGAGGGACAGTGGTTTGGACATGTCCAGAGAAGGGACAATAGTTTGGACATGTCCAGAGGAGGGACAGTGGTTTGGACATGTCCAGAGGAGGGACAGTGGGTACACTGGTACTTTTTTCTGCTTGCTCTCGGCCAAGGCAGACGTTTCCTCCTCCGCTCCGTCCCTGCTTCTTGTGAACCTTTTCCCGAGCCCCTTTTTGCATCCATTATGAATAATAAACTATGGATTTATTCAGCTGCTTTCTCAACACAACTGATCAATTTATTGCAACAAAAAGACAGGGTGAAGGAGAGTCCTCTTACCTCAGAGACATAATTGGATTTATGATAACTGGATTCTGCTTTTTGGAATTAACGGAAATCTGGATTATCAACAAATTTGGAAATCTGGAAATTTACCAGACCTGCGGGTTAAGGTTGTGAACCTCTAGTTTGTGGACAATACACACCTTGACACACTGACAATATTCTGATGCATTTATGATACATAAGCCACAGAAAGTAACGCAACACTTGATTCACGATGATCGTATGATTACGATGCAGCATGACCCAGCAAGAGCTTTTGTTTGTGAAGCAGTTCGCTCAAATGAAATGAAACAATAAACCTATGAAATTCAAAGAGAGAAAATGATTTTTAAATCTAATTTTAAAAATGACTTCATAACACTACAATTAAGCAAACACAAAGGCACAGTGTAAGATCGAATGAAGTACTTGCCAGGCAGCAGGTGAAAGCAATAATCGTTCAGTAATTCAGAAATGAACAACAAACATATTTTCTGAAGTTTGAAAAATAAAAACTAAGTTAACTTTTCACGCTAATTAATTGTGTTATGTATAGAAAAAATATAGGGCTATAGATTGTGGCTGTTCCTTTTCTCTAAGTTACTCATTAATTATGTGTTGTAATTAAAATACCCAATAAAAAAGGTTGTACTTCAGTACAAAATGTGCTAAATGTGACAAAAAGTTATATTTTCCCTACTTATTAAACCCTGCAGGCGTTTTTTTTTTAATTTTATTTTTTTTTATGTTTACTTAATCTATCATGTCTCTTTGCACTAGATTTCATCTGGCACTTTACTCATTTCAGTCCTATTCTCAAAAACAGATGGGAAAAAAGTGTTAAAAATAATTGCCAGTGGGAACATTTCCAGCTCGTCCACATGCACAAAATCAGGCTAATAATGACAGTTGAACGTATACTAGATCCACCTGTTGCCAGTTAAATATATTACCTTGTAATCCATTTTTTTTAAATCCTGTCAGCCGACTAACTCCAGATTTTACTTTGAAACTGTGCTTGGCATGAGCTCATGTGCCGCACTGTAAAATTTATGGCTGCAGTGGAGAGTCAATAGAAAAGAATTAAGTTTGAATTTAATTCATCTGTCCAGTCAACAGAGCAAAAAATGATATTCACGAGTCAAGTGTTATAGAGAGAAACAATATCTGTTGGATATCGATCACATAGTTAATGAGATTTTGGCGATGCGTCTGGCTGCTGGTCAAGAAATTCAGTTTAAATCTAGTCTCAGGAGAAGGCAGAACTAAATAATCCAGGTCTTGTTTGGTTGGAAGTCAGATTTTGCACCATATGTATTTGATAAGATCACTACGGCAACTGAGGGGGAAAGTCATAAAGACGGTGAAAAAAAGAAGAATCGTTTGGTGATGTCATGTTTTCCTCTAGTTGGAGGTGCTTCAGCAGGAGGGAAGTTGATTACTTGAAGGAAAAAGGATCCTTACAGGCTGAAGCCGAGTTCATTGGCAGTGTAGCCACTTTAATTAAATCATTACTGCAGAGGACAAACACGTCGGTCTGATAAGCACCGCATCAGGACGACCTCGAGAGTTGGTCAATTAGTTTTAAGAGGTGACGCCTTTTATAGGAGCCAAACCCTTGTTGCCCACACGGGTGGAAACTAAAGAATGTGGTGCAATTTATGCTCAAAAATCCACAGTTTAGTTTCATATTAAAAGTCTGTGCTTGATGTGGAAGTTCAGCAGACATGGGCCTGCCAGAGAAGCAGTGAATGTAGCCAAGCCTGGGTGAAGGACAAGCAGCGTTTGGTGCTAGATGCAGAGAAAATATGCAGAGTTCAGGTTGGGACAGCACCAGCTTCACACGGCTGCTCCCGTTAGACAAGCAGCACATTCAAACCAGTTAAAAATTATAGACACAATACATTTATAAACCTAAATGCAAATGCCATAAACCATTCACATGTTTTTTAAAGGCAATTTCTAAAGAGTGATCTTGCATCCCATTGTTTTGTTGCTGCTCTAGTTGCAGGCAATTTAAATATTAATCCTGTTAAAAAGGTGTTTTTAAGATAAGACAAGTTTACTGGTTTTGAAGTCCCTTCGCCCTCGAAGGTGACCAGTAAAAAGACCCAACTAGAGTTTGCATGGTGTTTGAAGTGTCTTCAGGTACATACCACGAGTGCAGTGGGCTTCCCACAGTGGCAGCTTGTGGAGGATTTTGACCACGTGCAAGATTTCTACAACTGAATTTTGATAGTGCATGACTGTAGTGGCAGTGCATTAAGGTCCTGGATGGAGCGTGTTTGCAGCAGTATCAGTATGTCCATGTTGGGGGACCCACAATTACTGGTGGGGATTGGTCATGGAGAATTTGAGGCGACTGGCCACCTTTGGCTGTGACTGTGACAGTGACAAGATGAAGGTAACAACATAGTGTAGACAAACAGAGCAGGCACAGAGATGTGTGAGAGAAGATGTGTCTGCTCACTCTTGTTTGTACTGATGCTATTAAAATGTGTGAAACTTTCCCCTGAATTACAACCATTCTTCATGTGACTGGTGGTGAGAAGTTCGTGAACAGGTCATCTTTTATCTTTTGTGTGTGTGTGTGTGTGTGGGGGGGGGGGGGGGTCAGCCCCCTGATGAGTTTGCTACAAGTCAGAACGGGTCAGAACCTCAGACAGGCTGTTCTCCAAACATTGTAATAAATATGAAGAAGTCGGATCATTTTGGGAATCTCTGTTTTCACCAGTGTCAGGAAGAGCATCCAGCATTAAAACCAAAACTATTGCCATGTCCTGGAGAGAGTTCACTCTCTGAGATGATCTCTGAAGAAAGAAGAAGATTAAAACAAAGTAGATTTTGCTCCTTGCACAAAGTAGCAAAGCCCTCACAAAGTGACATCTGTGCATGTAACTGTGCAGCCAACCAAACTGTCCCTGCACTAAACATACACAAATGTAGTCAAATACTGTTTGCAACATGCAACTTGTGCCAAATATTTATTATCTTCTCTAAGAAGGTGAGAACCAGACAGATTCAATCTGCAGCACTGCTACCTTCACCTAAGGATTAAAGGCCACAAGGACACTTTTTTAATATAAAGTGAAAACGAGAAGATGCTCAGTGATATGTTACAGTTTTAAAAGATAATTCATCTTCATCTATTAGGACTTGGAGTTCTGCCCAATATTTGCATGAAGGAAGGTCATGGAGAACAACTAGAAACCAGATTCCAATAAAGTTGGGACACTAAACAAATTGTGAATAAAAACTGAATGCAATGATGTGGAGGTGCCAACATCTAATATTTTATTCAGAATAGAACACAAATCACAGATCAAAAGTTTAAACTGAGAGAATGTTTCATTTTAAGGGAAAAATCTGTTGTTTCCAAATTTCATGGCAGCAACAAATCCCAAA
>NC_056510.1:46385742-46395777 GCF_014905685.2 Nematolebias whitei | reverse complement strand
AGTTTAGAAATAGGAATGCTCTCCCATTCATGTCTAATACAGGCCTCCAACTGTTCAATCGTCTTGGGCCTTCTTTGTTGCACCTTCCTCTTTATGATGCACCAAATGTTCTCTATAGGTGAAAGATCTGGACTGCAGGCTGGCCATTTCAGTACCCGGATCCTTCTCCTACGTAGCCATGATGTTGTGATTGCTGCAGAATGTGGTCTGGCATTATCGTGTTGAAAAATGCAGGGTCTTCCCTGAAAGAGATGACGTCTAGATGGGAGCATATGTTGTTCTAGAACCTGAACATAGTTCTCTGCATTAATGGTGCCTTTCCAGACATGCAAGCTGCCCATGCCACAAGCGCTCATGCAACCCCATACCATCAGTGATGCAGGCTTCTGAACGGAGCGTTGATAACAACTTGGGCTATCCTTGTGCTCTCTGGTCCTGATGACATGGCGTCCCAGTGTTCCATAAAGAACTTCAAATCGTGACTCATCTGACCACAGAACAGTCTTCCATTTTGCCACACTCCATTTTAAATGACCCCTGGCCCAGTGCAAATGTCTGAGCTTGCTTATAAATGGCTTACTCTTTGCACTGTAGAGTTTCAGCTGGCAACGGAGGATGGCACGGTGGATTGTGTTCACTGACAATGCTTTCTGGAAGTATTCCTGAGCCCATTCTGTTATTTCCATGACAGTGGCATTCCTGTTTGAGGTGCAGTGATGTTTAAGGGCCCGGAGATCACGAGCATCCAGTAGAGTTTTACGGCCTTGACCCTTACGCACAGCGATTGTTCCAGATTCTCTGAATCTTTTGATGATGTTATGCACGGTTGATGATGATAACTTAAAAGTCTTTGCTATTTTACGCTGGGTAACACCATTCTGGTTTTGCTGCACTATCTTTCTGCGCAACAATGGTGGAATTGGTGATCCTCTTACCATCTTGGCTTCTGAGAGACACTGACCCTCTGAGAAGCTCTTTTTATACCCAATCACGTTGTCAATTGACCTAATTAGTGTTAATTGGTCTTCCAGCTCAATTTCCTTTTTCCAGCCACTTATTGCTACTTGTCCCAACCTTTTTGGGATTTGTTGACACTGTGAAATTTTGAATCAACATATTTTTCCTTTAAAATGTTACATTTACTCAGATTAAACTTTTGATCTGTCATCTATGTTATATTACGAATAAAACATTGACATTTGCCATCTCCACATCATTGCATTCAGTTTGTATTCACAATTTGTTTAGTGTCCCAACTTTTTTGGAATCCGATTTGTAGAACACATTCTGACATGTTGCTTCTGACAGAACACAAGCTGCTCCAGGACGAGCGTATTAAAGCTCCACTTGTTCTGTAACTGCAGAACTAAGGAGCAAACATCGGTCGCAAATGAACCGTCCACCGTGAACTCTAAATGCATCAGATCGACTGCACGGTGAGGGCGCACAAGAGTAGTTCAGGGATTCAGAGAAAGCATTTAGGCATGTAACAAGAGTACAGCAGCATCATGAAGACATGGACTTTGTTGTTATCATGAAGACAGTTTTCCAACAGACCAGACAAGTTTGAATGAATTCTATGGGAAGTCAGAGAGTGGCCAGGTTGTTCTCCTGTGATGAGAATCTTGAAGCTGCTATTGTTTTTCATCTGTTTCTGCTTTGTAAATAAGAAATCACAAAACACTTTGCTTAAACATGACTTCAATTTTTAAAGTAACTAAGACAGAACGTGAGATTCAAGATCACAAAATGTGCATGTACCGTACGCACCTTGCTGTTTCTGCATGTTGGTGAAATCTTCAAATGTCAGGGTTCTTACTGGAGGTCTCCAGAAAGCATACGTCTCCATGATCGCCTCCAGGCCGGTTCTGACACAGATACGACAAAAATAACATTTTTTATTTAACATAACAGCAAATTAACCATGAACCACCTCAGTCTGTCACTGACATGAAGCAGAAGAGTCCATTTATCAGTCACTCTGTTACATTCTCATGACGCATCAGAGCTACGTTGCATTCAGAGTTTAAAAGTAATTTGAATAATTTCTATGAAGTGACATGAATAATAAATATTCTGTTGTTTACATACAAGCCTGGTCTCTACAGGAGAATTATAAATATAAAGTCAGATTTTCATGAACATTCTCAGTCATCTACATCATTGGCTAATCCAAAACAACAGTTACAAAACATTCAAAACCTACATTTATTCTGAAGTTTTTCATCCATCTATCCATCCAACCAGCCCTCCATCCATCCATCCATCCATCCATCCATCCATCCATCCATCCATCCATCCATCCATCATCTTCCTCTTGTTCTTGACTCAGGTCTCAGGGCAGCATCTTGAGCAGGGAGGTCCAGACATCTCTCTACAGCCTCTTCCAGTTCTTCTGGGAGGACTCCAAGGTGTTCCCAGACCAACTGAGAGGGTGGGGGTGGGAGGTGGGGGTGCACAGGGAGCATCCTGACCAGATGTCTGAACCACCTCAACTGTCTCCTCTGGATGTGGAGGAGCAGTGGTTCTACTCTGAGTCTCTCCTGAGACTTCCGGGAAGATGGCACCGGTGCTGGTGGCTTGCCGTTCACCTCTGTCTGTTTTGATTGTTTTTTTTTCTGTTTTTGTCATTTTTCTTCAGTGACATCAACTCACTGCTTGTTTATGATCGCCAACAACTTTTAAATATACAGTTATCTACTGCAAACCCCGCTTTGTTCGACCACTTTGATCGGGGCTCTGGACCCCCACCCCCTCTGCTTGATGATGTCCCGGTTTACCTGAAGCGCGCGGCGTTTCTGCCCGCCCAAAAACATCGCTCCAGGTGCCGTGGGAGACATGCCGGCCGTCTCGTGAGGATTAAAGCCAGCATCAAGCTCTCTGCTGCTTCATCATCTGCTGCTGACAATCAGACGTTAAACTGTCCATCCGGATGCTTCGCTGACCCACTCAACTCCAGCTCGCTCCAGGTGCCCGGGCCTGGTATGCGCAGCGGGCGCGCGCAGCCGCGGTGGTTTCGGCCGTCTCCAATGGAACTTAACCAACTCTGGACCTTCTGCTACATCATCTCCTGATGACCATCTGCTGGATATTCGCCTGTCCGGGTGCTTCGCTGATCCTGCTGGGTCCTGCCTGATCCCCGTAGTCGAGCCTGGCTCGCACCGCGGGCACGCGCACAGCTGCGGCGTCTCTGGTGCTTGGAGGCGCTGTTCAAACTCCAGAAATCTGAAACAGCTGATCTGTGCTCGGAGCACAGCTTTACCTTCATCTACTGGTCCTACAAAGATTGCTCTGCTGAATGTGAGGTCGCTGACAAATAAAACTTTCATCTTAAACGATTATTTCTGCTCCAATGGACTGGACTTCATGTTTTTTACAGAGACCTGACTCGTCCCTGGTGAGTTAAGTGTTTTTTCTGAACTTTTGCCGGTGGATTGTGCCTTTTTTAATGCTCCAAGGACTTCTGGTATGGGTGGTGGATTATTAACAGTTTTTAAAAAGCTCTGGAACTGCAGACAGCTACAGGCTGTGACATTTCAGAGTTTTGAACTGCTGTATTTTGAGCTGGGCTGCTCCAACCCAACACTGTGCTGCCTGATCTACAGACCACCTTCATACAACAAAAACTTCATAAGTGAATTTTCTGACTTTCTGACTGGAATACTGCTCAACTACGACAGGGTCTTGATTCTGGGAGACTTTAATGTGCACGTTTGCTGTCCTGACAAGCCTTTGGTGCAGGAGTTTCTAAATCTGTTACAATCTTTCAACCTTGTGCAAAATATTGTTGGTCCAACTCATCAACAGGGCCATACACTTGATTTAATTCTGTCTCATGGTTTATCTGTGGTTAATATTAGGGATGCTATTGTTTCAGATCACAAACCCATTTCATTCCAAACCTCTGTTATTCACGAGTCTAAATCCCCCGCTCCAACCAAGAGTTGTCGGATATTTAACTCTTCAACCGCTGCTCTTTTTTCCTCTGCATTCCTTACTGATGCTGCTTCAGTCCCTGAAACCTGTATTAATACACAGGAGCTGCTCAGTAGGCATGATGCGACCTACTCTAAGATCTTAGACCTTGTGACCCCGCTAAAAATCAGGCGACCAAAGTGGGCACCACACCCCTGATTGAACGCGACCACTCGAGCGGCCAAACGTCTATTCAGGAGAGCTGACCGCAAGTGGAAAAAGGACAAATTACAGGTTTCTTTTATTATGTTAAAAACATGTTTGAAAGATTATCAGAGCATCGTTAAATCTGAAATGAACAAGTACTTCTCCCAAATCATTGCTTCAAACAGTCATAATCCCCGTGTTCTTTTTAATACCCTAAATTCCATTTTAAACGTGCCTCGGTCTGCCAGCATGGAGGCCTCTGCTGACATCTGCAACAACTTCACCAGATACTTTGCTGATAAAGTAGAGTTGATTAGGGCATCCATCCCCCGTCCACAACTGACCCCTCTGTCATTGTCCCTTGCTCAGCTGTCTTCAAACAGTTTGAACCTATTTCACTCCCATTTCTAAACAAAGTCGTTGGTCAGATGAAACCCTCCGGTTCCCCTGCTGACCCCATTCCTGCGTCGTTTTTCAAACAAGTTCTACCCACGATTTGACCCTCTGTTCTTACTATTATAAATAGTAGTATTGTGACAAGTGTGGTTCCCAATGTTTTCAAACATGCAGTAGTTCATCCGTTAATTAAGAAACCTGGACTTGACCCTTCGACTTGTTCAAATTTCAGACCAATCTCAAAACTTCCCTTCTTGTACAAAATCCTGGAGAAAATAGTTTTCATTCAATTAAACAAGTTTTTGAATGAGAACAGAATCTTGGAATTTTTTCAATCTGGTTTTAAGCAACTCCACAGCACTGAAACAGCATTAGTAAGGGTTTGTAACGACATTATGATATCAAATGATTCTGGTCAATTCGTGGTACTTGTGCTCCTGGACCTTACTGCTGCTTTTGATACTGTTGACCACAGTATCCTTATATCACGGCTGGAACAGTGGGTTGGGATCACAGGTGCTGCATTAGAATGGTTCCACTCATACCTGAGTGGCAGGAGTTTATGTGTCAAGGTTGGTAATAATGTATCCGCCTCATTACCTCTTTCATGTGGGGTCCCACAGGGTTCGATTCTTGGACCCCTTCTGTTCTCACTTTATTTGTTCCCACTGGGGTCCATCCTGAGGAAACATGGTCTTTCATTCCATTGCTATGCTGATGACTGCAAGATCTACCTGCCTGTGAAACCAGCAAGTGTTTGCTCCATTCAACCTCTGTTAAAATGTCTGGACGACATTAAGGCCTGGATGGCTTCAAATTTCGTAAGTTTTAACAATGAGAAGACCGAAGTCATTGTCTTTAGCCCTAGCTCAACTGCCACCACTGATCCTGTCAACCTGGACTCTCTTCAGCCATATCTGAAGCAGTCTGGTAAAAATCTCGGGATGGTTTTAGACTCTGACTTCAAGTTTGACAAACAAATCAACTCTATTCTGCAGAAAAGCTTCTTCCAACTAAGACAGGTAGCTAAGCTCAAGCCAGTGTTGTCCAGACCCGACTTTGAGAAACTAGTCCACACCTTTGTCACGACCCAATTGGACTATTGCAACGCACTGTATGCTGGGATCAGCTAGACCTCCATTTCACGTCTTCAGCTCATCCAGAATGCTGCAGCTCGGCTTTTAACCTTAACTCGTAGGTCTGAACATATTACTCCAGTTCTGTCCTCCCTTCACTGGCTCCCAGTTCGTACGAGGATAGTTTTTAAAATTTGTCTGTTGACCTTCAAATGCTTAAATGGCCTCGCACCCCTTTACCTCTCTGAGCTTCTGGAACCTTACGTTCCCTCTCGGGCCCTGAGATCATCCGATCAGCTGCTTTTGGGTGTTCCAAAAACAAGACTGAAGCTCAGAGGAGATCGGGCTTTTTCAGTCATGGGCCCCAAACTCTGGAACAACCTGCCCCCCAACATCAGGCAGGCCACCTCCCTTCCTCACTTCAAATCTCTGCTAAAATCACATCTGTTCTCTCAGGCATTTCACACAGTGTAAATTGATCTAGTGTTTTTTAATCTGTGACCCTATGTTTTAAATGCTTTTTATTAATTCTTCAGTTATTATTATTAGTGTATTGTATATATACGTTTATATATTTTTCTCTTTAATTTACTCATTGATCGTTGTTGTTGTTAAGCACTTTGATAACAGGTTCTGTTTTAAATGTGCTCTATTAATAAAGTTGACTTGACTTGACTTGACTTGATAACTGAACTTCTCACCCTGTCTCTAAGGGAGAGTCCAGCTACCCTGCAGAGTCATTTCAAGTAGAGCTTTACCAGACTACTTGAGTAATCGACAGGTCGAGTCCTAGGACATCTATCAAATTTTTGAATTTCACGTAGAGTATTCGCAGTGATGTCATTGTGTCACGTGATCCGCACCGGGCTATTAGTAGAAGCTACTAAATGGATTCCTCCCAGCAGACGGACGGAGCGGAACAGGTCCAGTCTTGACAAACAGGTAGAAATGTATCAATAGTCTGGAAATATTTCACTAAAGATGAATCTTCTGGTTCAACTACCGTAAGGAAACAGAAAATGAATCAACTTCCTGACTGTTTGGAGCTTGTTGTGAACCGGTGTTACACCATGTTCTGTGACCACCGTATATTGTGACCATAGGGGGTGGTGTTGCATGCACTGTTGCAGGTCACAGAATATAATAATAATAATAATAATAATCATTTTATTTAAAAAGCGCCTTTCATGACACCCAAGGACACTTTACAGTAGGAACAAAGATCAACATGAATAAATTACATAAAGAATATAAAATACATACAGAATATAAAATGCATAAAGAATATAAAATACATACAGCAAAGTTAAGGATAAGCGAGTCTAAAGAGATGTGTTTTCAGAGCAGTCTTGAATATAGAAAGAGAGGTGGTGTTTCTTAAGTCAGGGGGTAGAGAGTTCCAGAGATGAGGAGCAGAGCAGGTGAAGGCCCTGCTCCCCATGGTGGAGAGGCGGGCAGAGGGTACATGGAGGTGTAGTGAAGAGGAGGATCTGAGAGAGCGAGAGGGGACGGAGATGTGTAGGAGGTCAGATAGGTACGGAGGGGCAAGGTTGTGGATAGCTTTGAAAGTGAGAAGAAGAATTTTGAAGACGATGCGTGATTTAACCGGGAGCCAGTGGAGCTGCTGCAGGACAGGAGTGATGTGGTTATAGGAGGAGTATTCTGATGCATGCTCAATAGTAGGAGGAGGTTTGAGTTATGACACGGGCAGCTGAGTTCTGGACCAATTGCAGCTTCTGGAGAGATTTGTTGGGGAGGCCATAAAGAAGGGAGTTGCGGTAGTCAATCCGAGAAGTCACAAGACTGTGAACAAGGATGGCTGTGGAGCGGGGTGTGAGAGAAGGGCGGAGACGGTTAATATTTCTGAGAAGGAAATAGGCAGACCGAGTGACATTGTTGATGTGTGAAGTGAAGGAGAGAGTGGTGTCAAGGATGACACCAAGACTCTTGACCTGAAGCGAGGGGGATAGCAGAGAGTTGTTAAGGGGGATGAGAAGATTTTCTGATTTTGAAAGAGAGTTTTGGTACCGACAAGAATGATTTCTGTTTTGTTACTGTTTAGTTATAGGAAGTTGTTAGAAAACCAGTGATTTAGCTCATTGAGACAGTTGGTGAGGATGGAGGGTGGGTGGAGTTTGGTTTTGTTGACAAGTAGAGCTGTGTGTCATCAGCATAACAGTGAAAATGGACACCAAATTTACAGAAGATGTGACCTAGAGGAAGGAGGTAAATGATGAAGAAGAGGGGTCCAAGGACCGAGCCTTGGGGGACACCCGTGGAGACGGGGGAAGACTGGGAACGAAAGGATTTGAGCTGAATGAATTGAGTGCGGTCAGAGAGATATGATTTGAACCAGTCTAACGGAGTACCTGAGATGCCAATGGAGGTTAGTCTGTTGAAGAGGATAGAATGACAGATTGTGTCAAGGCAGAACTTAGATCCAGTAAAATGAGGATAGACAGAAGAGCAGAGTCAGCAGCAAGAAGAAGGTCATTAGTTATTTTTATTAGAGCTGTTTCGGTGCTATGGTGGGGGCGAAAACCAGATTGAAACTCTTCATAAATGTTATTGTTGGATAGGTGAGAGTGAAGTTGACTAGCAACGGCTTTTTCAAGAACTTTGGAAATAAAGGGCAGATTAGAGATTGGAGGAAGATTACTGAAGTTGGTAAAGTCAAGACTTGGTTTCTTGATGATTGGGGTGATGGCCGCAGATTTGAAAGCTGTGGGAACAATGCCAGAGATTAGGGAGGAGTGGATGATGTTAGTGATGATGGGGAGCAGAGACGGGAGACTTGATTTAACAAGAACTGTGGGAAATGGATCGAGCTGACAGGATGAGGACTTAGACTTGCTGATAATGTCAGCAATGTCATCAGCAGAGGGGAGGGAGAAGACAGAGAAGGGGAGGGAGGGAGGGGGGAGCTCAACATAGATGCTGGGGGCAGTATTAGGTCCAAGGTGTTTATGAATTGAAAGAATATTTTCATTGAAATAAGACATCAGAGAGTTGCAAAATTCTGTGGAAACCATGTGAGAGGGTAATGAGTTAGGAGATGAGACTGAACGGTTAAGGAGAGAGAACAAAGTCTTTGAAGTGCCAACATTGGAACTGATGATGTCAGAGAAGTAGCTGGATTTGGCTTGAGAAATACTGGTCTTATACTGGATGACGTGGTTCGCAGAGTTCCTTGTGAATTGAGAGACCGGATTTCTTATAGAGTCGCTCCAACCTTCAACCTTTGGATTTCAGAGAACGGAGTTCTGGAGTGAACCAGGAGCTTGAGAAGGAGACGGAATGGGTTTTCAGAGGAGCGACAGAGTTAAGGATGTTGGTGAGGCTGTTATTGTAGAATGTGACAAGGTCATCTGGGTTAAAAGAATTGAAGGTGAAGATGGTATTATTAATATGAGACAAAAGAATGTCATGGTTGATATTCTTAATATTACAGAAGGAAAGAGTGCGTTGAGGTTTCTCTGAAGAAAATTTAAGATTGACACTGAATGAGATCATGAGGTGATCAGTAAATGGAAGTTCATCAGAAGAACAGTTGAGAGGAGAGAGTCCAGAGCAGCATAAGTCCAAAGTGTGGTCCTTTATGTGGGTTGGAAAGTTAATGAACTGCTGGAAGCCACAGCTGTCAAGGCAGGATGTGAAGTCTCTGGTAAGGGGGTTGTTGTCTTCATCCATATGAATGTTGAAGTCTCCAAGCAGAATAATGTTGGGTGAAAGAGCTGAGAGATGGTGTAACACCGGGTCCAATCGACCGAACCAGAACCAGCTTCCTCTGACCTTGTTTCACAAACAAAAAGCAAAAAATATTAATCTCTAAATCTAAAGTGCACCACAGCTGGCGGTGGTGCAGGGTGGTCGACCCCTCCTCTGTTTTTAGTTTTGTTTTTGATGTGCTGCATGTTTCTTTTACTTTTGCAGCTTAATAATAAAAACTAACAGTTTAGTTTTTCATGTGACTTATTTGTAGTATGATAAATGGTAGGAGCATAATATATGCTCCCAATGTTTTGTTGGTATTTTTTGGAAATAATAAATTACGTTTTTTGCGGATTTATTTTTTATTATTTTTTTCATCTTGAGATCCTATAATGTCATCAAATACTTGAGTTCTTCTCGAGTTATATTATGTTAATGTCGATTTTAAAAATTATGTAGTCATTCAATCCCTATTTTCAAACTATTGTATCCATGATCTCCTTCTTTTGGCCACCATCCAGAGTTCATGGCCAGAGGTGAGGGGAGGAATGTAGACCGACCGGTAAACAAAGAGCTTTGTCTTACAGCTCAGCTCCCTCTTCACCACAACGGACCGGTGCAAAGTACACAATACAGTAGCCCCTCGTTTATCACAGGGGATCCGTACCTTGAAGCTTCGTGATAAGTGAAAAACCGCAAAGTAAGAATAGTAGTACAAGTAGTAAGTAGT
>NC_056510.1:46338561-46370742 GCF_014905685.2 Nematolebias whitei | reverse complement strand
AAATTGAGCATATAACGAACAGCTGGAAGACCAATTAACACTAATTAGGTCAATTGACAACATGATTGGGTATAAAAAGAGCTTCACAGAGTGTCAGTGTCTCTCAGAAGCCAAGATGGTAAGAGGATCTCCAATTCCACCATTGTTGCACAGAAAGATAGTGCAGCAATACCAGAATGGTGTTACCCAGCGTAAAATAGCAAAGACTTTTAAGTTATCATCATCAACCGTGCATAACATCATCAAAAGATTCAGAGAATCTGGAACAATCGCTGTGTGTAAGGGTCAAGGCAGTAAAACTCTACTGGATGCTCGTGATCTCCGGGCCCTTAAACATCACTGCACCTCAAACAGGAATGCCACTGTCAAGGAAATAACAGAATGGGCTCAGGAATACTTCCAGAAAGCATCGTCAGTGAACACAATCCACCGTGCCATCTGCCGTTGCCAGCTGAAACTCTACAGTGCAAAGAGGAAGCCATTTCTAAGTAAGCTCAGACGTTTGCACTGGACCAGGGGTCATTTAAAATGGAGTGTGGCAAAATGGAAGACTGTTCTGTGGTCAGATGAGTCACGATTTGAAGTTCTTTATGGAACACTGGGACGCCATGTCATATGGACCAGAGAGGACAAGGATAGCCCAAGTTGTTATCAACGCTCCGTTCAGAAACCTGCATCACTGATGGTATGGGGTTGCATGAGCGCTTGTGGCATGGGCAGCTTGCATGTCTGGAAAGGCACCATTAATGCAGAGAACTATGTTCAGGTTCTAGAACAACATATGCTCCCATCTAGACGTCATCTCTTTCAGGGAAGACCCTGCATTTTTCAACACCATAATGCCAGACCACATTCTGCAGCAATCACAACATCATGGCTACGTAGGAGAAGGATCCGGGTACTGAAATGGCCAGCCTGCAGTCCAGATCTTTCACCTATAGAGAACATTTGGCGCATCATAAAGAGGAAGGTGCAACGAAGAAGGCCCAAGACGATTGAACAGTTAGAGGCCTGTATTAGACATGAATGGGAGAGCATTCCTATTTCTAAACTGGAGAAACTGGTCTCCTCTGTCCCCAGACGTCTGTTGAGTGTTGGAAGAAGAAGGGGGGATGCCACACAGTGGGAAAAATGGACGTCCCAACTTTTTTGGGATTTGTTGACGCCATGAAATTTGGAAACAACAGATTTTTCCCTTAAAATGAAACATTCTCTCAGTTTAAACTTTTGATCTGTGATTTGTGTTCTATTCTGAATAAAATATTAGATGTTGCCACCTCCACATCATTGCATTCAGTTTTTATTCACAATTTGTTTAGTGTCCCAACATTTTTGGAATCCGGTTTGTATATATATATATATATATATATATATATATATATATATATTAGGGATGGGGCCAATCCGGTATTGGAATTGGCCTTCGATACCAGCATAATTTACGTCTCAAATTTTTTCATTCCAACCTGCAGAGATTTCCGATCCATGATACATGTCTGTGTCTGTTGAAATGTCTCCTCATGTAATACCCTGCCAGCTGCCCTACACGTTGGCTTCAAGCTATGGAATGGATTTCCTGAACGGAGGCATGTCTCATGAACCCAGAGTAATAAGACCCACCTCACATACAGGAAATCCATTTCATAGTTAGCAGCCACTTCCTGTTGACCCACCACCTGCAGTAAGGGTCATAAAACACCATGTTCAAACATAAAGGCATCCATAAGTGCACTTGGCAAAAGGACGCCCTAGTTCATAGATTGATGATAGACTTCATAGTCGTGTCATCTGATTTGTGGCCATTTGCTTTGGACACTTGGGTGAAGAGAGGAGCTGAGTTGTCAACTGATCACCTGGTAGTGAGTTGGATCAGATGGCAGGATAAGATGCCAGACAGACCCGGTAGACCCAAACGTGTAGTGAGGGTGTGACATCACACTACATGATGGTATTTGTAAAAAATGGTTTACCTTGAACCTAAATAAAGGAAATAGAAATAAAATGTTTGTATTAGTATAAATACAAGAATGTCTTGTAGATGTGTATTTCAGCCTCCAAAAAATCCACGGGAAAAATTATCTGGGTTGCAGCTTTACCGAAACTAATAAAGAGACAAGGATTTGACAGTAGAGAGAGGTTTGGCAGGGGAAGCAGCGTGCGGAGACACAGCGAACGGACCGGTGAAGCTCCCGAGTTAGCCCAGGATAACTGGAGTTGGGCTTCATGCTGAAGTTAGACCCAACTCTAGAGGGAAGAATAAGACTTTCCCATATTAATGCAAAGTGCCACACGAGGAAGGATCGGTCTGGATTCCCTGGAGTGATTTTGGTGGAAAGCTCTCCAGGTCTAGAGAAGGAAACCCTGAGGACAGAGACGCCAACTCGGTGAGACGTTTCCTTATTATTATTATTTTTTTTCTCCTCCTTTCGTTTTTAGAGACTGGAGGATCAATCATATAGACCCCACCAAGTTTTTCTTTTCTGAATATTTTTTGAGTGCCTAATTACCGACTATTTTATGGGACAATTTCTTCTTATTATTAAAGAGAGATCTCTCGGGAAATATGGGAACTTGAATTATTTCAGAGACTTTATCATGATCATGAAGTTGTGCTTGTGTAACGGATTATGTTTGAATCACAATTGGAACAACTGCTTTTTGTTTAGTTAATATAGCGAGCCTCGACCAACGGTACCTTGAAGTTGACGTGTCCAAATATTTTTTTTACTTCTCTCTTTCTTTCCTCTTTCAGTTGTTCTTCCTAATGTTTACTTAGGGTGGTCTAATGATATACTCAGTTTCCTAATTTTTTCAAAAATAGTTAAAAGAATTCTATTGAGCATGTACAAGCTTACGTTTAGATGGGAAATTGTTACAAGGGTTTTCTGGGAACGCCTGGCAGAAGAACCCGTTAGAGAGATCTTCAACTCGCACCTCCGGGAAAGCCTTAACCACATTCCAGCTGAGGTGGGGGACATTGAGTCTGAGTGGGCCATGTTCCACCCCTCACTTGTTGAGGTAGCTGCCTTGAGCTGTGGCCGCAAGGTTGTTGGTGCTTCTCGCGGTGGCTGTTCACGTACTCTGTGGTGGACACCCCAGGTTAGGGAGGCTTTCAAGCTGAAGAAGGAGTCCTATCGGGCCTTGTTGGCCAGTGGTACTCTGGAGGCAACTGATGAGTACTGGAGGGTCAAGCAGTCTGCAACTTTGGCTGTTTCTGAGGCAAAAGTTCGGATGTGGAAGGAGTTCGATGAGACCTTGGATAACGACTCTTGGTCAGCTCCGAGGAGATTCTGGCAAATCATCAGACGGCTGAGGAGGGGAAAGCAGCACTTTACTAACACTGTATTCAGTGAAGGTGGGGTGTTGTTGACCTAAACCAGTGATGTTGTCAGGAGGTGGAAGGAACATTTCTCGGACATTCTCAATCCCACCAGCACATCTTCCATGGAGGAAGCTGAGTTGATGGACTTTGGGGGTGATCCATCCATAACTGTGGATGTTTAGCAGCCAGCTACAACATGCAGGAGCATTGTGGCTAACAGCTAACCAACTTTTCATCTAAACATGTCCGCTGTGTGGAAGTATTTTACACTAGAAACACCACAAAGCAAGACAGCAATGTGCAATGTCTGCAGAGCCATAGCGCCACATTAAACCGCGATAAAGTTAGTTTTACGTGGGACATTCGAGCTCCGGGGCTTCAGCGGTGTGCTACTCTTGCTCAACCAAAGCAAGCAGCCCAGCCCTGGCCAGTCGTGTCTTACCTGCCCCGCTCAGTCTGCCCGTCTCGGAGGAGGGACAGACTGAGCGCGACTGACCAAAATCAGACTGCCTGCTTCAGACTGAATAAGAAGAAGACATCGCTGAAGCCACAAAACTCGAATGTTTACTGAGAAGTTGCTAAACTTCATCATAATTAATGACCAACCACTATCAGTTGTAGAAAACGAAGGATTTCGCAGCTTGGTACTTGCAGCCAAGATATAGTTTACCCTCCAGGAGATATTTATCAGTACAACAGTAGACAATCATATAAAAAAAACATGATTTGAAAATTACAAGAAAAGTATATATATATATATATATATATATATATATATATATATATATATATTATAAAGTGATGTAAAATACTAAAAACAGGAACATGTCTGTGTTGGTTTATGCCATGAACTTAGATGTTTAAAGCAATTTAATTTTTATTATTATTCTTATTTAATTCATTCATTTAAAAGAAACAAAATAAACAAAACCATCAAAAAGAAGAAAAAAAAAACATTGAATGAAAAGAGTGCAGAAAGAAGAAAAAAAATCTTATATCTGGCCCTTATTTAAAAAAAAACAAAAAAACTTAATCACTTAAATTAATCACTTTAATATAAACTTTAAAGCTAGGAATAATAAAAAAAAAAATTGTGTTAGCAGAATTTAATTCTAACTTTAAAACTTATCCAATATTAATAAAACTGACCTCAAGTTGCCTTTTTGGACATGCATGCATATATTTGTACAAATTGTACTTGAGAGATTATTACAGCCTCATATAAAATCAATGATGATCATGATATCGGGAAGGTATTGCTATCGGCCGATATACAGATTTGGGGATCGGGATTGGATCGTAAGTAAAAAAAAATGTGGATCGGTGCATCCCTACTCATAAACATGTATTGTTTTAAAAATGTTTTTATTCATACAGAAACAGTAAACAAACCAATTTTCCAGTATATTTATTGAAGTATTACAATAGTTCCTGTAGCATCTTCAACAAAGACGCAAGAATGTAAGCTGCTATTTTTGCTGTTGTCCTGTCAGATGCACTTTGGCTCGTAGGTTAGGTTTATGGCATCATGTTTCAAAAAGTTTCATTTTAGCTGTCTACACCAAAAACAGAGCACTACACGATTTATTTGCTCTGGAACTTTATTGAAAAAGCACAACTTTGAGCCTCCTGAAAATTTGGTTCTATGTAGACACAGGTGAAACAATCATAATGTTTCTCCTAGAATAACCATGTAATATAAACCAACCGTAGTGTAATAGACTGGACTATTGCAATGGTTTATTATCTGGGTGTCCAAATACTTCTTTAAAACGTCTTCAGTTGATCCAAAATGCTGCTGCCAGAGTCTTAACTGGAGTTAGTAGGAGAGATAATATTTCTCCAGTTTTAGCTTCTCTTCACTGGCTCCCTGTCAAATCCAGAATATAATTGAAAATCTTACTTCTAACCTACAAAGCTCTCAACAACCTAGCTCCATCTTATATTACAGAACTTATTGTTCCATATTTTCCTAGCAGAGCACTTCGCTCTCAGACTGCAGGTTTACTTGTGGTTCCTATGTTTCCAAAAACAGAATGGGAGGCAGATCTTTCAGTTCTCAGGCTCCTCTCTTGTGGAACCAACTTCCAGTTTCTGTCCATGAGGCTGACACATTATCCAGTTTTAAAACTAGGCTTAAGACTTTCCTTTTTGCTAAATCCTATAGTTAGGGTCAGCTTGGGTTTCCTGAGCTGTCCCTTAGTTATGCTGCTATAGGCTTAGACTGCTGGAGGACAAACTGACCACACTTTTCACTCTACTGCTGTCTTTACTTACTCTGCTCAACCTGTTTTGTATTTGTAATTATTTTTTCTATCCTTAACATGTGTTTTTTTTTGTCTTTCAGGTACACCTGGACCTATATCTGGACCTGGACCTATATCTGGACCTGGACCTATACCTGGACCTGGACCTATACCTGGACCTGGACCTATATCTGGACCTGGACCTATACCTGGACCTACCATTCTGTGTTGGTCTGTCTCTCCTTCCTGTCCTCTCAACCAGCGGGTCAAAGCAGATGGTCTCTTGTCCTGATCCTGGTTCTGCTGGAGGTTTCTTCCTGTTAAAGGGAGTTTTTCTTTCCACTGTCTCCACTGTGCTTGCTCAGGATGGGAGACTGCAACGAAGCCAAGATTCAACTTGTCTCCTGGATTCCTTAGATAGAGAACTTTACTAATTGTTTTTTATGTGAATGTTCCTGTAAAGTCCCTGAGACAACTTTGTTGTTATATGGCGCTATAGAAATAAATTGAATTGAATTGAAAACTGAATGAATAGATTATGAAGTAGTATTTAGAAGAACTGCTTTGCAATTTTAAAGATGGGATCTGTTTTAAGAGGCCAGCAATCCACATTGTTCTTAGCCACACTCAGTCTACAATAACTGTGTTAGTAAAGACAGAATTAAACTCTATTTCTCCAAACTGAAAACGATCGAAGAGCTTCAGCTAGAAAAAAAAAACTGTTCATAATGTTTCCACAGAACTCTCTTTTAAAATGTCTTAACTATCCCTTTTTAAAGCAACTTCCCTGTGCAGTGACTGGGATTATTTCAGAACAGAGGCGTCAGACGGTGCTGGCCCTAGCCTCGCCTCAGGGCCTCTGTCTGTTCCTGATTAATCTGAGAGTGAGAAAACTTCCCCAGAGCCACCCTCCACCCCTGCGCCAACCCTCTGCTACAACGGAGAGGTTCATTTCAAAAGAGGTCTGCAGGAGGGAGGAGACGACTCTAAATATCAAAAAATTTAAACTAAATGTTCCAGACCGCTAATCACACGCTCAGACGAACACACCGATGCGTGCAGACACACAGAGGCAGGCTCTAATCTGCAGTCCTCATTCTTGTAAAAACTCTTCTCCAGCGGGGCTGCTCAGCATTCTTTTAGTGGTCATCTGCCATGTTCTGCCCTGTGATCACCTGTCAATCAAAGCTGTGTGGGTGGTGCTGTGGCACACTTTCACTCGGGTGTTTGATGAACGTCACACAGATTGTATCCCCCAAAGAAAAACATGTTTCCTGACTGCATGTCTCGACTCTGGTTTCCCACCCACCATGGAAGACATACTTTCATATTTTTGTGGCTTTTTTTAATGCAGCTTCCTCTCAAAGTGGTGAAACAGCATTTTGTATTTTGAAAATGGAAAGCACAGGACTTAAGTTGGCCTCTGGAAGTAAAATATATAAAAAAGATTTTACATCATGTTTGTTTTACCCTTCTTATGCCTTTTCCGACCCAAAGAATGTATATTTATCGCTGACTGACATAAAAGATTGACAGTTGTGTAACTGCCTGTCTGTATTTGTTTGTCTGTCTCTTGGCAAAATATCTCTTGAACCACTGGATAGATTTCCATGAAACTCTTAGAAAAGTACTCGTTGGATGTACTTCCACAACTGGCCAATGAATGGACTTCAGCAAATTCAATAACAGATGAAAAATAGTCAGTTTTATAGATACTGAGTGGTTTGATATGAAAGTAGTATTGATAAGTATTTGATATAAAAGTAGTTGAGAGTCATCCTTGTCATATATTCTGAACACTGACAGCTTGCACAAGGCTTTAGTTTAAAACCTTGGCTTGCAATGGGGGAAAAAAAAAAACAAGCATTCATTTCTTTGAGGACTGCTGCTTTTATTAAATAATGAAGGGTTTAATTAGCTACAGTAGTAATTTCAGAAAAAGTTATTTTTATCATAATCTAAAATGTTTCCTCCATAAAATTTTTTTTTGCCTAAGGGGAGAAAAGCTATTTAAAAATGTGTTTTTTGAAACAACAAGTGTAAATTTCATTTAAATCCTATTTAAATAACATGAAGTGTCAGCTGCCTTGTCCAAAAGGATGGATTTCTTGAGTCCACTGTCAGCCTGAGGTGAAATAAAATCAAAAAACAAATGTCACAGTAGAAAAGAATAAAACTTAAAGATGTAATAAATAAATAAAATAAATTTCTTCCCGTTCTTGCTCTCGGTGAGGGCGGATGCTTTTTCTCCTCCCGCTCCTTCCCCTGCTTTTTCTCTTTGTCCTGTGAACCTTTTGGAGCCTCTCTTTGCATATATTTTGAATCATAAATGATGGATTTGATCAGCTGGTCTCTCAACACAATTCATCACATTTTCTCGACGAGAAGACAGGGCGAAGGAGAACCCTCCAGTCCCCATGGGACATTTGCAGCCGGATACACGATGAATTCCTGAAGGCAGTGAAAGATCGTGTGTCTGTCCATATTGTTGGTAGAGGATGTTTAAGATGTGTTCATAATTGGATTTATAATAACAGTATTTTTGCTTTTTTGAGTTGGTGGTTATCTGGCATATCAACAAATTCGAAAAACGCCGGCAGCTGTTTTGGACTTTAAGAAGCTGCCTGGCCTGTGTTAGGGAATGTGCCATGCTGTGAACACAGACTCAAATGCTGTGTGAGCTGAGCTATAAGCTGGACGTGATTCTTGCTGAGAATTGCAGGCTACTAGCGGCTCATGAATCTCACTGATGGGAAGGAAATTACCTTGGAGAAGTTACAAGCTCAGCTCAGCAGTACTGACCACATATTTGGCTGTTTGGAGTCGCCATTGAGATGTACCAGTGAGACTGTAAAGCAGACAGAAATTAACAGAGTCGGCCTGACCCAAAACAACTGTTGTTATCGGAATCTGGCTCCCCCGTGTCGGCCTTGGAAGCTGACTATCTCAAATTCCCCTGAATGTTATGTGAACAAGATGCTCTGCTCCCGCTACCCATTCTCTTCCCCAAGGACACCTGTGGACTAGTGTTAGAACTCTACTGAGGTCGGTTGATAAACATTGCACCATCACTTATCATGGATTCCAAGATGGCCGCGCTCAGAGCAGTTGCAGCTTCACAGGCTCCCGGTACCATCCCAGTTTTTAGAAGTTTTGATATTGACTCTGTGCCTGACTCTGCGCGATTTATGCGTGTGAACTATAGCCGAACCGAACTGATGAGAATAGGAGCGGATTTGCCACGAAATATAGCAGAAATCAGCAACAAACTCAAAGCTACGCTCGGCAGAATGCAGATCTTAAAGTCATCTACCTGGAAGCTGCAGCAGAGGCGTTCCAGCGGGCAGAAGAGGAAGCGCTGCTCCCGGCTTAAGAGGAGAGGATGCCGGGCGGGGGTTATGGTGAGGCTACGAGCTAACGCTAAAGCCGGTAAACTCCCCATGCCGTCTCTCTTTCTGTCGAATGTCCGCTCGTTGGACAACAAGGTGGATTTACTTCGTCTGAGAGCGGGCGCCTCAGAAGAGATGAAGAAGTGTGCGGTGCTTTGCCTCACGGAAACGTGGATTACAAGTGAAACGCCGGACTCAGTCTTCCAGCTGGATGACAGACTTTTTTTTCGAGCGGACCGCTGCAGCGAGCTAATGGGGAAATCACGGGGGGGCGGAGTGTGCATTTACGTGAGTAAAAGTTGGTCCACGAACTGTACTGTTGTAAATAGCTCATGCTCGAAGGCTTTGGAGCAAATAACAGTGAAATGTCTGCCACATTATCTACCCCGAGAGTTCACAGTGACTTTTATCACAGTTGTTTACATTCCTCCGGACGCTAATGCTAATGAATCACTACAGGAGCTTCATGATATCATCAGCTCGCTGCAGAACAAACACCCCGAGGCTCTTTACGTTGTAGCCGGAGACTTTAACCACGTGAATCTAAAGGACTGTCTCCCAAGCTTTAATCAGCATGTGACGATTCCGACACGTGGAGACCGCACGCTGGACCGTGTTTACACGAACGTAAAAAATGCATACAAAGCCGAACCCCGCCCCCACCTAGGACTGTCAGACCACATCTCAATCTTCCTGGCTCCTGCTTACATGCCCCCGCTGAGACGCTCCAGACCGGTTCAAAAGAAAGTTAAATGTTGGATCCAGGACAGTGGCCCCATACTGAGAGATTGTTTTGATCGAACAGACTGGCAGGTTTTCAGAGAAGCTGCTGAAAATGGAGGTTCGCTTGATCTTGACCAATACACATCCTCAGTACTGGGTTACATTAGTACATGTACTGACACAGTCTCCACTATCAGAAATGTTAAAAGCTACCCAAACAGAAAACCTTGGCTGAATGCAGAGGTGCGTACCCTGCTGGAAGCCAGGAACACTGCCTTCAGGTCTGGAAACTCAGAGGAGCTGAGTAGGACAAGAAAAGAGCTGGTTGCTGGTATTAAGAGGGCCAAGGCCACATATGCAAAGAGGATCGAGGGTCAATTCATCTCACAAGACCCTCGGAGCATGTGGAGGGGCATTAAGTGCATAACAGATTATAAAGGAAGGAGTGAACAATGTCCCAAAGACCCATCTCTGCCTGATGCCCTCAACAAGTTCTATGCACGCTTTGAAGACCCGAACAGACCACCCAGCACCAGACTCACCTCACCACCGGATGAAGAGCATCTCAGCGTGACCTCAGCAGAAGTAAGGAGTACCTTCAGGAGGATTAATCCTCACAAAGCAACTGGCCCAGACAACATCCCCGGAAAAGTGTTGAAGGAATGTGCTGATCAGCTCTGTGAGGTGCTGGCAGACATCTTTAACACCTCACTTACCCTGGAGACAGTTCCCACCTGCCTGAAGACTGCCACCATCATCCCAGTCCCAAAAAGCTCTACAGTGACTGGTCTGAATGACTATCGGCCAGTGGCCCTCACCCCGATAGTCGCTAAATGCTTCGAAAAACTGGTCATGACTCACATCAAAACAACCATCAACATCAACGAGGACCCTCATCAGTACGCATACCGTGAGAACCGATCAACAGAGGATGCAATCTCCTCTGTGGTCCACACTGCACTCAACCACCTGGAGCAGAAAAACTCTTACGTCCGTATGCTCTTTGTGGACTTCACATCCGCCTTCAACACCATGATCCCCCAAACCCTGATGGACAAACTATCCACACTAGGACTAAGCCCCTCCATCTGCAACTGGGTACTAGACTTTTTAACAAACAGACCACAGTTAGTGAGGATCCACAACCTCTCCTCCTCCACCATAACCCTCAGCACTGGCTCTCCTCAGGGATGTGTGTTGAGCCCCCTCCTGTTTACTCTGCTCACATATGATTGTGCAGCTACCCATCCAGGCTGTCACATTGTAAAGTTTGCAGATGATACAGCGGTGGTGGGATGCATCACAAACAATGATGAGTCCAGCTACAGGCAGGAGGTGGAACACCTGGAGAGCTGGTGCAGAGAGAATAACCTTCACATCAATGTGAAGAAGACAAAGGAGATGATTGTGGACTTCAGAAGGAACAAAAACACCTACACCCCCCTGAACATAAGAGGATCTGCGGTGGAAGTGGTCTCCAGCTACAAGTACTTGGGTGTACACATGAATGACAACCTCAGCTGGAGCAACAACACCACCAGCCTGATCAAGAAAGCTCATCAGAGACTCTACTTCCTCAGACGGCTGAGGCGAGCTGGTCTGGGAAGCTCAGTCCTCACCTCCTTCTACAGGTGTGCAGTGGAGAGCATCCTGTGCTCGAGCATCAATGTGTGGCATGGAGGCTGCACAGCTGCAGAAAGAAAAGCTTTGCAGAGAGTGGTGAAGGCTGCACAGAAATCTGTTGGAATCAGCCTCCCCACCATCACAGACATCTACACCTCCAGATGCAGGAAGAGGGCCACCTGCATCATGAAGGACCCCACCCACCCAGCACACACACTTTTTGCCCCACTCCCCTCAGGAAGGAGGTTAAGGAGCATTAAGTGTAGAACCACTAGACTGAGGAACAGCTTCTACCCTGAGGCTGTTAGACTCATGAATCTCGAACTAGAATAATCACTGTGAAAAACCATATCATGTTGCTGCTGATCTGTTTCATGTTGCTGCTGATCTGTTTCAATGTTGATGTGTTCATGCGTGCACATCTGCTCACAGACTCATGTTCATGTTTGTGCTGATGTTCAATGTTTTATGTTATGAGTGCTTAGTGTATATTTAGTTGATGTTTTTCTTAGTTCATATCTTAGATGTTATTACTGTTTTTCTTATACATTTTATTGTTGGATGTAACTGGGACCCTGTGTACATAATTTCGCTCCACCACATGTACCACATGAGGTGCGAATGACAATAAAGAAACTCTGACTCTGACTCTGACTCTGACTATGGCTGGGGGTACTACCTGGAACAGTGTTCACAGACTTACTTACAAACGCACGCACGCACACACTCACTTCCACAGCTATAAACACACTCCCCTCAACTCACAGTCTTCGTTGGCCATGAACACTTCCAAATATTTTTCATAGTCCTGATAAAATACGTTATGTTACAGTGTCTATCAGATGGTACAACTCTGATAAGGGTCCACAAATGTGCTTGGGGGAGGGACAGAGCTTATGTATACACCAGGAGAAATCTGAGAAATGTTGGCCTATCCAAGGCCAAGTGGGGAGGCCAGATTCAGATGAACAACAATTGTTTTGGGTTGGCTGACTCTACTGATTTCATGTCTGCCCTCAGTTCTGTTGGTGCACTCAATGGCAAATATAAATAGTCAGATGTGTGGACATTCCATGCTTGTTAGCCTTCTCCAAGGTCAGATCCTTCATGCCAGTGAGTTCTAGGAGCTGTAAGTGGCTTATGGTTTTCAAAAATCGCATCCAGCTTACAGTTCAGTTTGCAAAGCATATGAGTCTGAGCGCTTGAAGCATGGTGTAATCCTTCACATAAGGCAAGCAACTTCACCACTGCCAAAACTGCTGCAGACGTCATCCTAATTTAATCGTAGGCCGATTCCAAAAAGCAGAAATCTTATCATAAATTTAATTATGTACGCATCTTCCACATCCTCAATGGACAATATAGACAGGTACATCATCTTCCCTACACCCCAGGAATCCATGACATATCCAGCTGTGTGTGCCCCTTCAGGGCATGAGGGTTCTCTTGCACCCTGTCTCCTCTTTGAGGAAATTGTATCAATTGCGTTGAGAGACCAGCTGACCAGAGCCATAATTTACGATTCGCAAGATAAGTAAAGAGAGGCTCTGATACACAGGACAAAGAGCAAAAGCAAGAGGAAGGCAGGAGAGGGAAGAAAATCGCCCGTCTTTGTCGAGGGCAAGTCAGAAAGAAACCACAGGAAATAAGCACAATGATCTCATGAGTAAATAAATACAGATAAAAATCACAGTAATTAACTCAGTAGTTCTTAAAAACACATACTGACAGCAGATGATATAAACTCTGAATTTAAACAACTTGGAGAGCATCCAGAGAACTATAATTTTCATGTTCAAATGAAAAATGAGCTGTTTTTATTTTATCTTGGTGAGTCTTTAAAAATAATTAGGAAATTACAACCAAAAATACCAACATGATGCTACAACAAAGGATGTGTTTCAAGCAGTTTACCAACTTGAAGATCTGGATCAAAGCCTTATTGTTCCACTCACTGTAGACAAGAAAGACTTTTTAATTTTTCGTCAACTCTTCAGAGGTAAAAATTATGACTGTTTATACGAGATGTATTCCCTGACAGTTGTGAAAATGAACATGTTGAATTTCTCAAAAAGGACAATTAAAATATTTTGAGGGAAAACATTCAAAGTGAACTGTAAAATATTTACTGTTGAGTTTATAAATACATACAATAGCATAGATATGTTACAATCCAAAGCATCATTAATGAAGAACAAAAGAAAAAGGAAAATGTCTTGGCTCGTCCTGCCTGATACAATATTTTATTAGGTTTTCCCATAAACCGAGACAGAAAATATACGAGAGTAGAGAGTAACAGCTGGAAGGGTAATTATTTTTAAGCAAGCGGTAAGCAGATGTGTCCACTGCCATTTCAACAGTGAATGTTTGTAGTTTTCAAGATGAGTGTTTTTCAGGACTGGAATTGAATAGGGAATACAAGTAAACCTTAATGTTGTTGGTGCAAGATATTCAAGTGGGTTGGAGTTTTTACTTGTCCAAAATGGCGCCAATTTTGGCGAGTGGAAGAAGCATTTTTATCCACCACCAAGCAAAATGGAGGAGCCAGAGGGTGGCCAATGGTGGCCACTTGGCCACTTATCTTTGGTCACCCCACCGACCAACCCAATTATTTGAGGAAACTACTTTTAAGGAAGATAAAAACTTGAAAGCATAGTTTCTGCAAATATTTGGGATGTCCAGTTTATACACATATACCGATCTATTTATATATGTATGTATGTATGTATGTATGTATGTATGTTCGGAATCAAACCCCCGCAATAAAGAGGGACTAGAAAAAGCAACAAAAGACATGGATTGGACAACAACAAATCAAGAGGACTTGGAAAAACTCCAAGGAAATATCCAAAAAGCAGTAAAATTGGAACCTAGGAGCCTGATGGCAAGGTTGGTAGATGAAATTAGTTGTGAAAATGACAATTCAATGATAAAAGTGAGCAACAAAAAACTTGTGACTCTCTGGAGTTACACATTGATCTCGGTAGAGAAAAAGTTTCCCCAAGAAGAGAAATATTTAGTGGTGCTTGCAAGATACTGTGGCATGCATGTAGAAAACTGGATGCTCAGAAGCTCTGGATCTCAGTGAAACAAGTCAGTGAGGTGATTCAGGACTGTAAAATGTGTGGTCAATGCAATGCAGGATGCCAAAGACACTGAGCAGAGGGATAAAACCATTAAGAGTACCATAGCATGTGGCTCTGTGTGCATGGATGTTACAGGACCCATGAGAGTCACTGGGAAGAAAGGGAATAGTATCTTCTAGTACTGGTGGACTCAGTGGTCTCCAGGACTCCAAGAGCAGGGAAGGACAGCTGGACCAGGATAGCCCATTCAGGGTAGGGCAGAGGATGTGGGTAAAGAAGACACATGATCATGCTATATCAGCAGTAGTGAAATCTAGGTATGGCACCATTATGCTTGCTAGACACCACTAGACAGAGTGGAACAAGTGTTAGACAAGAACAAAGTCAAGATCAAGAAGAATGAGATCCAAGGAGTGGAACACCTGAAACCTATTCTTAACTAAGATAAACCAGAAACCGGATTAATGGCCAGCGAACAAAGCACCATGCTGCCCTACGTCAGAATGGCCACTGTTTATGGAGTGATAGTACTAAGAAGAACAACCTCAGTACTCTGGGCAGGAAGAGCCATGAAGACTTTGGATTATGCAAAAAAAGGATTCCTGTCAGCAGAAAGAGAAACACGTGAGTGGACAGAGCTTAAGAACAGTTGTACAATCTGTTCACTTCCCAGTGGCCTCAAGGTTCGTTAGGAAGGAGAGGGGTAAGCAAATCCTCTTCATTCACATGTGAGTAAGACAGTTATGAAGGATGATGATCATGCCCGTGAAGTTGATGGATGCATACATCTGTGGGAAGTGTAAAGATGAGGCTCTACCCTGGATGGCCATGATCACTCAGTGGGACTTTTGAGAGATCGAGCCAGCAGATTTAACCAGTCTGTGGGATGGTGCTTTTCTCAAGTACTGTGTGAATTGCAGTAGCAAGATGCAGGAGGGTGGCCTACTCCTTGCAAAAGGAGCAACAGGTTGGCAGGTTATAAAATTTTATGGCCCCCTCAAGGGCTTTAGGCTTGAGATAGGTTTGAGACCCCTTGGACCCTTCCCAAAAAACAAGAATGTGACATTAGACCAAACATACAAGCCTCTGTACCACCCCTGTATCTAGGACTAAGTAGAACCGATGAGGGAACTCCAGCCAATGAGGAGGAATGTCTTGGAACTAGAGGATGACATTTTTTCGGGAGTACTGCCGGTCACGTGAATCCGGCCGGATTCCGGCGGGACCGGAGTCAACTTTATTATAACTCCCGTTATCGGGACCGGACAGGACGAAAACTTAACGGGAGCAGACGGGAGCGGGAGCCAACATAGGACAAAAAAAGAAATAGGCAAAAAAAAAATAATAATAAATTTCAGACAGGCGGCTGCGCCAACAGCTTCCGGCCGCCTTTTCCAACCTTTGTTTACTGTATCAACCAACATCATGGAGGGAGCATACGCCAGCGGAGAAACCGAGAGGGTAAAAAATATTTTGCAACGCAAAGTTAGGAATAATGACGCATCTGTTAGGTTAACAGAACTGTCAGGGAAGGCGCTAATAGTTCAGAACTTTATGAGAGTCGAGTGTGACGGTGTGAAGACGCTCTACGCTGCTTGCAAAACATGCTCAGTTATAATAAAGTACGCCACTGACTCGGGGACGAGCGGTCTGAAGAGGCACACTTGCAAGGCTATATTCGGAACGAATCAGCCAAGCATTTCTTCATTCATTAAACGGAAAGTACCGTCGGGAGTCAAGTCTCGTATGACCAACAAAATAGCCCGCATGTGTGGCGTAGATTTGAGACCATTTGCTGTAGTAGATGGGAAAGGTTTCATCGACGTCATACAGGAGGCAATCGACATCGGAGCAAAGTATGGAAACAACGCTGAGGCACAAGACATACTGCCATGTGGACGCACGGTCTCCCGTCATGTTCAAGGAGAATATGATCAAATTAAAAAAATGGTCATGGAAGAGCTCCATCAGGTATGTCTGTCACGCTGCTCTATTTTATAATACAGTACAAACATTTTACCTTGACATCATGCAGTAGTCTAATTATAGATTTCCTAACACTAAATCTGTTTTTTCTCCTCCTTTTAAACTGCTTAATCTCTCAACTATAAATTAGTCATCTGTTTTACATGTAATATACTTTGAGAGCTAATAACAATATACGTAATTCCTTTGGTTCAGACTAGAGACCATGCAATCACGACAGACCTTTGGACAGAGGAGAGGACAAACACACACTACATCACCGTTACAGTCCATTACATCTTGGATGGGAAGATGGTGAACCGTATTCTGGCCACAAGGGAGATGGAGGGTGTCAAATCTAATGAACACATCAGAGGGACTGTGGAGAAAATCCTTCAGGTATCTCACACTCAAATGAGATAATTATCTTTATTTACATGGCATATTAGCTTTGTAGAGGTCTAGTATAGAGCTGTATGAATGGGTAAATGAGGCACAGATTGTAGTGTAAAGCGCTTTGAGTGTCTTGAAATAAGACAAAGGCGCTATATAAGTACAGTCCATATGCAATAAATATTGCCAATTAATTCGTAAAATTGGGAAAAGTATGAGAACATGGTGCAGCAATAACAAGAACATGTCACAGAAGGAACAATAGAAAAGACAAATATATATATTTTTCATTCAACCTTTACAGGCTAACCTCATTGAGTCACGAGGACTCGTTTTCAAGAGACCTGTTCCAATCCAGACAGACAGAACATATAAAGTACAGACAACAATAACAGTGAACAATAATAACGATAAACTACAGTAAAAATGCTGTAAAAATACAGTTAAAATAAAAGTAGTGTCTAAAACAATAAATCAATGTGCCATAAAAAATGTAAAATACTAAAAACAAGAATATATTTGCTTTGAGATTTCTATTGACATTAAGAAATGTTTAAAACCCCTCACAATAAATTAAGGTGGACAACTTCAGTTCCTGCTGAAAGGTGTTCCAGGTTGCAGGAGCAGACTAACCTGGAATATAACTAAGTGCATCAGTAAGCGTGTGTCACGGTCCTTCGCTGTACATCAGTCTGTGCCGTGGTAGGCAGCAACTTAGGCAGATTACCATAGTATTTTACCTTAATTGCAGATGGAGTTTTCCTTCATTTAATACACAACACATGTGTAATATGTGTAATATGTTTTGTCCTAATGTAGTACTATAAATTTATTGAAAAGTGCTTCGTACAATTACATGACTGTTGATCAATCTGTTTTATGATTATCATATGTCTGGTCTTCTTATTTGCTAAGTTTTTGGTTTGTCTTTGTTTTGTTTTTTTACCTAACAGGAATTTGGCATCCTGAGCAAGCACACTGTGTTTGTGACAGATAATGGCTCAAACATGATCGCTGCTTTCAAGGATTATGTGCGACTCTCCATAATATCAACTTGATGTTAAAACACGTATTTGACCACTTGGATGAGGACAACCCAGTACACAGCAGCGTCATCAAGCTGTTTAAGGACGCAAAGACCCTGGTCACACATTTCAAAAGGGCAGGGTAAGATACATCAAATCTTGTAATCTCTGCCTGGTGAGGCTGCTTAAATAATCATAAAATATGATAAGTGAAATAAATAAAGAAAAACTGAGGTACTGTAATTTATAACTGCAAAGGTCACATTTTCTTGACTTAGTTTCAGTTGTAAAGCTCTTCTTTTTAATAAAATATTTTTTCCAAAAGAAAGGCCAATAAATTGCAATTTTTATAGTCCCTGTAACCCTATTTTGACTTGTGCACGGTCTTCTTTCAATTTTAGGTTACAAAAAGCACTGGACCAGTCACTGAAGCTGTGGAGACGAGGTGGAACACCAGACTTGCCATGCTCCAGTCAATAAATGATGCTCTCAAGTCTGGTAAGCTGCACGACATCCTGCTTCGCAGAAGCGAGCTCCGTTACCTCAACAACATAGACTGTGACCTTCTTGAGGACGTCATCCAGCTCCTGAAACCTTTTGATGAGGCTACCAGGCACCTCTCCATCCATCAGGCACCTACTCTTCACCTCGTCCTCCCAACCAAGGCAACCCTGCTGCAGGGTTTGTTGATCCAGGATGGAGATAGTGCAATTGTGAAAGAGGTAATTTAATACTTTGTTTATTTTTATTGTTTAGTTTGATCATTCAAGAAGCTATCAAGAGTTTGGCCCTATTCAGTAACAGTGATAAAGGCAAGAACAGAACTGAGTCTGATGTTTTCCAAAAGAAACATTGTACAAGTTAAATTTGAAATAAATTTAAAACTCCTCCACGCCTATAATAAAGCACAGTGCCTGTCCGCCTGAGAATTTTTTATGTCCCGTAATAATGATGTTGCATACATCATTATCATATCATTGCATGTGTCATCATGTGGTTTCACTCCTCCTCTAGCTGAAAGAGAAGTTGGCCCAGGCAGTGGAGTTGAAATTCAAAATCCACCTGTACCATAAGCTAGCCACAGCTCTCTCTCCTAGCCTGAGGAGTTTCTTGAGGAAAACGCTCTCTGGTCAGGAGTATGAGGAGGTCATCAACAGCCTGGCAGCACTCACAGAAACAGCAGGGACAGAGGAGAGAGCGAGAAGCCTTGAGAAGAAACAGGGTGAGTAAAACTAGCATCAACAGAGCACCCACAGCAATTCTAAAATGTAATAACAACATTTCTTCCTATCATTTATTTAGAGGCATTCATTCACACACACGTCTGTATAATCTAATAGGTAATGTCCAATACAGGTAATGTTCTATAAGAATCTCTTTTTTTTTTTTTTTTTTTCTCCAAAGGTCCACCCCGAGAGGCAGTTCCCAGTCCCACAGAGGTGCACGACTTCTTTTCCTTTTGTGTTGAAAAGCAGCAACAGGAGGGGACAGTGGTGGTATTTCAGAGTCATGGGGCCGCCAGTTCGTGGTACAGTACATGAGTGACTCTAAGTTGACAGGCTTCCAGTCTCTGCTCAACTTCTGGCATGAGAGGTCTGATGGGCTAGTGCCAGTTGCCAAGAGGCTGCTAGCAATCCCAGCAACAAGCACTCCTTCTGAGCGTAGTTTCAGTGTTGCTGGGAGACTGATTGAGGAGAGGCGTTCCACCCTCAATCCAGAAAATGTAGATGAACTTTTGTTCCTACATAGCAACTTATAATGACAACTATTCATATGTGCTGAAGAGTGGGAAAGTAGACTGATATGCACGGTGGCTGACAGACACACAGCAAACAGTTAAAACGTGCTGCAAACACAGGAATGAATCAAATTCCAAAACAAAAAAACAAATGCAACAAAACAAAAATCTGCAGTCACAGAAAATAGATGACACACAATCAAAAAAAAAATGCAAAGGAAAAATGCTTCAAATACAAATAACACCAAAACATCTGCTGGTCTGGTCAACAGAACCCTGCAAATACATTACAGCTGAGTGGCAACTGGCCCAAAGTTGGCTTATTTTATGAGTTTAATGTGCACTGAGTAGAGTACTTTTCAGCATTTTCCTTTGCATTCGTTTTTTGGGTTGTATGTTTTATTTTCTGTAATTGCAGGTTTTTTTCTTTCGCTGCATTTTTCTGTTGCATTTGTTTTGTTTTTGTTGTTGTTTTAGAGTTTGCATCATTTATGCGTTTGCAATGCTTTTTAACTGTTAGCTGTGTGTGCAGTAGCTGACTGTTTGCAGCATGTTAGCAGTTTACATTTGTTGGCCACTGTAGTATTACTGTTTGTTTAGTTGTTTGCAGCACATTTGCACCAGTCAACCACCATATATATATATGGCAGTTGTATTTTTATTTAGTATTTGCATTATATGCACATTTTTTTTCCTTTTTCAAAAACTCAGGTACAATATGAATGTAATGCCTTTATGCAGTTTTGTTCATTGATGACAGTTTGTTTGGTGCAATTTTTTTGTTTAGTTTTTTATTTAAGCAATTTAAACCATGACAGGAACGTTACTGTCTAAAGGGAAGGAAACAATTGCTCAATAAATTAGTAAAAAGCAACTTCTATTTGTTCTGTTTGGGTTCTTTCATCTAAGGTAGACATGGTGTGACCCATGTACTGGTTTTCATTTTTTGTTTTTACTGTAACTGACCTTCAAAAAAGCCAGAAACAGGGACTCAGCAGCTAATCCTCTGTAGAAAAACTATAAGGACTACAGGCCATGGATTTGTTTTGTGACCTTTAGTCAAGGTTTTTGTTTGAATTAAGGCAATAAATGCCTCCATATTTCACCACAGATTAACTCTTACTGTCATATCTTTTGAAATCAAACTGCAGAACACAAAGTAATTTAAAAAGGAATGGTTAGAAAATCAATTCAAATTCAATGCATTTCTTAAAAATTAAATGAAGAGGGAAAAAAAACAGGAGCAGGACAGGAGTGGGAGTGATTCTGACCAGGAGCAGGACAGGAGCAGGAGTCATGTTACCAGGAGCAGGACAGGACAGGATTAATTTTTTTACTCTGGACCAGGATTGGGACAGGACAGGATTTTTTTCTGTTGGACCAGGACAGGACAGGAGTGAAAATCTACTCCTGTGTCATCCTCTACTTGGAACCCTCACAACCAATTGGAAGGAGTAATATTACTGTATTGGCCCTACGACCCTTCACTAGTCAAGGTGAGGTGTCCACCCATTAGTACCACCCAGTACCCAATGGTCCTTAAAGTGTATCGAGAATGGGATGGAGTTGTTGCCTGATGAGAACAAGGAGAAGGCAAAGAGAAATAGATGGCTAAGTCCCTGGGAATTGATAACATAGGCTCAGATGATAGCCGATGTAATACAAAATCAGAACTTTCCATTAGTGGACCTGCCTGATGTTCTTTGGAAGGAATGATGACGAAACACAAATTTGTATTATTATACAATGAGTTTGGATATATAGGAGGCCAAGGGAGCAAGACCCAAGCAAAAAAACAGAAGAGTACCTCGTGACCTCTGAAGATTGGGAATGGCATGGCATGTTCCAGATTCTTGGAACCTTGGCACATTGAATAGACACTCCCATAAGACCTGACTACACCCGGAAGATTAAAGTGTCAGTACAGATGGTTATGATACCTTATAAGGGAGTGTAATCAGTGGGAGCAACAATCCAGCCAGTCGAGGTAGTAGAAGACACTGAGGAGCCTGACTCCAGTACCAACAGTGAGTGAAAAGGTGGACGACACATGTACCCATTCATTCATTCATTCATTCATTCATTCATTCATTCAAAACACATCAGAGGCTATGAGGGGTTCAGTGTCTTGCCCAGGGACACTTCAGCATGTGACTGATGGTGGATTTGAACCCCCAACTCGCGCATTGGAGGACGATATATATATACTTATATATACATACATATACAGTGTCTTGTGAAAGTATTCGGCCCCCTTGAACTTTTCAACCTTTTGCCACTTCTATTTTGTATAGGCTTCGCCCTTTAAGGCTGTCGCTGATGGGTTTATCCCGATATGCGAAGCATTGCACTGAAATATTTAGTCCACACCCACCTGCTGTGTGGGCCCCACCCGGTCCGTATAAATTAAGTTAAGAGCGGGTAATCGGCTCCCATTTTTTCTTCAGCAAGCTAACGGCACTGTCAGAAGAAGGAACATTTTGTAGATGATCAACCTTTGTTAAGAATGCTTGGCCCGTCACGTCGACCTCCGGTCATCCCGGTGAGCTCTCCTCCCCGAGGAGAAGCTGACGAGCGGTCTTGTTTCAAGGTAAGCGCCGAGGAGTATTTCTCAGTGACAGGTCGCTACACGCTGGACAACGCCATCTTGTAATTTTCCTCTTATCGCGACCCTCGGAGCAAATCGGATGGTTCCTCCGGGACAAGCCACGTCAGCTGCAGCCCCCTGCTGCTCATTCCCTCCTGGAGAGTGTAGTGTCGGTGGAGGGGGGCTGAGCGAATGCTCACCTCATCCCACCTCATTTCGCATCGGCGATCACACCGCTCCCAGCCGACGGCACCCTCTGGGGTTGCCCGGCGTAATCCAGGAGCCGCTGGCATGAAGGGACCCTTTTTTACATCCCGCGCCAATCCTGCCAGTTCGGATGATCCAGCGGGAAGGTTTTTTTTTTCTAAGATCCATTCCGGCTCACCGTCCTGATCCATCTGGCCTCGGTTTCCCAACAGGACGTCCTACGGGCGAGGCCACAGCCGGCTTTCCTGGTAGATTGGGGGGGCGGTCTCTACAGTCCGCGCCCATCTCTAGAGCAGGGGTTCACAGAGCGGAAATTCCCTCAGTGCCCCCTGGAGCCGAGCCTGACGGAAGCTTCATCGGAGCAAGATGTCCAGGTGGACCAGCGTCCCGTGCCTCCGGTTAGCGTAACCCAGACGGTGACACCGCTCTCCAACTGAGCTCACCAGCATACATTCCAGACGGCCGCAGTGAACAACACGTTACGCTGTTGGCGTACACGTTCAAAGGCGGGAAGAGACGGTGGGCCCTCTGACCTTCGGCTAGCTTTGCTCTCGTCGAGGCTGCTTGCCAACGGCGCTGTCGGCCCCTGCAGTACGCTTCGTCTGCAGGGCAGCTGACGTCATCCTTAACCGGTGCACCTCTTTTGCTGTCTGCCAGCCCGCATCGCAGCCAGAGAACGAGGTCCCAGAGGTTCTCCTGGCTCGTCACTCCACCTTCCTCTCAGGAGAGCTGCAGAAGTTTTTGGTTGGAGGGCCTTTCATCAGCGAGAGATCATTTCAAGATGCTCCACGGCTGCACAACGCCTCCCCAGCTCTGCTACGTCAGTCCCTCCCGTCAGACGTCCCCGGCATCCAGAAGTTTAATTTTTCCCTGACTATGCCAACAGGGGGCCCTCTAGGACAACAAACCACGGAGCTTAGGGGAAGATAACCAAATGTTGGTTTGCTAGATGTGTGTTGATGACACGATGTGGAAATAAACATCATTTTATGATGAAGTGTCTTTTAGCCAGGCTGTCAGCACAGATGATCTGACAAGCCGCCCCATCACACACACTCGTCACGAATGAGTCTTTTAAGGTTGTTTCATTCACTGCCGGTGGTGCCAACACGCGCTCTCGCGGCACGAGCAGCCTTCACCTATAAGGCACTGCGTTATGAAAGCGCACACGCAGCTCTCAGTGCCCGCCGTTCACGTCAACGTAAACGTGAGACCGCGGTACAAGCCCAGTAACGTATCTCGCTCTCGGCAGGAGCGACATGCGTTTTCATCGCAGTGGTATCAAACGCGCACTCTTGCGGCGTCAACAGTTTCACAAGCCTCACAGTGGCTCTGCTCCTTCATCCTCGAAGAAGGTTTTCTGAATTAATACTGCAGCTCGTGGAATCATTCAAAAGCTCACGTGATTCGCAGCCAAGAATGAACGTGTTCTGCAGAACGAGCCCAGTGGTAAACTCGCCCCACCGATGCCGCGCACTGCTTCCTGACTGCACCAGTGTCAAACACACGCTCCCGCGGCAATCCTCGCTTAAGGCGTCACATGAATGAGGGCGTGCACACACGACTCTTCAGGGCACGTTGGCTCATACGTGCACCTGCTCCCCGAGCGCTTACACAGAGCAGCTGCACACAACGTGAGCACAACACAGATGAACTGCGTTCCGCAGCATCAGCAAACGCACAAACGATTTGCATGCTCGGGGGCGCACGTTTTTTCTTTCTCCTTCAGCACACACCAGCTCACATCAGCATGCATATGAGTTCACAGCATACACGCGTGCCCGCTTTATAAACAAGTTGCAATGAGTACGCGCTCCAGACGGATAGGCAAACCGTTTTCATCCGGGGATTCACGCTGCAGTACAGCTCAAACCCCGGTGCGGAGGAACTCTAATGACGTTTTCTGTCATTTCTAGAACAGATCTCGTCCCCTCTCGCAGAAGCTCAAGAAATTCTGATTTAAATGTAATTTCTAGAGTCTCAGAAGGAGAGGAAAACGCAGGGTTCCTCTCTCGTCACTCCCTGGTCCTAACAAACCAGAAAGATGAGATTTATTCTAGATTTGTCAATTTTGAACTGTGAGAAACAACCCTCCATTAATGTGCCCGAGCTGTTCTGCAGCCGCTGCACAGAGCAGGGGGGAGGATGCTGCTTTATCTGGACATCTGCTGCTGCTGAGCAGTTTGTACAGACAGGTGGCAGCAGTGCAACTCACGTCAACCGGTTGAGTGATATCAGCTGTTTTCCGTCAGCAGACCTAAGTCAAACATGTCAGACTTCACAGAGGCACACACATTTAACGAGCTGTAAGGGTGCTGTGGTTCTCCACACAGCAGCTCATTTAAATGTTTTTGGAGTGTTGCACGGGGTTTTTGAATGCGATTCAACACTTTGTCTATGTACTGCAGAATCATCAGAGTTTTTGATTCACACAGACAGCAAGTGACTGTTGCATACATAATTGGCAGGAGATGTATGCGCTCAACCCATGTGCCACATTGTGAGACAGATGCTGTGTGGGGCACACCCAATCTGCTCTCCATTGGAGTAGGGTACATCTCCTGTGTTCTGAACAGGGGACGGATGTGATGTCCAAAGACGGTCTTTTGCGGCACGAGGACCGGGGACCTTCCACACAGAGCTATGGCTCAGACACGGCAGAAATCCTGCGAGCGGCTGTGGACCAGTTGCAACACGAGAGAACGCTCGATGTCAACTATAATTATCATGGAGCCACGGGACGTTCCACCGCTGGGGTGGACATGTTTGCTCACAGCCTGTGGTCGTAATGCTTCTTCACCTCCCTCTCTCCCTCTGATATCACGGTTTTCTGAACGGAGCTCAGGAGGAGGGACTGACAGCTCCTCTGTCCCAAGTGTGTGAACACATCATGGTTCCCAGTCCTACGACACTTGTTATCGGGGCGCTCGTGGAACCTGCCGTGGAGGGAGGTTGCTCTCCTCTAGGCAGGAGGAGCAATCAGGAGTTACCCAGAAATAGGCCAGCACCTGTGGTCTGGCCGCTGAACGGATCTGCTTAGAGAGGATGGGTCTCCCACAGGATATAGTGCGCACAATTCAGGTTTCACGTGCTGCATCTACCACAGTGCTGTACACATCAAAGCGGACAGCTTTTCAGCGCTGGTGTACAGAGAAGGGTGTAGAGGCCACCTCATGTCCACTAGGTGGCATGCTGTCCTTTCTACAACAGCTGATGGACAGAAATTTGGCGTCCAGCATGATTAAAACGTACGCTGCAGCCATCTCTTCCTGCCACGAAGGGTTCGGAGACAGAACAGTTTTAATCATCCACTGATGAAATGTTTTCTAAAAGGTGTACAGAGATGCAGGCCTGTTTCATGCCCACTTGCTCCACAGTGGGATTTAACGCTGGTCCTGTAAGCTCTGATCAAAGCTTCATTTGAGCCTCTGGATCAGGTTCCACTTAAACTCTTGTCTCTTAAAACAGCCCTGCTGCTGGCTTTAACATCCGCTAAGAGAGTGAGTGACTTATCTGCCCTCTCTGTCGCTCCGTCATGTCTCAGAATTCAGGCTGGCGGCAGCTCATCTGATTTAAGACCAAACCCAGCTTTTATGCCTAAAAACATCACAAGCTCTTTTAAATCAAGAGTGATATAATTGGAGGGTTTCGGTCCCCCCCCCCCCCCCCCACACACACACACAGATCAGAAGAAGTAGCGTCTTTCCATCTTCTCTGTTTGGTGCCGGCATTGACATGTTACATAGCGCGCAAAGCTGCAATGCGTCAAACTCAACATTTGTTTGTGCATTATAGAGCTGCATCTGCAGGTCGCCCGTTATCCACCCAGCGTTTGTCACACTGGTTGTGTGAGGCCATTTCTGAAGCCTACAGAGCATCAGATTTAGAGCCTCCTATCAACCTCAGAGCACACTCGACCAGGGGTATCGCATCTTTGACTGCCTTGCATAATGGTATGACAATGCAGGACATTTGCACTGCGGCCGCAAGGTCAACACCCTGCTCATTCATTCGCTTTTATCTACGTGATGTGACGGCTCATTCCATGACACATTCTGTCCTTAGTGTTAACAGAATGAATATTGTTGTTTCATGGAACTCCGTTTTACTCACATCTGTCTGCATGCATTACAGTGTGAGATGTGGTTATCAGTCACAAATTGTGATTGTTATTTTGGTTCTATTGTCACTAATAAGTTCATGACTATTGTTACCAATCAGTTCATTTGATTAATAATCAGCTCTCCTGTTATTATTAATCTGTTCATACTGTTCAGCCATAAACCGGTTGGTTCATGGCTCTTTTCAGCTTTTTTTCCTCCACGTTGAAGTTTTCCGGGGCGTTCATGCATTCAGAATGCATAGTTACACAACATGCGTCTGTGCATGGCACACATAATTACGCAATGTGTAATTACGCACATGGGGAGCTGAGTGACAAGACGTTTTTTGGGCAAGCTTCTGCTTCATACGGTGTTCGAATGGACCCAGTGAGGCGAGGACAACATCCGCTTCGCCCTTAACCCATCAGGGACAGCCTTAAACGGCGTTGGTTACGTACTGTAACCCCAGATTGTATGAGTATAGGCGTAGCCCTTTAAGCATCGGGCCTCACTGGCTCCTAAATGGCTGAAGAAAAAGCTATTTTGGGAGCCGATTACCCGCTCTTAACGTAATTTATACGGGCCGGGTGGAGCCCACACAGTAGGTGGGTGTGGACTAAATTTTTCAGTGCAATGCTTCGCATATCGGGATAAACCCATCAGCGACAGCCTTAAAGGGCTATGCCTATACTCATAGAATCTGGGGTTACAGTACGTAACCAACAATTTCAGGCTTCAAACATAAAGATATAAAATTTTAATTTTTGTGAAGAATCAACAAGTGGTACACAATTGTGAAGTGAAATTAAATTTATTGGATGTGTCAAACTTTTTTAACAAATAAAAAACTGAAAAGTGGGGCGTGCAATATTATTCGGCCCCTTTACTTTCAGTGCAGCAAACTCACTCCAGAAGTTCAGTGAGGATCTATGAATGATCCAATGTTGTCCCAAATGACTGATGATGATAAATAGAATCCACCTGTGTGTAATCAAGTCTCTGTATAAATGTACCTGCTCTGTGAGAGTCTCAGGGTTCTGTTCAAAGTGCAGAGAGCATCATGAAGACCAAGGAACACACCATGCAGGTCCGAGATACTGTTGTGGAGAAGTTTATAGCCGGATTTGGATACAAAAAGATTTCCCAAGCTATAAACATCCCAAGGAGCACTGTGCAAGCAATCATATTGAAATGGAAGGAGTATCAAACCACTGCAAATCTACCAAGACCCAGCTGTCCCTCTAAACTTCCATCTCGAACAAGGAGAAGACTGATCGGAGATGCAGCCAAGAGGCACATGATCACTCTGGATGAACTGCAGAGATCTACAGCTGAGGTGAGAGAGTCTGTCTATAGGACAACAATCAGTCGTACACTGAACAAATCTGGTCTTTATGGAAGAGCGGCAAGAAGAAAGCCATTTCTCAAAGATATCTATAAAAAGTGTTGTTTAAAGTTTGTCACAAGCACCGGGGAGACACCAAACATGTGGAAGAAGGTGCTCTGGTCAGATGAAATCAAAATTGAACTGTTTGGCCACAATGCAAAACGATATGTTTGGCATAAAAGCAGCACAGCTCATCACCCTGAACACACCATCCCCACTGTCAAACATGGTGGTGGCAGCATCATGGTTTGGACCTGCTTTCGTCAGCAGGGACAGGGAAGATGGTCAGAATTGATGGGAAGATTGGATGGGGCCAAATACAGAACCATTCTGGAAGAACACCTGTTTGAGACTGCAAGAGACCTGAGACTGGGACGGAGATTTATCTTCCAACAAGATAATGATCCAAAACATGAAGCCAAACCTACAATGGAATAGTTCACAAATAAACGTTCACTGAGCTCGAGCTGTTTTGCAGGAAGACTGGGCAGAACTTCAGTGTCTCCATGTGCAAAACCGATAGAGACATACCCCAAGAGACTTGCAGCTGGAACTGCAGCAAAAGGCGGCGCTGCAAAGTATTAACGCAAGGGGGCCCAATAATATTGCACGCCCACTTTCAGGTTTTTATTTGTTAAAAAAGTTTGACACATCCAATAAATTTCATTCCACTTCATGATTGTGTCCCACTTGTTGTTGATTCTTCACAAAAAATGTGGCAAAAGATTGAAAAGTTCAAGGGGGCCGAATACTTTCGCAAGGCACTGTATATATGTATATATATATATATATACACAGTAGGGCTGTATACCGAACCGAGGTTATTTTATGGCACCGACCGAACTGCACCAGTCGGTGTATGGATTGAAACGTCACTCTTCTTTCGGTGTCAAGTTTCGGTATTAGATGTAACGTGTCACGTGGTTTCAGCACGCAGGCAGGTAAAACACCAGACATGACAAACAGACTATGTGTTTACACCCAGAGCTGTATAGAGCTGCCGTATAGCTGTATGTCTATGGTGCTGGTTCCGACCATAGATGGGGTTCACGTGTGGAGTGCGTGTTGCTAAACGGTTTCAATTTACGAGCGGAAAGTTGCTCCGTGTTTGTCTTCAAGGGGGACCGCACCCCCCCCCCCCCCCCCCCCCCACACACACACACACACCTTCTCAGCATTAAAGTCAGCCTGTGAGAGTTAAACAGCCTGATTCAACATCTCCACGACCGGATTCCTCTTTATCCGAGAACTCTGAGGACGGAGCTGTGTCTGGGATTTCAGCTGGTAAGTTTACATTTGTTAACGTTACTGCAGCTTAACACGTGTATCACGGTGAATTAAACTAGAATCCATGTAACGCTAACTTTAAGATATTAGTGTGTAAAATTATTTTATCTATGTAGCTAGCTAAACTATGAAGCTAACTAAAGATTGACACTAACAGATAAAGCTTAGCTTGTAAAAATGTGCTCATCCATTGGATCAGCTGCTTAAATAGTTCACCTAATGTTCACCGTTTATATTCTCCTCACAGGAGCCTCTGACCCTGATGTGAGAAGGAGAGACAGACAAAAGAAAATCGAGATGGGGGGCCACTACCTTTTTCTACAGTGGAGGCTGCATGGTGGAACTAAGTTAAGCTGTAAAGGATGTTGTTGACCAGTTAAACTTTTATCTCTCAGCCTAGACAATGGTTTTTGATCAATAAGAACACAACCATGTTATTGTTGATGTTTGCAAAAGATGAAGCTTTTTCCCTAGTTACCCATGTCCCAGGAGAGATTTGATAATTGGATCCTATCCAAGGCCAAACGGGGGAGTCCTGCTGGAATTTCCCCGGTCAAAAATGTCCAGATTTATGAGTATTTCACTGCACTGATCCATGTTATGAGTCTCCTCAAGGTCGATCCCAACATGTTGGGTAGTCCTAGAAGTTGCAGGTGGCCTGAGATTCTCACAAATCGCCTCCATCTTATGGTTTAGCTTGTTAATCAGCTGATTTTGAATCCTCATAGCACATAGCAAACAGACTCGGAAGCTTTGCCATGGCTGAAACTGCTGCCGGTGTCTTCTTTAAGTTGATAAAACAGAGCCCTGTCCATGCCAAAGAGCAGAAACCCTGCTATCATATCTCCAAATATATAAACATCTTCAGCGTCCTCCTGAGACAGAACTGAAAGACATATGAGCTGCCACACTCCCCACAGATCTCTGATGTACCCCGCAGCATAAGTGTCAGCCGGACAAGAGGGTTCTCCAGGACCCTGGAGTTTTGGTGAAAAGATTTTGTCGATTGCATTGAAAGTCCAGCTCACCAGATCCATAATAGTTATTTTCATTCAGGAGATGTGTACCAGGAGCTCCAAGTCACACAGAGAGCAGAGGCAGGAGGAAAAGAAGAACAGGGGGAGGGAGAGCAGAAGTGAATGTCTTGAGCAAGAGCCAGGGGAGAAATCAAAAAGGGCTGTACACATAAAATCAATCCATCTTTTAGCCGCTTCTTCCATTTTGGGTCATGGGGGTCACTGGTGCCAATGTCCAGCAATCACTGTGCGAGGGGCGGGGGTCACCCTTGATGGGTCGCAAGTCCATCACAGGGACACATAAAGACAAACGAGACAAATAACCATTCACTCTCTCTCACCTAGGGACAGAGTTACCAATCAGTTTAACATGAATGTATTTGGTCTGTGGGAGGAAACTAGAGTACCTGGAGAAAACCCACGCATGCACGGAGAGAACATGCAAACTACACCCAGACAGACTCCCGGACCGAGGTTTGAACCGGGAACCTGCTTGCTGAGAGGCAGCAGCTCTACCAGTTGCGCCACCGTGCTGCCACATTTAAACACATTTTAAAAAATAAAACAGTTGTTAAAAACATTAAGATCAATAAAAACAATAAAATGAATTTATAATAAAAACAATAAAAGTACATTTCAGTCTGTGTTAAAAGTCAAGGAGTAAAAATACGTTTTTAAGAGTTTTAAGAACGGACAGTGCAGGGGCTTAAAGAAAGAGACGTGATGTTCAATTAAAAAGTACTGCAGGGGAAATATCTCACTGTTTCAATAAAATACTCATTTACATTTTTATAACTGAGTTTGTTTCTACATTTTTATCCTTGAATTTATTGTTCAGGTGATATTTTTTGTTCAGTGAGATGTGACATGAACTAAGTCAGCAGTTTAAATTTTATCACAAAATGCCAACGTTCAGTAACTACTGTTTGTCAAAGTGCTCCAGACAAACCGTTCACGTACGTCTCACAGGCTCTGCTTCTGCTGTGACATCTGCTGCTTTGTTACATTTATGTGTCGTCTGTTTGTGATGGTGCCCATGTTTTGTAAAACCACAGAAAGATGTCAAAATGTTTCTGACACAAAGGGCTTCAAAATCAATTTCCTTTGGCCTCTAAACACCCACGTGTTATTAAATCTGTTCCCACTGAGCTTCCGTGATCATCTGTAGAACACTGACGGAGAACAAGCATATACCATAATGTCTCAGGGGCCAGAAAACCTACGGCTCTTAACAGTACTGACATAAAAAGATCCCATTTGACCTTTTCACTGTTTTCCAAGCAGATTCAAGCAGGCCTTCTTTGAAATGAATCTGCAGTTGTAAATCAGCTCAGCTGTCCCTCACTAACCAATGAAGGCTCCTGAAGCTGCAGGTGAAGATGCAGCGAGCAGGATGAGCTGCTGCTTCAGCCCGAGGAGAGACACTCCCTGCTGAGAGCACGCCTGGAGGGAACCCAGGATACTGCTGTTTTGTGGTGCAGCGGGTCCTGTCCTGGGAACAGCCTACTACCTCTACCTGCAGGCTCTAACCAACATCTGGAGCTTCTGGATGCACGAGGCAGCCTGGAATGACCTGCTACAGAGCAGGAGCCTCAGCCGACGCGTAGCAGACACATGATTAAAGGAGTTGTAGTCACCACCACCATGTTTCTAAATGTGACAGCGTTTGTACGAGTCTGTTTTTGTTCTGTTCTTTCTTTAGATTCTTGTGTCCTGCATTCCCCCGTGTTTCTTCTTTGTTGTCAGCTTCACCTGGTTCCAGATGAATCACTCCAGGTGTTCGTCATATTGTCTCATTAGTGTCCCTTTAAGTTCAACGTCTCTGAGTTTCCTAGTTGTGTGTCCCACAGCCTGTCTTGTTCTGTTTCTCCATATTTCCCTCCACTCATACAAACCGGATTCCAAAAAAGTTGGGACAATAAACAAATTGTGAATAAAAACTGAATGCAATGATGTGGAGATGGCAAATGTCAATATTTTATTCATAATATAACATAGATGACAGATCAAAAGTTTAATCTGAGTAAATGTAACATTTTAAAGGAAAAATATGTTGATTCAAAATTTCACAGTGTCAACAAATC
>NC_056510.1:46332432-46333561 GCF_014905685.2 Nematolebias whitei | reverse complement strand
GTTGACGCCATGAAATTTGGAAACAACAGATTTTTCCCTTAAAATGAAACATTCTCTCAGTTTAAACTTTTGATCTGTGATTTGTGTTCTATTCTGAATAAAATATTAGATGTTGGCACCTCCACATCATTGAATTCAGTTTTTATTCACAATTTGTTCAGTGTCCCAACTTTTTTGGAATCTGGTTTGTACGTTTTACTGCCACGTCAGCTTTTTTTAAACTTTTGTTTAATAACTAGATGTTCTTTATTTTACGTTTGAGTCCGCCGTGTCTGCCTGCACTTGGGTTCAACAATATGCAGATGATATCATAGTTTGGTGTTTCTAACTCTGGTCATCACAGATGTAAGTGTAGGCAAAATAACAGACTGTCTTTATTGTGCATGTCTTGTTTTCATGTTTTGTCTGGTGACATTGCACCTAAATAAAAAGAAATAACTTTATGGGCTGCTTTCTGTCAAAGCATTTGATTATTTGCAACAAAACTGTAAATTATGTGAGTAAGAGCAGCTTCGTTTAGAACTTGATCATACTGCTCTTCTTCATATGAGCTCAGGTTTGTGAAGTACACCTTGACATCACTAACGTCTTCTTTGATGGTCATTATATTCTGCCAGAACCACAAGCATGCCGAGCTCAGGGTGTATCGTCTCATGTGCTCGCTCTCCAGCAACTTTCAGCAGGGTGCATAGCTGCCTTGTGTTTATTTTCTTATTTTCTTTTACTTTTCTCTTTTAAAAGTAATTTAAAATATGGAAGTGAATAGAACTACTACAGCTAGCAACAACTGAGGCACACTTGAAAAGTCAAAACTGTAGAAATCTATATTTATAAGCAGTTGGATGCTGTGATTTTGTTTTAGCTCTGAAAACATGGCAGCGTCACCAGACGTGGCTCACCATCATCTCAGCAACTGACATTTCATCAGTGATTCTGGAGATTTGTAGCCCTGCTTGTGCAGTTAACTTCAGTTTTAAGAACAGGTAAGGCTTTCTAAGCTCTTGTGAATGGCACAAAAGAAGGAAAGTAAGATATGGAAAGAAAGAAAAAAGTGTAGCCTGTTGCATTCCATTTTTACTGCTGTACTACTTTAATACAATACTGCATTTAAAACCCTTGCATTCCATTT
>NC_056510.1:46332128-46332422 GCF_014905685.2 Nematolebias whitei | reverse complement strand
GTACTACTTTAATACAATACTGCATTTAAAACCCTTGCATTCCATTTAAATACTGCAGTACTACTTTAATACAATACTGCATTTAAAAACCCTTGCATTCCATTTAAATACTGCAGTACTACTTTAATACAATACTGCATTTAAAACCCTTGCATTCCATTTTTACTGCTGTACTACTTTAAATACAATACTGCATTAAAAACCCTCACTTTCCATTTAAATACTGCAGTACTACTTTAAATACAACACTGCATTAAAAACCCTCACATTCCATTTAAATACTGCAGTACTACT
>NC_056510.1:46320229-46332118 GCF_014905685.2 Nematolebias whitei | reverse complement strand
CATTTAAATACTGCAGTACTACTTTAAATGCAATACTGCATTAAAAACCCACATGGCACATTAACTGTAAATGAAATGAAAACTACTTCAACCCTACTGGTAAAGCACCAACTCTGTCCCTGAGTGTACGCAGTACATCAGGCACACTGGTCAAACAAAGATTAGCTCAGTTCTTGGATATTACAGCAGAATTCAGTTTAAAATAACTAATTAATGCACTTAAGAAAATTTTTTATGACAGAAGCCATGGTGCTAAAAAGGATTACAAGATTCTGTATTAAAACAATCTGACTGGTTGAAATTCCTGACTGGTAAAACGTTTCCTGCATCATATTCAGTCAGATGCAGTGTGTGGTACCACACACAGAATGTCCATGTAGGACAAGTCTCCTGGCTCAGATTCATAAAATCATAAAGTCCATAAAGATCAGTTTTTACTTTCATTTCAAACATATGCCTTCAAAGCTTTTCTCCAACTCCAGAGTCATTTCATTGCTGCATCAGCATGAAGTGATGGGAAGCTCACAGAGCAAAGCATCATGGGTAAAATGTTGTATAATATCTGATCTGATGTGACACATTAAATGGTTTGACTCACTAGTTATTTCCAGTCTAATATCCTTACTGGCTAACTGGTGAGAACACATCCAAGATCAAACGTGTCCTGACAGAAAACTTGATGTTTTTCACCTGAAAGTCTGAGCCCCTCCTCTTTAACATTTACTTTAAGTTACTGTTTCTACTCAGCCTGAGTTTCCTCTGATAACTGGTGTGGCTGGTTTACACAGCCACACACCAAAATGGAAGTTGGAACCTCCATTACTTTTCATGTTATCATGCTCACAACGTGCGTGGACAGACAGAGGGTGTTTCCAGTTCTCCCATTTGCTGAGCAGTGGGAGACACAAAACACACACCTCAGAGTTTTTCTCAGGTGCTGACTTTAGCTACTTCATGTAATTACAGGTCCTTCTAAAAAATGAGCATATTGTGATAAAGGTCATTATTTTCCATAATGTAATGATAAAAATGAAACTTTCATATATTTCAGATTCATTGCACACCAACTGAAATATTTCAGGTCTAATTGTTTTAATACTGATGATTATGACATACAGCTCATGAAAACCCAAAATGCCTGTCCCAAAAAATTAGCATATTTCATCCCACCAATGAAAGACAAGTGTTTTTAATACAAAAAACACCAACCTTCAAATAATCATGTTCAGTTATGCACTCAATACTTGGTCGGGAATCCTTTTGCATGAATGACTGCTTCAATGCGGCGTGGCATGGAGGCAATCAGCCTGTGGCACTGCTGAGGTGTTATGGAGGCCCAGGATGCTTCGATAGCGGCCTTAAGCTCATCCAGAGTGTTGGGTCTTGCGTCTCTCAACTTTCTCTTCACAATATCCCACAGGTTCTCTATGGGGTTCAGGTCAGGAGAGTTGGCAGGCCAATTGAGCACAGTAATACCATGGTCAGTAAACCATTTACCAGTGGTTTTGGCACTGTGAGCAGGTGCCAGGTCGTGCTGAAAAATGAATTCTTCATCTCCATAAAGCTTTTCAGCAGATGGAAGCATGAAGTGCTCCAAAATCTCCTGATAGCTAGCTGCATTGACCCTGCCCTTGATAAAACACAGTGGACCAACACCAGCAGCTGACATGGCACCCCAGACCATCACTGACTGTGGGTGCTTCACACTGGACTTCTGGCATTTTGGCATTTCCTTCTCCCCAGTCTTCCTCCAGACTCTGGCACCTTGATTTCCGAATGACATGCAAAATTTGCTTTCATCCGAAAAAAGTACTTTGGACCACTGAGCAACAGTCCAGTGCTGCTTCTCTGTAGCCCAGGTCAGGCGCTTCTGCCGCTGTTTCTGGTTCAAAAGTGGCTTGACCTGGGGAATGCAGCACCTGTAGCCCATTTCCTGCACACGCCTGTGCACGGTGGCTCTGGATGTTTCTACTCCAGACTCAGTCCACTGCTTCCGCAGGTCCCCCAAGGTCTGGAATCGGCCCTTCTCCACAATCCTCCTCAGGGTCCGGTCACCTCTTCTCGTTGTGCAGCGTTTTCTGCCACACTTTTCCCTTCCCACAGACTTCCCACTGAGGTGCCTTGATACAGCACTCTGGGAACAGTCTATTCCTTCAGCAATTTCTTTCTGTGTCTTACCCTCTTGCTTGAGGGTGTCAATGATGGCCTTCTGGACAGCAGTCAGGTCGGCAGTCTTACCCATGATTGTGGTTTTGAGTAATGAACAAGGCTGGGAGTTTTTAAAAGCCTCAGGAATCTTTTGCAGGTGTTTAGAGTTACGTCGTTGATTCAGATGGTTAGGTTAATAGCTTGTTTAGAGAACATTTTCATGATATGCTAATTTTTTGGGACAGGCATTTTGGGTTTTCATGAGCTGTATGCCATAATCATCAGTATTAAAACAATTAAAGACCTGAAATATTTCAGTTGGTGTGCAATGAATCTGACATATATGAAAGTTTCATTTTTATCATTACATTATGGAAAATAATGACCTTTATCACAATATGCTAATTTTTTGAGAAGGACCTGTACTATCTTGATGCTGTTTGTTCCAGTTTTCATTTGTCTGATGAGTGTTGGTTATTTCATGCTTAAAAAGGTCCTTTGGCACAACGACTGTAAGCGGAGGAGGACGTAGGACTTAATGTCCCACATTGTTGGTGCTCTGTAACTACAAACATAACATGGCAGCCCCATAAACAACTGTGCTGCTTTTAAAACCCTGCAGCAAGAGAACGTGGGGAGTCCAGGTTTCATCTCAAACTTTATTTCCCTGAGGTCAGTTGTCCAGCTGGAGAGACTCACCAGGAGTAGGTGTGAACAGGAAATGTGTGAGTGAGAGGCCATTTTAAATATTGTAATGTGAGAGTTAAACATACAGAGTAAAAGATGTTTTGTTCAGGTTCATGTTTGCCATGAGAAAACCCCGAGCGGCAGAGGAAACAGTGAAAGGTTTGCTTACATGTCCCTGGTCGTCCAGCTCGTTGTTGGTGAGTTTGAGTTTGTCGAAGCTGACCACTTGCCTCATCCAGGTGTCTCCTGAAGCCAGTGAGTCTGGGTGGATGTACACCCGTGGGGGGACTGGAGAGTCTGCATTTCCTGCCACCATCCACTTGGAGCTGTGGTACACATACCTGCATGAAGAGATGGACAGACCACACCATTAAAATCCATTTTATTATTATAACTTCCTGCAGACAAAGTTGGAACAACTCACCCTGAACCCCACGGCTTATACAATGGATGATTTATGAATTTATTTTATTTATTTTTTGGACGGTCTAACAGCTTCATGCCACCAAAACATTTAGCCTCATCACACCCGGGACCTCACAGAATGACCAATACATGACCCTCTTGGGGGGTAGGTCCTTGTGACTCAATGAGACTACCTGTATTAATAAAGGGGAAAAAAATCTGACCAATGAAATCACAGAACAGGTCACAGTGGACCAATGAAACAGGACGGGGGGGAGAAAATGGGGGGGGGGGGGGATCCCCTGCATGTGCAGAGCAACTTTTGCTCGTCTGCTGGTGGACCCTGAGTCAGGACAGCACAAGCCTGTGCAGGAGGAAGATGGGTAGTGACCATGACTTCCTGGTGGGCTACTGTATTTTATTTTATTTTGTTAAACCAGCGATGTTACAGGCGCTGTGAAGAAAACACTGTACATATTTAATGAAAAGTTTCAAAGATATTCCTGTGCAAATGTCTCGTTACAACGTGAACACCCGCAGCTTATATATGTACAAACTGTTTTATTTTTGTTTTTTAATTTAGTGGGCACAGATTATTCAGGTGTGCTCGTCTATAAATTAAGATAATTAAGCAACAAAGTCCATGCTCAATAATCTAATAATAAGGTAATTAAGCTTTTTTTTTATTCACAATGAAAGCAAAAGTCAAAACGACAGCACTGAGGCCTCGGGAGTCATTCTGACCCCAAGAATAGAATGAATAAATTGTACCTGTTTCTCATTTTCACTTTATTGCAGCAACACAACTTAAAAAATATTGATAACGGAGTAACTAACTGCAGTATAACAACAATGTTCTTCAACAAAGACTTTGAATATCATGTCATCTACAGTTTATAAAACTCATCCAAAGCTTTGAAGAATCAGTAGACATGTCAGAAGGACCAGGCTGACAGTCACGATGTTTCCTGTTATCTTCAGGCCCCCAGGGGCCACTGGACACATCAAATTCTGTTCCTGACATCACTTCATGGGCTCGGGACACTTCCACAAATCATTGTAAATACACTTCACCATGTCCTTCATAAAAGCTGCTGTAAAGCTCTATCACTCAAAGAAAAAGCAATTTGTGAATCCTATTCACAAACTCCATCATCTTCTCTGCACACATTCAATGGATTGAGGCAGTAAATTTAAAACTATTCTTAGGAACCACAAATGCCACACTCATGGACTGAAGAGGAAGGGGAGCATCCAGACTATTAGCAGCACACAGCTGACAAGCTTGCTTCGCTTATGGTATGAGGGTGCATTAGTGCCTCTGGCATCAGTAGTTTGCACATCTAGAAAGACGCCATCAGTGCAGAAAAGTAATTAGAGGTTTTAGAACAACACACGGACACATCAAGACGATCTCTTTTTCAGGACCTTCACTGCAGCAGCATGGCTTCATTGTAAAACGGTCCAGCTGCTGAACTGTCCTGTCTGCACTTCACGCCTCTCACCGACTGAAAACCATCCATCCATCCATCCATCATCTTTACCCGCTTCTTCCATTTTGGGTCACGGGGGTCGCCAGTGACCATGTCCAGCAATCACTGTGTGAGAGGCAGGGGACACCCTGGACAGGTCTCCAGTCCATCACAGGGACACATAGAGACAAACAACCATTATCTCTCTCACCTAGGGACAATTTAGAGTTCAATCAGTCTAGCATGCATGTTTTTGGCCTGTGGGAGGAAACTGGAGTACCTGGAGAAAACCCACGCATGCACGGAGAGAACATGCAAACTCCACCCAGGAAGGCCCCCGGCCGGGATCTGAACAGTCAACCTTCTGGCTGAGAGTCAACAGCTCTACCAACCGCACCACCGTGCTGCCTAAACATAAAATGATGTTAATTTAAAATTGTGGAGTGAAAAACGTGGGGTGGTTTGATATTTCTTCAAGGAATGTTAGGCCTTTATTTTTAGATGTCTTTGTGATCCAGGCTAGAAAACAAATTCAAATCTGGTTCTACCATCTTGTGCTGCTTTCCTGCCTTCAGGTGTGTTCACTAATCCTGTTTATGTTCCACAGAAAGGTATTAGAAGTCTAACATTTCCCCGTCCCCTTAATGTTTTTAAAAGTTGTTCAAGGTCACGTCACAGGTTTCAATATGAATGATTCAAAATAACCTGCAAGTGATATCTCTGTTGGAGAACAAAGTCCAAACACAGGAACAAAATAAAACTCTCCATGTGCGTCTCATGCTCGACTGCTTAGTTTCAGTTAGGTTTAACCATAATTAATTCAATTCATTCAACCTTTATTTAGACAGGTAAATCCCACTGAGCCTCTAGGACTCATTTACAAGAGAGACCTGATTTCAACAAAGAAAGATGACAACAATGGACAACAGCAACAACAATAAACAGTTATAAAAAGTCATACAGATTTTTTCTTTTTTTTTTTTACAAATAAGATGCAACAACTGTAACAAAAACAGCTAGATTCTAAGGCGAATGTAGAAAACTAAAAACAGGAACATGTCTGCATTGGTCCCTGCCAGGAGTCCAACAGATTCTTAAAGACACTTAGAGAGGTCAAAGGTCGAGAGCTTCAAATATTTTTATAAGATATTCCAGGAAACAGGAGCGGAGTAGGAGAAGGTCCTTTTGTCTAGTTCAGTCCTCACTGAGGGAACACTGCAGGTAATGCTGTCCTGAGAGTGCACTCTGTAGCTGCACTCACGCAGAGACATGTAGGAGGAGATGTATGAAGGCAGTAGACCAAGAAGTGATTTAAAGATGAAAATGTACCAGTGAGAGAGTCTGCGTGAAATTAATGATGTCCAGTTAACCAGTGAATACTGGGTGCAGTGGTGGGTACAATAATCACAGCCAGTTATGAATCTTAGTGCACCATGATAGACAGCATCCAACATCTGCAGCATCCAACATCTGCAGGGTTCTTGTAGGAGCGTTCATGTAAATAATGTCACCATAATCAATTGAGGGAAGGAAAGTCACAGATACAAGGTGTTTTCTAGCATTCAGGGTTAGACAGGATCTGTTTCTGAAAAAGAAACCCAGTTTAACTTCCAGTTTCTTTACCAAGTTTTCCACATGGAGCTCAAAAGAGAGATGTGAGTCGACCAAGATACTCAAATATTTATAGGAATCAACAAACTCAATGGGGACACCATTTGAGGATAAAATCAGAGGAAGAACTGCTGGGACCAACTTCCTATTTGAAAAAAGCATCCCTTTGGTTTTGTCGGCATTTAGGACAAGTTTGAGGCGGAACAAATCAGTCTGGATGATGTTGAATGCAGATTTCAAAAGCTGGAAAGCCTTAGCAACAGTTTTAGCTCGACAATAAACAACTGTGTCATCAGCATAGAAATGTATGGATGCATTAGGGATGTTTTACCTACATTACGTATGTAGATTGTAAAAAGGGTGGGTCCTAAGACTGAGCCTTGTGGTACACCATTGTTGACTGTTAAATAACTGGAGGAAACACCATTATGTTGAACACATTGCCTCTGGTCTGAGAGATAGTTAGAGAACCAACCAATGGTGTGTTCTGAGAAACCGATTTCTGAGAGTTTATGACACAAGATGTTCTGATCCACAGTGTCAGAATCTTTAGACAGGTCTAAGAAAAGTGCAGCACAATAATCCTTAGCATCCAGTGCTTCAACAACATCATTAAGAACCTTCAGTGAAGCAGTGGTTGTGCTGTGTTGTTTCCTGAAACCAGATTGATGTGGAGGTAAGATGTTAAATGAGTCCAGGTCATTTTTGATTTGAGAGTTTATCAGTTTTTCTAGAACCTTGGCTAAAATGCAGAGTTTAGAGATTGGTCGATAGTTGTTCAGTGAGGTGGGGTCACCTCCCTTCAGCAAAGGAAGAACAAAGGCCCTTTTCCAAGTGTCTGGGATGGAGTTTTGTCTCATGGAGAGATTGAAGATGTGGGTCACAGGGACTGTGATGATATGAGCAGCCAGCCTTAAGAAATAAGGTGGAAGTTCATCTGGACCTGCAGATTTTTTAGGATCAAGATCTTTTAACAGTTTATTGACCCCACTGACTGAGAATGGAGAAAAAGAGAAGCTGTGATTAACTGAGGATTGACTTGTAGGAGGGATTTGATTTGTAGAAGTTTGGTTATTAGGGGAAGTGGCTGATCTTCCATTAGTAACTGTGTCAAATAAAGAACCATAAGCAACAAAATGTTTGTTGAAACAGTTCAGGATCTCGTGCTTATTTGACACAGGAACAGAGTTAACGAGAAGTTGTGATGGGAGGTCAGATGATTGGGTGGTGCCTGAGAGAGATTTGATGGTTTTCCAGAATCTGTTAGGGTCATTTAGATTTTTGGAGGTCTGAGATAAGAAATAGTTGCGTTTTGCTGCTTTGACAGCAGTTGTGCATTTATTCCTCATCTGTCGAAAACTCAACCAATCAGTGTCTGAGTCAGATTTTCTCGCTGTGGCCCAAAGATGATCTCTCCTGTGCAGGAGGTCAGCTAGCTCTGGAGTAAACCAGGGGCTGTCTCGTCCCTTTATTCTGAACTGACGAAAAGGAGCATGTTTGTTCACAAAATAAATGAAACTATTATGAAAATAGTTCCAAGCGGAGTTCACGTCATCAGTTAACAGAATATGATGCCAGTCATAGTGAGACAGATCCCAGAGGAATGACTGTTCACAAAAATGTTTCAGATCCCTTTTTTGAATTAATCTGGGCTTAGAAGGTGGAAGTTTAATATCTCTCAAAGCAGCTGTCACACAATGATCACTCAAAATATCAGCGAATACACCTGTACCAGGGAATTTGTGAGGCATATTAGTTAGAAATAGGTCTAAGATGGAGGATTTTTCAGGACGGTTTTTGTTTAATCTAGTGGGAGAGTCGATCAATTGGGTAAGATTGAGAGACAGGGAATATTCCTTGAATTTATCACAGAGGGGGGTCGACTTACACCAATCAATGTTGAAGTCTCCAGCCAAAAGGATCTCTTTGAATTTTAAATTTCCAAGAAATTATATCAGGGCAGACAGAGCCTCAGGTGATGCTGAGGGTGGGCAGTAGCAGCAGACTACAGTTAAGATCTGACCTCCATTCAAGGAAATGTTTACAGATAAGGCTTCAAACTGGTTTGGAATTTTTTTTAGAAGACACAGGACTAGCAACCAAAGAATCTCTGATGTAAACAGCGACTCCCCCCCCCCCGCCCCTTTTTTTGACGATCACAGCGGTAGATGTTAAATCCATTGATTGCCAGGTCATTATTGAGTACAGATTTGTTGAGCCAGGATTCAGAGATGAAGATAACATCTGCCCCAGAAGAACTGACCAGAATTTTCGAAGCATCCAGTTTTCTCAGAAGGCTACGAGCGTTTACATGCAGAAAATGAAGCCCAGACACGTTCTTAAAGTCATTTGGTGTGCTGTAATTAGTGGGGGGTCCAGGGTTGGGTTGAATCCCTGAGAGCAGTAACAACATTATTATCAGACATTTTCTTGAGTTTTTTGTGACTGATGTATAATTACAGGAGTTAACAGTGTGACAATTAGCCCCCATAATCGAACCATGAGAAACATTAATGAGGACGCGATCATTCAGAACCCAAAAACAGTGAAAGTTGCAGTGATGGGCAGATTCAGGTGTATTAACAAGATTCAGTGACTCCACATAATCTGAGAACTGAAAATAGTGACAATAATATGAATGATGCAGAAAAGTTTCAGACCATAAAACGCCACAGTTCAAATGGGCAAACAAACACGACGAGGTGGCCCAACTGCAGTTTGAATTGGGCTGAGGAGGGCTCCGGCCCCCCAGTGAGGATGGATGGATGCTCCCATGGGAAACAGAAGCTGGGTCCAGAACCAACAGGCCGAAACAGAAACAGATAATTCGCAGCAAATAGCAGAGCGAGCTGCCAGAAAATCCTCCTGAAGTGAAAGACATGATCCAAGCTCGTTTCAGGTCAACAGGGGACAACAGCGTGATCCAGAATAAAATTAATTATTATCCAGGTGAGTTTGGATGGAGGCCTGCAGCAACTCCGATACAAACCCCGAACTTCTCTCGAGCACCACGCAGCCCTGCTCCTAAACGCTGCTCCTCCTCTTCTCTGCACGTCACCTCCGCACCCAACAGCACGAGAGGCACCCCCGGTGAAAAACGAGACTGACCGGAGAGGCTGAGGCTGAAGTCGACACTGGTCCGGTCCGATTCTGCTCCAGTCTGGCTCCGGCGCTCCACAGCACGAGAGACGAAGAGGCTGAAGATGCCCCTGGCCCGGTTCTGCTCCGGTCCGGCGGCACGGTTCTGCGGTGCTCCACAGCATGAGAGACGAAGAGGCTGAAGATGTCCCTGGCCCGGTTCTGCTCCGGTCCGGCGGCGCTTCAAAGCACTGGAGCGTCTCCTCCAGGTAAACACAGCGATTCCACGGAGGTGGACAGTCCTTCAGTAAAAGTAACGGGCTGCTCACTGAAGCTGAGACCGGCTCTGTTGAAGACAAAGTGCCCCACAGCCACCTCGGTTCGGTTCTGGTCCAATTCGAGGGTCACAGGTACACTTCTCCCACACCTATGAAGACACCACGAGGGCCAGTACAGCAGAAAACCAGCGAAATACCACCCGGCGATTTTTGTCGGAACCAGGTAGAACCACAAAGGTCCAGATAAGAGTTCGTTGAGGTCCAGAGAGAGAGAAAAAACACCGGACCTTCGTGCGACGATTCCCCGGCTCGAGGGGACACCTGGCCGGCAGGATGCGCTCAGAGTGACTGGTGGGGTGGGAGCGGCCGGTCCTGGACCAAAATATATTTTTGGACGGTCCCGTCCGGCTCTCTGAGTCACTGAACACCGAATTCGGTTGGAAGGAGGACCAACTTTAGACCGGTTCGAAAAACAGGTCAGTTTAATGAGAAAAGACTGCAGAGAAGCCGGAGGGAGCTGCTGTCCATCAGCTCGCCGGAAGTGAAGTGATCCATAATAAACAATTATAAAAAGTCATACTGCAGTTTTTTTTTTTTTTTTTTTTTTTTTTTTACAAATAGGATGGCTAAAAGAAAAAGGTAACAAAAAAAAACAGCTAGATTCTAAGGTGAATGTATAAAACTAAAAACAGGAACATGTCTGCATTGGTCCCTGTCAGGAGTCCAACAAATTCTTAAAGCCACTTAGAGAGGTCAAAGGTCGAGAGCTTCAAATCTTTTTGTAAGATATTCCAGGAAACAGGAGCAGAGTAGGAGAAGGTCCTTTCGTCTAGTTCAGTCCTCACTGAGGGAACACTGCAGGTAATAATGTCCTGAGAGCGCACTCCGACACAGGAGTGTTCCTGTGTTTGACACAGGAACAGAGTTAACGAGAAGTTGTGATGGGAGGTCAGATGATTGGGGGGTGCCTGAGAGAGATTTGATGGTTTTCCAGAATCTGTTAGGGTCATTTAGATTTTTGGAGGTCTGAGATAAGAAATAGTTGCGTTTTGCTGCTTTGACAGCAGTTGTGCATTTATTCCTCATCTGTTGAAAACTCAACCAATCAGTGTCTGAGTCAGATTTTCTCGCTGTGGCCCAAAGATGATCTCTCCTGTGCAGGAGGTCAGCTAGCTCTGGAGTAAACCAGGGGCTGTCTCGTCCCTTTATTCTGAACTGACGAAAAGGAGCATGTTTGTTCACAAAATAAATGAAACTATTTTGAAAATAGTTCCAAGCGGAGTTCACGTCATCAGTTAACAGAATACGATGCCATTCAAAGTGAGACAGATCCCAGAGTTATAATGTCAGGCAGCCGCTCATTACACAGCAGAAGGACAGAGAATTAAAACTAAGGATGAAGGAAAAAATATATTTTTATTTTACAACTGACACACCAAAAGATATTTCTGAAGAATACCGAAAGCAAAAGAAAAGAGGCAGTGTGAAAGTTGAAAAGGTGTTTAATAATGAACATTGTTTAATGGAAACAGACTGTGACAAACACAGAGCTTCTTCAAAACGAGATAAAGGAAAACTGAGTGAGATAAAAACTGTGGGCACAAAGTAAAAATAAAAGGAAAGAAGAATGAGGACGTGAGTTTAGAAATAAGTAGAAAGGAGAGCGACTGTGGAGCACAGCTGTTTGCTTTTAGCTCAGGCCCTGCATTCAGCGTCTCTGCCAAAGTCATCACTCACTCCTGAAACATGGACACCACTCTCACTGGGTCCTTTTGTGTTTGTCTTCGAAGCGCTACACCGCTAAACATCTGCACACATACTGTATTTCCATAGAGGAGGAGAAAAAGCTCACACATGAACATGAAAACATTGAAGCACACTCCTGTGAATTCATCCCAATACAGTGGTCCCTCGTTTATCGCTGGTGTTTGGGACCACGCCCATCCACGACAAGTGAAAAACTGTGAAGTAGAGATACAGTAGTCCAAGTTCAAGTTCAGTTCAAGTTCAGTAAACTTTGTCATGACATGTGCCAGGCTGTAATCACACTCATCACCTGTTACTCCCAATCTCAGTCCTTAAATAAACTGTTTAAATTTCAATAGTGTAACATTTTAAATAAACAATCCATGCAGCATGGATTGTTTATTTAAAATGTTACAGTTCAGTATTTTAGTGTGTATATATATATATGTATATATATACATATG
>NC_056510.1:46287336-46305229 GCF_014905685.2 Nematolebias whitei | reverse complement strand
AAATCAGGTTCTGAGTGTTCAGCTTGCGATGACTCATCATCGTTTGTGTGTGAGTTTACCCCCCCTTCTTCCGATGAGGGGTTGGTGGAGGCAACAACAACAATGTCTTGGTGTGTTCCACCGACATCTGTAATGTCGTCATTCGTGCCCTCAGATGCAATAGTGATCACATCACTGCATAGTGCTCCAGGTTTGGTTCCCGTTTCAGCGTGTTTCAAAGTTTCTAACAACCTTTGTAGTTTCTCTGTCTCTTCCGAGCTCAGAGGTGTAGGGCATTGTATCTGGAACTTTTGTGATTTTATCGCCTCGGTTCGTTTCGTCCGAGGTGGGGGAGGGTTAGGTACGTCTTTTGGGGGTTCCTTTTCGGACTTTCCCTGATAATATGGGTCCTCTTGGATCCCATATCTTTGCGTCCTATGCACATCCCATTTACGATAATCACGTTCATCCTCTGAAAGAGGAGCTTTTCTGTCCCAGCGTGGACCTTCATTACACGGTTTGTTAGTTTGAAAATACTGCTTTTTCTCGCCTGTTTTAGGAGGAGGGGTCAATGCACGCCGTCCTTCCATTTCTAGGGAGTGGGGTTTAACCTTTATACCAGGAAACACCTCTATGGGCGTCTTAGCATGAGAACATGCCTCAAACACATTCACAGCACACTGTTTAATCTCATTGATGGATTTTTCTCTGAAATTTGCCATAATTTGTACTGACATGCTTATGTCAGTGTGGAGATTTTTGCTGAAAACAAATTTAAAACCTTCTTCTTCCTCCATTCCGGTTTCATTTCTGTAACCAAAATAAGCTTGGAAGATTCTTTTGTAATAGACTTTTGGATGTTCATGCTTGCCCTGCGTGACCTTGTCAGCAGCTGGGAAACTAGCAGGTCCCGTGCAGGGGTCGTACTCTCTGATCAAAGCTTCACACAGAAGGTTGTAATCCCTTCTCGTTGCATCAGGTAGACGCTCTATGAAGGTGAACACCTCTCTGTCCGAAGTGAGCCTTATCAGACTGATTTTATCCTCAACCGTAGCATTAGGATAACCACTCAGTCTGAATTCAAGGTCTTTGAGGTACGCTTTTGTTCCAGTTGAACCCATTGGACCAGGTACAAAGCGTTGTACATATTTTGAGAGTTTCAGCAGATCATCTATTGAAAGAGGAAGTTTCCATGCACTCTGTTGCATGTTCGGTAGAGGAGACCTGTTCAGGTCTGTTCCTACCACATTAGGTATGGATGGAGGTGTGTGTGATGTAAGGAGATTTGGGTCTGAAACCCAATGTGTCTCCACATTCTGTCCACGCCTCTCACCATATTTCCTTTCTGCATGGCAAAGTTGTGTCTTAAGCACATCTATCTCAGCTTTGCAGCGGGAAACTGGTGACATTTTCTCGTCGTGATCCCGTCTTAATGCAAAGTATTCTCTGGACAACAGCTCTTTAGCATCCCTGGCTTCAGATAGTGATGCATTAAGTAACTGTATTTTGCTATTCAGTGAATCTACTTCTGCACGTGCATCTTGCTGTGATTGAAACATCTGTTCAAAATGTTTTTTTGTGAGGACCTCGTGTTCACTTTTAAATTGAAGGAAGTGTTCTTCAATTTCCTGAACCACCTCTTTTTCGCTGTTTAACCTTATCTCAAGGTCGTCAGCTTTTTCTACCACTGTATAGAATGATTCTTTCAGCAAAATTGCCATTTTAGCCAGCTTTTCATAGCTTGACTTTGTTATTTCTGTAGAGGTCACACTCTCTGCAACCTCCATCAGCTCTTCCAATAACTCTTTGTCGTCCATGCTCTCCACCTGTTTATCATATGGAACTAAAGATTCCCTCAGCAGTGCTAACACTTTCTCTAACCATTCCATTTTGGTCTCAATTTTCTTTTCTGTTCCATCAGCCATGGTCATTCACTGTTCAGCACTTTATCTGGTTAAAACAGTTGCCAGCTTCAGATATTTCAACAGGTAAATATTTGTATTCAAGTGAGCAGTGAGTTTCACACACTTTTTAAGCTCTGGGTTTACACAAAAGTACTGTTATAAGTCAACTTATTCAGAGGAATGGGCACCAATTCGTAGGTTTTACCCCAATTCATGAATATTTAAGTAAATGCCCCTTTGGCAGTGTTACTTTTTAATGTGCTTATTTTTAACAGATACAAGAACCAGGCCTCTAAGTGATATTTACTCTAAAGCACTTAACATTAAATAAACCTGCAATTTTTCTAAAAGTTTAAAGCAACTTCAGTTTTTTTAAACGCTTTCTTAAGCCGTTCTTTTCCAGAAATTCTCTATTTTAACAGTTACTCATTGAACCAGGTGGTGAAAAAAGAAAATAATTTTATGAGGAGCTTCAGTCTTTCTTCAGAAAAACTGTTATACTCCTCTTTCAACAGCAGGTGGCGGTGTTAGCTTTATACCAGCAGGAGCCTATGACAACTTCCTGTGGACGTTCTGTTGACATCCTGTCGTTAGCTTTTTAGCTTAAAATTAGCATCGGCTAAACTCGGTTAAATCAACATTTCTGAACGGATTTAAAGCTAAAACGTGGCGTTGTTTCAACAAGCACGACTTATTTGCATGAAACATAAGTTTTGGGGACATGTGGCTGCTCCATTTAGTGATTTTAAGCACAGAAAAGGCTTCGGTTCAACCGAGCTTTACAACCTGACATCAGAGGAAGTGACGCAGACACGTCACTCATTTCTCAGCGTATCAGAGTGTTCCACACGACCGTTTTCAACCAATCACAGAGACAAACAGCGGGGGTGGGTTTTATATCGCTGACTCAGAGGAAGTGACGCAGACACGTCACTCATTTCTCAGCGAATCGGGGCGTACCACACAGCGGTTTTCAGCCAATGACGGATCGTTTTTCCAGCTATCTTTGTTAGCATTAGCCTGAACAAGTCCGGTCAACTTTCTGTCCATTAACTTTCAAAATGCACTATTTTCTGTTAAAAATGTAACAAATAAGCTCCAAAGCTCACGGAGACGGCGCTCCGTTCTTAAAAACGTCTCTTTCTTCAAACACGACTCGTTCGGACCGAATCGGAACCGAGCCGGACCAGAACCGGGTCTGCAGAACCCCCGTCCGTTTAAACAGAATCCACGTTTAACACAGCTCCTTAGCTTTGTCACTCAACAGATGTACATTTCAGCTTTAAATTGAAACACATTGACCTTTTTTTCAGCTTTCAAAACACCACAACTGCAAGCTTTCACTGAGCCCCGCAGCTGCGTCAACGCTGCGTTTCACACAGCAGAAATCTGCACTTTTCATTTCATGCCAACATGATAATTCAATTGTTACATGAAATAACAGTCCATTCATGAACCAGTACGGGGCCACCAGTATGTAGATGAACATATTCTGTGATATATTCATAAATTAAACGGATTCATTCATTTTTCTGGACTGAATAATATTGTGCATTGAATTTAATAAAAATGTAACGTGAGGCGTTAATTATCTTTGACCCATCAAATGAATGTGGTCATTTATTAACAGAATCAAGTTTAACGTCAAACATTTACATTAATTTGGCAAAAGAGAAAATAACAACATGGCTTAGTTAGCAAGCTGTACAATTAGAAAACCATACGGCGATGGTTTTCCTCACTTCAAGCTATACAACAGACATTTCTAAAAATATCTGGAATGATTTCTAGCAGATAGAAGAGTTTTAAAGATGGAAATGAAGTTTAGAGGGAGGGAGATGGTGTGTGAGGGAAAGTGTTGAACAGAACGGCACCCTCCATTCGAACCCAGCTTTCCTCGGTACGCTCGGTAGTAAACTCGACTCATTACCTCTCTGACGATGAATCAGCGGATACGGAGTTCCAGTTAACGCTACCGGTCCAGCGTCTCCGTAGGATGGCAGAGAACCGTCCGGAGTGGTGGCGGTACTTCATCAATAACAGTTCACCTCAGGAGTGGACACACATGAGTTGTGAGTCCGTCAGAGTATCACTCAGATGTGGAAGATTGCATAATTCCCACGAGACTCGGACGAACTCCGGATCATGTCTGAACTCCTGTTCTCTCCAGCACTTCTCCGTTCAGCTTGCTCTCCGAACTGAACTCGACTGCACTCGACCGCAACTCGACTGGAGCTCGACTGGAGCTGGTTTGAACTAGGAAGTACCGACATTTAAAGAGTTCTATTTCTGGTTCATTTGGGAAGTTCCTGATTGGTCAAATCGACCAGACAGGGGTGTGTTTTTGTGACGTAAGAGGTCACTAGAAGTCAGAAAAACAGAAAATGTTTTGGAACAGATTGAAAATGTTTTAGAGACAGACGAGAGAAATGTTTGGACGAGTTGGGGGAAAACAGGTGCCAGCTTCTCTATATTACGTCTGAGAGGATTTAAAAACATGACAGTTCGTTCCAACAACTTGTTTTCGACCTTTGACCAACTTCACAATTTGCTCATTTCAGACAGAAGATCAGAAAATGCATGAATTACTCCGTAACACATTCCAATTTGATTTCCACTTTGAATGAGGATTAAAAATCACTAATACTGTTTCACAGTTGAATTAAAATGAGTAGTTCACTTCAACATTTAAAAATGGTTTGAACTAAACACACTTTGATTATCAAACATTTGTAAAATAGTAATGATAATAAAAAAGAGAGTGTTCTTTCAATTGATCAGTGCAGGACACTTAGAAAGTCTCTGGATGAACTTAATCTTGTGTTTCTGGACTCAAATCAATGAAATACAGTTCTTGTCCCAGGAAGGCCAGATTTGACCTGAGGCTTAGTTCACTACACTAACATGCATGTTTTTGGACTGTGGGAGGAAACCGGAGCACCCGGAGAAAACCCACACATGCATGGAGAGAACATGCAAACTTCACCCAGAAAGGCCCCCAGACCGGGGTTTGAACCAGGGACCTGCTCACTGAGAGGCAGCAGCTCTACCAGTTGCGCCACCGTGCTGCCCTCATTATGCCAGTGTTAAGTAAAATTATATTTTAGAAAAGTAATTTTATGGTTATGGCAAGAAACAGAGACTGTACATTACATCAAAAAAACTCAGGAATTATTTTGTCTTTTATGTTTTCTTGGAAATTTAGGTTAGAAAACAATAGTTTAAATTTTTATAGTTATTCTGGCAGAAATATGATTTTTCTGTAGGAAGTGCAAGTGAGAATGCATGAACACATCAACATGAAACAGAGCAGCAGCAACATGAAACAAATCAGCAGCAACATGAAACAGATCAGCAGCAACATTAAACAAATCAGCAGCAACATGAAACAAATCAGCAGCAACATGAAACAGATCAGCAGCAACAGGAAACAGATCAGCAGCAACATGATGTGATTTTTCACAGTGATTATTCTGGTTAGAGATTCATGAGTCTAACAGCCTCAGGGTAGAAGCTGTTCCTCAGTCTAGTGGTTCTACACTTAATGCTTCTTAACCTCCTTCCTGAGGGGAGTGGGACAAAAAGTGTGTGTGCTGGGTGAGTGGGGTCCTTCATGATGCAGGTGGCCCTCTTCCTGCATCTGGAGGTGTAGATGTCTGTGATGGTGGGGAGGATGACTCCAACATCTTCTGTGCAGCCTCAAACAGCACCAGTCCACTCTATCATTAATGTTTTAATCCAGTCAGAGTAAACTACATATCTCTTGAATGAGGCTTGCACAGCAGGTAAGATCATAACCTCTCCACAGAAACTTCAAGAAATCTGAACTACATTTCAGCAACACATTTGTTTACAGTACATGTACTTCATTTTCCAGGTTTAAACTGAACAATGTTACATAGAATTAGGTTTCTGAATGATTCAGAGTTTAGTTAAGACTAGAGTCCCTGTAGCTACAGGACCGTGTCTGCGTGAGGACACATGTGTGTCTTTAAGGTCGTTTTCACAGCTGATAGTCCGGTAGACTCGGTTCGGGACCAATATTCATGACCTTTTGTTACATTTGAGCTGGTGCGTTTGCATTCACACTGCACTGTGCAGTCGAGTCAACCTATTGAACCAACCTGTTCCCGCGCTCGCCTGTGGGGGCGCTGCACCAAGAACTACTGAAAGAAACTAGACTTTTTTTTTTTCAAGATGGCGCCGGTGTGTAGGGCTCCCTGTCTCTCGCTCTCTGCTTGTATTGTATTTTTGTTATTTTTACAATGGTTGGTGCAGCGTGCCAAGTCGTATTTTCAGTATGATCGTCGGGCACTTTTGGAGCTCCGTACTTTTGCTGAAATGCCTGCGGAGTTTTTGTACAGCGGCCAGCACTCTCCTCCACCAGTCCTGTCTGAGATTCCTGCGTTCCTTCTGCGTGACCCTGGCCTTTCTCCATGGAGGAGACGTCGCAGACGTCGTGGGAAGCGTGCAGGGATTTTGGTGAAACTGAGGCAAAGTGTGGATTATTCTATCAGGACTCGCTCTGGATCTGATCATCTCCTCTCTGACCCGTGGTGCTCCCGGGGCCCGGCTGCTGGCCAGCTGCCCGCGCGCTCAGTCCATGTAAACACCTGGAGTTGTTTACCTGTGCGCCGCACCAGCAGACCTGGAGGAGCTGTTCTTCATAACCTGCGCCCGCTGGCGCGCGCTTCTCCTTCCACGGCTGTGTCTGCGTTGGACCCTATCAGGATGTGTTTAATCAACGCAAGGTCTGTTTCCAACAAGACGTTTATCCTCAATGACTTTTTAAAAGATGAGGAGTTGGATTTTCTTTTCGTCACGGAATCTTGGATTTCTGATGGTGAGTCCAGCGCCTCGGTGGAATTACTACCCCCGGACTGTCTGTGTCTCAATGCCCCGCAGCCATAAGGTCATTAACAGTTTTTAAAGCAAACTTGGCCTGTAAACAGTTGTCCATCCCGGTGTCCCGCGCCAGCTTTAAGCTGAGTGTCTTTGAACTCGGACACTCTCCTCCGGTTCTGTGCGCACTCGTCTACCGCCCCGCTCGATCCAAGGACTTCATAAAGGAATTCTCTGACTTTTTGGCTGATAACACACAGAGATACACTCACACTCACTTTTTGTTTATTGGTGACTTTAATTTGCATGTGTGTTGTCAGGAGAAGCCCTTAGTGAAGGACTTTCTAGATTTATTGGACTCTTTTAATTTAACTCAGCATGTACACGGTCCCACCCAAGAACACGGTCACACGTTGGACCTCGTTTTAACACGTGATGTCTCTGTTTCTAATTTGAAAATCTGTGACAATGTTTTTTCAGATCACATGCCTGTATTGTTTGACTTCAGCCCCCCTTGTCCTACTGCTAAGACGTGCGTTCCTGCACGTACTACTTGTTCCTTTAACCATTTCACTGCTGCTCGTTTTAATGAAGGTTTTAACTCTGAGAGGATCGAACAGCTCTCGGTGTCTCTTACCACTGAGGAGCTAACCTCTCAGTTCAACTCTGCCTATTTAGATGTTCTGGACCGTGTTGCTCCCCTTAAAACCAGAAAAACGAAACTTAGATCAGAGCCTTGGCTGAATGACGTCACTCGAGCCGTTAGGCAGCAGTGTCGCAGAGCTGAACGAAGGTGGAGGAAGGACAGGCTGCAGGTTTCTTTTCAAATGTTAAGGGAGAGTTGGCGTCACTATCAGAAAACCGTTAAAGCTGCCAAATGTAAATTCTTCTCTGATTTAATTGTCTCCAACTCCCACAACCTCCGAGTTCTTTTCTCCACCCTGAACTCAGTTCTACACCTCAGTGAGCCTTCACCTCTGGAAGCCTCAACTGAGCTGGGTGAAAACTTCCTCCATTTCTTTTTAGAAAAAGTGGCAAACACCCAGGCACTCATTTCTCCACCAGCTCATGATCTGTCCATCCCATCTCAGTGCGTAGCTGTGTTTGACCCCTTTGAGCCCATCTCTCTGTCTTCTCTGGAGCAGGTAATGTGCAGCATGAAACCATCTGGTTCCCCCTTTGATGTGGTCCCCCCTCGACTACTAAAGGAAGTTTTTTCTACCCTGGGTCCTTTTATTCTCGCTATTCTGAATAGCAGTTTATCCTCAGGTGTGGTGCCAAAAACTTTTAAACATGCTGCTGTCCAGCCCCTCCTGAAAAAACCTAACCTTGACCCCTCAGTCATGTCCAACTTCCGGCCTGTCTCCAGACTCCCAATCACCTCTAAACTACTGGAAAAAATTGTGGCGTCTCAGTTGAAACAGTTTTTGGGGGATCACGCTATCCTAGAGTTATTCCAATCTGGCTTCAAATCGCTCCATAGCACTGAAACTGCTCTACTGAAGGTTTTTAATTACATTTTCATATCCACAGACGCAGGTGATTCTGTGCTGCTTGTCCTATTGGATCTTACATCTGCTTTTGACATTATCGACCACAAGATCCTCATTTCTAGACTGGAGCAGTGGGTGGGCATCACAGGGTCAGCCCTTAAATGGTTTGGGTCCTACCTCTCTGACAGAACCTTCTGTGTCAATATCAAAGATTTTAGTTCGGCATCGACAGCGCTCCAGTGGGGGGTACCTCAGGGGTCCATCCTCGGTCCCCTTCTCTTTTCTTTATACCTGCTGCCACTAGGTGCTATTTTCCGCAAACACAACATACCCTTTCATTTCTATGCCGATGATTGCCAAATTTACTTCCCCCTGAGGCACAGAGGCACACGCTCTATTCAGCGTCTTCTTGACTGCCTGGCTGACATCCGGGACTGGATGGCTTTAAACTTCTTAAGCTTCAATGAGAAGAAGTCTGAAGTCATGCTGTTCCATCCCAGTGGCTCACTCATGAACTATGACATTGACCTTTTCTCTCTAGCCCCGCTAGAGAAACAAAAGGTCACTAATCTGGGGGTGATAATGGACCCGTCCTTAAAACTCAACAGTCACGTAAACATGATGGTAAAATCCTGTTTTTTTCAGCTGAGACGGCTGTCTCAGCTGAAACCTATACTCTCCAAAAAGAACCTTGAGACAGTGATCCATGCCTTCATAACATCTAGGCTTGATTACTGCAATTCACTTCTGTTTGGAATCAGTCAGTCCTCCATTGCTCGTCTACAACTGGTCCAAAATGCTGCAGCCCGATTTTTAACTGGTACAGGCTATAGAGAGCACATCACGCCAGTTTTGGCCTCCCTTCACTGGCTACCCATTCACCTTCGGATCCAATTCAAAATTCTCATGTATGTTTTTAAATCACTGAACAGTTCCGCCCCATCCTATCTCACTGATCTTCTGCAGCCATATGTCCCACCGCGCTCTCTGAGGTCAGCAGACCAGATGCTTCTCTCAGTTCCAGAAACCCGTCGTAAGCTCAGAAGTGACAGGGCTTTCTCTGTTGCAGGTCCACGACTGTGGAATGAGTTGCCACTGAGTGTCCGGCAGGCTCCCACACTCTCAGTCTTTAAGTCTTGCTTGAAGACCCACGTCTATTCTCGTGCCTTTAACACGGTGTGATTTGTTTTGGTCCTGTCTGTACTCTACACTGTTGGCCATTTTAGTTAGCTTCTGCTTCTATTTGTATCTGTATTTCTATTTTATGTTTTCCTGTCCGCTGTGCATGTTTGTTTTCTTTTGTACAGCACTTTGGTTGGCCTTGTTGCTGTTTTAAGTGCTCTATAAATAAATTGGTATGGTATGGTATGGTATGGTAAAAACTTCTGAAGACACTTCTTTTTCTTCTTCTTCTGTAAATAAAAATAAAAATGGAGTGGCATCAAGTTTTATCAGTTTTAGGAGTTATATTTTGTCATTTTTCAACAATGGACTCAGCATGAGCAGAAGATGAGGCAGAAGACCATGGAGAATGTTGTTTTTCACACAAGGCAGCTGACGGCTCCATATAAGAGAAATGTGTGTGTGTTTGTCCTGCGCTGTACTCCACGTCCTGCTTGTGGAGCGGGGCCCGGTCTGTTTACATTCACACTGTACTCGAACCGCGCTGGAGTTTTCTTCTAACGGACTGAGACCTAGGTTTTAGCCCAGGCCAGAGTTCACCTTTTTGTTCCGTGACAGAGTTCGATGGCGCGTTCACACCTCCCTAAACAAACCAGACTTTCTAGGAAAATGAGCTAGAATTCGATTCAAGCGGACTAAACAGGGCTGGTGTGAATGCACCTTAAAGCTGAGCTACGAGCACATTTAGAGTGCACGAGCCCCAGCGTTCAGCAGTCTGTCCACGTTCACAGAGAAGGCTGTTCAACAGAGCAGGCCGGGTCCAGACACAAGGCTCACAGACACACCAGTGACAGGTCCCAGCTCAGCTTGTAAAACCAGTACAGGACCTGGCCTGTAAAGGTCCACTATGATGTTTTGGTCTGTGTGGGGGGAGCAGGACGAGGCTGGGGGTCTGAGCTCACTGCTCCCCACACAGTTCGATCACGTGATCTACAGTAATCTGTACATTTGTGTTACACTGTCATGTCTTAATGATGACTCTGTTTCAAACAAACATGCTTCAATCCAACTGCTGCTTTTACTAACATCAACCTGCTGTTAGAAAACTGTGCACGGCTTAACAAACACAGAAAAGACACAAAAGTTGAATAAAACTTCAGTCATTGGGCTCCAAACACGACATCAGCCTTCAAATCAAACTGTGACGGTTTGAAACGTGTCAACACCTCCGTCATATCCAAAGTAAACGTGTGAAAAGAGAGGGCTGTGCACGAGAAGCTCGTGAGTCACAACGTGTCCACGTAGATTCAGAGGCTGGTTTAACACATCTACAGAAAACCGTTCCCATGTTTTATCATTTCTATTTCTTATTTTCCCTCACAGTTGAGTTTGTTTTCTTGTTGGTAAACATCCAGATGTTTATTCAGCGTTAGGAAACTCTCCACGCTGTCGCTCATCGTTTCGTACCGAGCTGCTCTGCTTCACGTCAAAGTGTTTCTGAATTGGATCCAAACGGTCTCGTCAGTTTTCTGAAGGTGTTCTGGACTGATCCAGCTCAGAACCACCGCTCGCCTCACTCTTCATCGTTTCACAACAAACATCTGGAATTCATTTAACAACAGCTTCACCGTGATTATCTTTTTTATTTTAGTTATGTAATAAATAACTATTTGTATCATATGTTATATTTAAAAAGGTTCAATTAACTGTTTTTATTTTTTGTAAATTATAAATGGCGTAACTGAAGATAATAATCAGTCAAAGGTTTACTGAGCTGCTTATTTAATCTAGATGAACAATTCTACATGTCAACAGATTTTTGTATTTTCTAATTATATTAAAGTATTAGGAGGATAAATCACGTTTGTTTGTTAATTTCCTTATTTAATCATTCTCAATATTTAATTAATAGGTTGTAAATGAACTTATCAGCATTAACTACATACCTATAAATAACAAGTACAGTATTTAAATAGTGTAGTATTTTATTTGGTATTTTTTAAACATTATGTGATTTTTATCATTATATTTTGTAAAAATAATCTTGTGTGTTGCTGATGAGATACATAATGTTATTTAAAAGAGTAAACTAATGCTACACTGCTGATTTGACTCTTTGTTCAACTTGTTGTCAGTGAGAGAGCTCAGCAGGTTGCTGCTGCTTGTCCAACAAGATGACAGAATTACTTTTGGACGAGTAACAAACAGATCGATGCTTCCTCAACTTTTCAGCTTTCAACCCACAAAACACCAGCAGAGACACGTGACAATGACAACTTATATTTCAAACTTTGCTGTTAGATCAGTTACACACCGATGACATCATCGCAGACCTTCATTAACAACTACTTTAACCACATTCTCTCAGAACAATCACGCCAATACCGCAACATTGGAAACCAGTACTTCAGAGTTTATGGGCAAATAAAACGTCAGACGACAGACAAACAGCAGCTTCACTAAAGTTTTTACTTCTTGCTCTAATTAAGATGTGCACATGCATGTTGGGGAGTTTTTGCACTTGACTTTGCCGTGCCTTTACATCACAAAAGAAGGGAACGTTGTTTTATTCAAGCAGCCATTAGCTCACTTAGTTCAAACATTTGAAAAGCCACGTGTGAAGATGAAACGTGTCTACACCAGTGTGAGAATACGTCCTGCATCATGTAGTACAAATACATAAATACGTCCTGCAGCATGTAGTACAAATACATAAATACATCCTGCATCATGTAGTACAAAAACATAAATACGTCCTGCATCATGTAGTACAAATACATAAATACGTCCTGCATCATGTAGTACAAATACATGAATATTTCCTGCATCATGTAGTACAAATACATAAATATGTCCTGCATCATGTAGAACAAATATATAAAGGACTGCTTTTTCACATGGCAGCAAATACGAGGGGGGTTCTGTTTATTGCATTTATGACTCAATGCAATAAAAGAAACAAAATTAAAAGGTCATCATTTAAAACTTTACTTTGTTTATATAATGATTTGAATCGCTGGATGTCTGGCCCCCAAGCTGTTGGCTTTCAGAAACTGTGGCCCCCTGAGCAGTTTTGTTGAATATCTCTGGCATGTACCAAACAATTGTTGGGTATTTGTAGATGTTTAAAATGGTGTAAAAGTATTCTTTCAAACAGATGCACCTTTGTGGATACAACAATGACTATAATTCAGTCAATGTTACAGAGGATGAAGTGAAATTTTGTGTGGCAGTAGCTGAGATTCCATCGACTCTTCATGAGATCTTACAATTTTGCATGATATTACATTTATTTTAAAGATGGGATCAAAACTGCTGTAAATCACTTTAAAACATAGAAGGATGATCTTTTTTTAAAACTTTTGCATTGAAGGTGGTGGATGATGTACATTCCTTCAAGGATTGTTAGACTTTTATTTGTCACAATCCGTATTTTCCTTTTTATTTTAGAAGTTTTTATGTCCTGTTTGTGTATATATATATATATATATATATATATATATATATATATATATATATACTGTACATGAAGGTGTTTTAAACCTTTCTCACACTCTTGCAATAGTCTAAACAATGTTTCTTTTTTTAACTTCTTCTTCTTTCGGCTGCTCCCTGCGTTAGAGGGAGCCACAGCAAACTAAGTCACACGAAGACTTGACAATTGTTTTTACGCTGGATGTCCTTCCTGATGCAACCACAGACCACCGAGCTACCACAGCCCTCTGTGTGGAGCAGAGAGCAGCTATCTAGGACACCCGGAGGAGCAGATGGTGGGGGTTAAGGGCCTTGCTCAAGGGCCCAGAGTGGGACGAATGAGGGTGGGGGCAGGTGTGGGTGCTTCACCTACCCCACCTACAATTTTTATGTTGTCGGTACGGGGGCTTGAACCGTCGATCTTCTGATCATAAGCGCACCTTCTCTAACCTCTGCCCCACCACTCCCCTGATTCTAAACAATGTTTCTAACGCTCTTAAAGAGAAAAGCACGTCATGAACTCAGCTCTTGGCCACGCCCACTTCTCCTCAGCAGAATGGATATCACAGAGGAGGGAGGAGGAGGTGCAGGATGACATTTCTCCTGCAGTATGAGCTGCACGAATGTCCAGGAGGTGCTAAATAATTTTAAATAATTAATTTTAAATAAAAAATGTCATGCTGATCGTGCGGCTCATCCATCAATCAATTGTGTGTCATATCCAGTCTTATTTTGAAAAACCGCGATAGAGCGAGTCTGCGAAAAACGAACCGTGAAGTAGTGAGAGACTATACTATTACTTTCTTAGTATAATGCCTTTGAATAAGTACTTGTAATAATTAATTTTGACCTCTAATATTGGCAAAATATTCAATCCTCTTTGTTTGACACGTCGTTTTCTATAATTGTCAGCACAACCGTTACCGTTAAAATTTAGCAAAGGCATGTCAAGGTCTGTTTTTAGACTGTAAATATAGACAGTGGAGCCATTGTTTGGCCTTTTTTTAAAGAGTTATTACTAAAATCCTGTTCTTTTTTATTTATTACAAGAATTTTTTTTTGTCCAAGGATGTTGAGGACCAAATGAAAAAGCTGTAGAGGCCACTCTGGGTCCTCAGACCTTATGTTTCCCAACAAACCTAGCAGAGTTTTTGAATGTGTCAGTGAACACTTCACGTTCATCTCAGCATCTTCATTCTAATAAACGACAGAAGAAAAAAAGAAAAGCAGTAAAACGTGCACGTGCGACGGGCCTTTCTTTTTGTCGTTTCCTTCCTGCAGGCAGCTCCTGCTCTGCTCAGCATTCAGAGGGATGATGAATACTTTTCAATCTCTCGGCTCTGGCTCGGACTTCAGGGACCAGAACTACGAGCCAGAACATCGCTCTTATAGCTCATCCAGAGAAATCCATCACATACAAGCTGTTCTCCAACACGTGCACGCTTGAGTCACTTTTGCTTCACTTCAGTGAGGACAAGAGGAGTGACTGATTCCACTGCAGTTAAAATGATTTCAACAACACAGGGTGGGGGTGAAACGAGCTGCAGTGTCCTGGTTTGATCCAAAGCCGTCATGAACACGTGTCACGTGATAAATCACATGACTCAAACCTAACGAGCAGAATGTTTACACAGACACTGATCCAGGAGAATGCAGATGTGTGTCCAGCTGTTGCAGCAGCGGGTGCAGACCTGCTCTGTGCATTTAATGAAACTCTGAGCCAAGGCTCAGTCTAACTTGGATTATTTGATGAGCAGGACCTGTGCACGTGACCCTGCTGATGGAAGGGTGCAGCGTCTCGCTGAAACCTGAAGCAGCTCAGAGTCGTCACCTTACCTGTATCTCTTGTTGTCCACGGGCACAATATCCATGGCGATGTAATACTGCTGATGGGGGTCCAGGCCAGCAATTTTGACTCTCATAGCAGGAAACATCCTCCTGACGGAGACAACAAGAAAACATGTGATGCAGTGATGGTCCGCATGGATCCATCAGCTGTGAGGAACCGTTCCCACAGCTGAAGCAGCGCGGCTCTGCCGGACAGACACCGAGAGCAGATTAGAGCCCAACACGCGTTCACACGGGATTAAATCCAGCTTTACATCCATGTGGGAGAATTATTAAAAAGAAGAGCATCAGGAAACGTCACATGGACTTTTTTCTATTTGTGATCAAAGCGTGTTTTATTTTTGACACGTTTCAGTTGAGTCTTCGTCCGGAGCTCGTTTCACCACATGCGGCCACAGTCAGCAAATAAACTGAAGCTCATGCTTTCTACGCACACGCTGCACATCAACAACCTTACTCATTTACTGCTCACTTCCAATGCTTTTATGGATCATGTTGGTGAATTTCAAATATGGAATGTTGATTTAAAAACTGAATAATAATTCAATTTTTCTAACATAAAAAATGGTGAAAAATACTCTGAAAACACAAAAGAAGGAACTCATTGATGGACAGAAAAATGAATTACTTTTCAGAATTGTTTTAGCTCTGAAGAGGAAACAATGGGATTAATCCTGAACACAAATCATAAATAAAGAGGTTTGAAACAACTGGAGCTTTTTATGATCAAGAAAATATGTTAAATCATAAATGAAACAAAGAACAATACTGTCAACAAATAAATAAAATACAAAGAATGAAGCTGGTGGGTTGAAAAGATTTGCTGCTTTGGGCCCATTTTTTAAATGATGCTGTTTGTTGAGAATAATTGATCTTTTGGGACTGATAATCTGGATTAGCTCCCAGTCGTTACCAACACAAGAAGGAAATAAGGAACATTTTATTTAACTAAACTGAGTTTGACACAGTGATAAAAATGTATTTTGCATTTTAAGAAGAAAAGCGTTCGTTCTTATATTTAAATTAAAAACATGTAGAATGATATTTGTCAAACAGGAAACAAAATCAATTTACATTTTAAAAGTTTAAGCTTGCAGCATTGCATGTTTTAAAAATATTTAATTCAAATGAAAATATCTTTATACATGGTGAAGTATTTTTATTTCTTCCTAATCATGAATAAAATCCATAAAATGAACTCTTTGAAAACAGTAATCTGGTGACAGACACGACTCTTTTTATATTTTCTGGTCTTTTTTACAAACTGACAATAAATGAGACCTTTGTTAAAAATAGTCAAGCTGACCTCTGACCTTTAGCTTTTTGAATATTTTCATCCCAGTCCATCTCATCAAATCAAATAAAAAAGTGATGTGTAAAAAAAAAGCACACGTGCTTATACAATTGTTGTTGTTGTTGTTGTTGTTGTTGTTGTTTCATCTTTTAAAGGCTGAAAGTGACAGAAGCTTCTGGAAGTCTCGTCCTGGTTTTAAAAGAATGTGTGCAGAAATGAACACATTTCATCTTAAATTCTCTTTTTCAACATTTTTCATTTAAAATCCGGTCCAGCCTAATGAGAGCACGGGCCTGCCCCTCTCCCCGCCCCCCCCCGTGGATTTATGGTGTTATTATGAACAGTCCACGCTCTGCGCAAACTCACTGTGCCCCTTTATGACCAGATTTAATCCTAATTTCCAGCAGCAGCTGAAGGCAGAGTCTGTGCGGTCAGGATTAAAAACAGATGTGTTCGTGACAAACAGACAAACTGTTTGTATTTTAAAAATTTACTAAATTACGTCACTGCGCACTGATACCCCAACCAACAACTCTTCATTTAACTTTTTTAAATTTAAAATACTTAATGGATACGAAATAAAAGTCGAAAAAAAATAGTTTTATGAATTTAATTCATATTATTTAATTAATTCATATAATTTAATAGGTTCATATTATTTAATTCATATTATTGAATTGATTCACATTATTTATTTGATTCATAGTATTAATTCATATATTTAATTGATTCATGCGATTTAATTGATTCATATGATTCAATTAATTCATATAAATTAATTGATTAATATGATTTAATTGATTCATATTATTTAATTAATTCATATGATTTAATTGACTCATAGTATTAAATAATTAATATTATTTAGTTGATTCATATTATTTAATTCATACAATTTAATAGATTCATATATTTAATTGATTCATGTGATTTAATTGATTCATATGATTCAATTAATTCATATAAATTAATTGATTCATATGATTTAATTGATTCATATTATTTAATTAATTCATGTGATGTAATTGATTTGCTGATCGGGGCCTCCCGGCGCTGCGGGAGCAGAGCGGGTCTTCGTGTCAGACCCGGAACTTGTTACGCGGTTCAGTAGAAAGCAGCTCCCGCTGAGAGAAGCGGCGCGCATGCATGTGCAACACTCTCCAAACAGCCGCTGCGCGCGCACGATTGTATTTTTCAGTCAGGGTCTCTGCACTCACCTGCCCGCCTTGGTGATGATCATCTCCGTGCCGATGTCGTGGAAGCGCTTCCACAGGTCCGCGCACTGCAGCTCCACCTGGATCTCCTCCATGGAGGCGGGGGGAGACGCGTCACAGGGGCCCGGGGCCAGGTCTGCGGGGGAGCCGAAGGAGCACGACGTGCGCTCGGCCAGACCCTCTCCGTCCGAGCCGGGACTCGTCTCAGAGTCTAAAGAAAGGAGGAGGATGCGTGAGAAGAAACAAAATCAATGTGCACGCGCAGCTGAGTCCAACTCTGGTGTGAACACAAATCACGTTTCTGTTTGAATGTGCAGCTCGTGAACTTTCTCGTCACGTGACGCTTGAGGAACAATCTAATCTGGTCCTCTGGACAGTCAAAAAAACAAAAACAAACAAACAAATAAACAAAAGTAGAAACGTTTCGTCTCTCATCCAAGAGACTTCTTCAGTCTGAGGTGCTGTATTCAGCTCAGTCTCTTAAATAGCACCTTCTCAGAGTGGATCAACCAGTTTGCTGCTGACAACCAAAACCAGCTGCTCACATGCTCAAGAAGGACCATCAGCCTAACAATGGATCATTAGCACCTGATGGCTGTTTACTGTTCACAGAGGGCTGAGTGATACTAGCAATCACAGCATTGTAAGAGGGGGACAGTTGAACCTGGAGGCTCCACCCCTGTTTAATGATGGACAGTTGAACCCGGAGGCTCCGCCCCTGTT
>NC_056510.1:46282262-46287326 GCF_014905685.2 Nematolebias whitei | reverse complement strand
CCCCTGTTTAATGATGGACAGTTGAACCCGGAGGCTCCGCCCCTGTTTAATGATGGACAGTTGAACCCGGACGCTCCGCCCCTGTTTAATGATGGACAGTTGAACCCGGAGGCTCCGCCCCTGTTTAATGATGGACGATTGAAATCTTGAACAAGTTGATCCAAAACACTCAAGGAAACAAGATGAAGCAGCTGGTTTACGTTCAACAGGACCACCATCCATCCATCCATCCATCTGTCCATCCATCCATCCATTCTTCCATCCATCCATCCATCCATCCATCCGTCCATCATCCATCCGTCCATCCATCCGTCCATCCATCCGTCCATCCATCCGTCCATCCATCCATCCATTCATCCATCCATCCATCTGTCCATCCATCCATCCATCCATCTATCCATCCATCCATCCATCCATCCGTCCATCCGTCCATCCATCCATCATCTATCCATCCATCCATCCATCATCTATCCATCCATCTATCCATCCATCCGTCCATCCATCCATCCATCCATCCGTCCATCCATCCATCCATCCATTCATCCATCCATCCGTCTGTCCGTCTGTCCATCCATCCATCCATCCATCCGTCCATCCGTCCGTCCGTCCGTCCGTCCGTCCATCCATCCATCCATCCATCCATCCATCCATCCATCCATCCATCCATCTGTCCATCCGTCCGTCCGTCCATCCATCCATCCATCCATCCGTCCTGCAGCATCTGAAGGAGCAGTATTGGATTAAAGGCTCAGCAGGTGAACTGGTTTCAGTTCCATGTTTGGTCTCGTTTCAGGCTGTAAAGAAGTAAACTGATTCAGACTGAAACATCAGAGGAGTGAAAGAGTGAAGGAGTGAAGGAGTGAAGGAGTGAAGGAGTGAAGGTGTGCCTCCTCCAAGCACAGGCTTGTCTTCATTCTGTGTCTCATTTCAATTCAAAACCTTCAGCATCAAGATGATTCATGACAAATGTTTGGCCTCAGATGATCTGCTCACACTCTGTCTTGTTTAAAAGCTGCACGTGAAAGTCCACCAGGTCCGTCCACCAGGTCCGTCCACCAGGTCCGTCCACCAGGTCCGTCCTGACAAAGACCAAACCAGGATCTAATGTTGGATTCTTGGCTGCAGCTCCAACTGGAGCCTCTGCACAGTTCAAGGGAACAGGGATGTAAGCGTAGCTCTGCTGTGAAAACTGGACCGGGTCTTGGGCCAAACCGTTGCAGAGCAGGCTGAGCCAAAGAGGGAGGAGAGGACGATGGGTGAGACGAGGAGGAGTGCTGAGAGGTGTAATGTCCCAGAGAGCCAGAGACTGTCCTTCATCATCTTCTTGAGAGGTCCAGAGTGTGTCTGCAGAGGACAGAGCTCAGCCGCTCCCTCACTGCTACAAGACGCTTCACATGACGTGCACAGCCGAGCCATCAGACAGGAAGGACGCAACAGAGCTCGTCTCATCACAACCTGCTGCGCCAACCAGATATCTGCACGTGCACAATGAAGGCTTGTGTGGACAGGACAAACCGGGACAAACCGGGACAAACCGGGACAAAATGGGACAAACTGGTAACATTTAATCCCAGCGTGCAGAAGCTTTTTCTGTAAAGCTCCAAGGCGACGAGGACGGAGTTTATCTGGAGACAGAATCTTTACATTGAATGTTTAAAGTGCAGAGAGAGTGGACGCTGCTGCACCACCTGCAGGACAGACAGAAAGTCTGAGTGTAAAGTAAAGCTCAGACAGACGTCACTGTGAGAACTCCATGTCATGTTGAAGAAAAGACTGACCGACAGGCTGCAAGTCATCATTTACATTTGATCAAGAAACTCAACATGTGTGTACATACATGTGCAGACATGTTGTCACCTGTTCAGTGTTTCCATCAGACCAGCATGCTGCTGGTTTATCTCACATTTAAACTGGAAAACTGAAAAAAGTTTGATAAATGAACTTTATAGATGATCTGGATTTTTGTGGCTCATGTCTGGGCTGCACACTTTCAAACAAAAGATGTGCACGAGAGTGCAGGGGAGGCCACAGTGTCAGTGAGCGATGAACGCTGACGCAGAAGAAACAATTAAAAATGAAGAGCAGGAAAGTGATGTCACAGCTGTAATAAAGTGCACGTGAACTGACTCAGAGTCAACGCTTGAATTTAATCCAATGTGAAAACTTGTCGCACAAATTAAACACAGTTATATCAAACAAGCCTGAACGAGCTCTGCAGGGTCACACACACACACACACACACACACACCTGTGCTGGTTAATATTTGTGGATTTATTTCTAATTTTCTCTTTTTTTCATCAAAGGTCGACCCGTATGAGACTTTCTGTCCGAAATATCTTGAGATATTATTTATCTGTGTGACGTGGACACAGTGACCTGACAAGGAAGAAGTGTGGATAAAGATGGATGGATGGATGGATGATGGCTGGATGATGGCTGGATGGATGGATGGCTGGCTGGATGGATGGATGGATTATGGCTGGATGGCTGGATGGATGGATGGATGGATGGATGGATGGATGGATGGATGGATGGATGGATGGATGGATGGACGGATGGATGGATGGCTGGCTGGATGGATGGATGGATTATGGCTGGATGGCTGGATGGCTGGATGGATGGATGGATGGATGGATGGAGGGAGGGATGGATGGATGGAGGGATGGAGACTTTTATTGAAGTAATTCTAACAAAGCACAGCTTAACGTAAACCAATAATTAAAATAACGTGCACACTTTAAAGATGGGGTGCTGCTGCATCTTCAGTAGCTCATTAAACGTGCACACGTGCGCTGTCTCGTGACTTTTTAATGACCAAAATTAGTTCATTAAAGAAACTCCGTGAAAAATCAAGAAGAGCAGCCAAAAGAACAAAATTCATCAAGTAGGAAATAAAATTCACATTTTTCATAATTTCCTTAAAGTGAAACAGTTTGAGAAGAAACAGCCGAAGGGCCTGAAAGAGGCCGAAGATGCTGCGTCCATGAAGAGCTCGTGTGTTTCATGGACTTATGCTCAGATTTGTTGAGTAACTGGACCCAGACGAAACTTTTTCATACTCGACACACGAGAAAACATTTTGTTGTTTCATGTAGAGACTAAGTTTCAAACGCTCCTCCGCACATTGTTTCTAAAATCTACATTTATTCTGCTGTGACCGCTTTCATTATTTATTTACTCCCGAGTCCCTCTCTGTTAAACAAACACAAAGCTTTAACGTGTGAAAGTCTGTCCAACATTTACTGAGGAGAACGCAGCGCGCGCACACACACACACACACACACACGGACTCTGCTCTGGTTCAGATCAGCTCAGACATTATTTAAACCAGTTGGCTCCTGATGAGTCTGAGTTTTAGTTTGATCTGATTTGATATTTTTATTTTTATTTGAATCTGATTTTAATTTGAATCTGATTTTTATTTTTATATGATTTATTATTTTCTGATTTTTATTTTTATCTGATTTGATATTTTTATTTTTACTTTAATCTGATTTTTATTTTTATATGATTTTTTTGTTTTGATATTTTTATTTTAATCTGATTTTAATTTTAATCTGATTTTTATTTTTATATGATTTATTATTTTCTGATTTGATATTTTTATTTTAATCTGATTTGATTTTTTTAATCTGATTTGATATTTTTATTTTTATCTGATTTGATTTTTTTAATCTGATTTGATTTTTTTATTTTAATCTGATTTTAATTGTAATCTGATTTTTATTTTTATCTGATTTATTATTTTCTGATTTGATATTTTTATTTTTATCTGATTTGATTTTTTTAAATCTGATTTGATTTTTTTATTTTAATCTGATTTTAATTTTAATCAATTTTATATGATTTATTTTTTTCTGATTTGATCTTTTAATTTTCTAACGTATTCTTTTTCTGTCTGTAAAGATCTTTGAACAAACTAAGTCATTTTCGGATTTGAGAGTTTCCACGCGCGTGTCCGTTTCCAGACAGTCTCCTCATTTGATTTGAAAACTTTGCGCGTTTAAATCTTTTAACGTAAATGAAAATCCAGCCGGAGCATTTTAAAGGTTGCACATGGAAAGAACGAGTTTTCACTGAAAGTCGTGGAGTGCGTGTGAATCTCAACCAGCGCGTGACACCTGTCCCGCTCTTGCGCACACGCCTGTTTGATTCGCTTGTTGAACATTTAGAGTGAGATGAAGCTGCTCAGGGTGTGGGGGGTCCCGGACCCTGTCCTGCCCCAGGGCCTCACCTGCTCTGGTCTCTTCGAGACTCAGAAACGTGTCCTCGTGTCTTCCTGCTCTGCAGCTGCAGGTCCAAAGAGTCCTGACCCGCAGCGAGGATTCAGGACCCGAGCAGGAACCCGACTCAAGCAGAGAGACCCGCAGGGGTCCAGAGAGACCCGCAGGGGTCCAGTGAGACCCGCAGGGGTCCAGAGAGACCCGCAGGGGTCCAGAGAGACCCGCAGGGGTCCAGTGAGACCCGCAGGGGTCCAGAGAGACCCGCAGGGGTCCAGCAGGAGGTTCATGACGCGCAGACTCAGGTCACCTCCTGATCCTGATGAAGTTCCTGCTCCGACAACTTGACATAAACCTGAGTGCACGCGACTGAACACGCGCGGAGAAAGTTTTCTGATCCGCTCGAGGCGCGCGCACAGGAGATGAGCCGTGCGTCAAGACATGAGAAGAATGGATGAAGATGAAGATAACATCCTCATCCTCATCCATTTAACATGAAGTTCTTAAAGACAAACACGCGGCGTGTGCACGTGTGCTTCACCTCCAAACACTGAGCACACGCACGAGCACAAGCAGCAGGGACATTTAATAAAAATGTGAAAGATGAAGTGTTTTTAAATCAAACTGTCTCTTCTCTCCTCACGCACAGCATCACGCGCATTTTTATTATTGATTTTAATATGGACTGACAGAGAGAGTCCCGCGTGCAGCTTCAGGTGCGTCCACGCGCACCTGAAGCTGCACGCGTGCATTCAATCAATTATTGTTCAATCAGTTATTATTCAATCAGTTATTATTCAATCAGTTATTGTTCGGATCAATTATTGTTCAATCAGTTATTGT
>NC_056510.1:46281016-46282252 GCF_014905685.2 Nematolebias whitei | reverse complement strand
TATTGTTCGGATCAATTATTGTTCAATCAGTTATTGTTCGGATCAATAATCACACTGAGTCCGGGGCTCGTGCTTCGGCGCGTTAAAGTCTGAACCTGAACCTGGTCCCGGGTCCACGTGGACCAGCTGCTTTAATAAAGCCGTTATTGAACAGGAGCGAGTCGTGGTCCAGGTCTGGACCGCGGCTCTGTTGGTGTGCGTGCGTGTCTGCGCGCTCACTGACCCGGGTCCATGTCCAGGCAGTGGGCCGGATCCTGTCGCTCCGCGGCCAGGCTCTCCATGGACAGCTCCAGGTCCTTGTCCCCCCAGTCCCGGAGCCTCCTCTTCTTGTTGGAGCCGATCAGGGCTTCCACGGAGAACGCGTGCGCTCTCGAGCTCAGAGCTGCGGCCGATCGCCTCCTCTCACTCATCTCTCTGGGATCCACCCGAAAGTAAAACTAGATCCAGTCCGTCGGTCCAGAGCAGGAGCAGAACCAGATCAAAAACCAGAGACCGGACACGTCAGAGTTTACAGCAGGTCCACAGTGATCACCGCGGGAGGGGGTCTGAAGGTGGACTGAACCATCCGGAGCCCGCTCCGTCTCCCTCTGCCTTTACTCCCCCCTCCTCCCCCTCCTCCCCCTCCTCCCTGATTGACACTCGCTTCAGGCAGTCTTTTCTTCCGGCGCAGGGGGCGTTCCTCCACGCGTGTCCGTCACGTGTCAGCCAATGAGAAGCAGAGAAGGAGCTCCACGAACTGTTCGGTCCAGTCCGGCTCCATGAGGACGTGGTTCCGAAGAGGATCGTGGACTCTGCAGGGTCTGCAGAACCACGTGTGGTCCATGGGTCACTGGTGAACCGTGTCCGGAGCCACAACTGGGATTGTCAACTGGTGGCCCACAGACCAGCAGGTTTGTTGTCCTGGCTTTGATCAAACTATAAATATTTAATGATTTTTAACATTTATTCATATTTTTCACTCGAACACTAAATTAAAGACGAGATTCTTGTCAAGAAGAAAAATGAAATAGTTTTTGCCCAGTTTCTAAAAATTATTATTTTTTTAACTGTAGCAAAATTACGTCAATGGTAAATGGACTGTTTTTATATAGATCACCTCTCTATCTTATTTCAAGACACTCAAAGCTCTTTACAGCAATCTGTGCCTCACTGACCCATTCACACAGCTCTATACTAGATCACCCATTCACACAGCTCTATACTAGATCACCCATTCACACAGCTCTATACTAGATC
>NC_056510.1:46273624-46280916 GCF_014905685.2 Nematolebias whitei | reverse complement strand
CCCACAGTCTTGCAATATTCTAAACAATGTTCTAAACTCTAAACACTAGAAGAGCACAGAATATTATACATGAATAATATGCAATATTATATAATATTGTACATTATACATGACTGACTCTCTGACTGATCGTCATGATTTTAACTGTCTGACTCCTCTCTGCCACTGCTATCAGCCACCTGCAAGCTCTCTTGGCCACGCCCACTTCCCCGCTCTTCATGGAGAACAGCTGATCATCTGCAGCAGGAAGTTTATCCTGCAGTAAGGGCTGCACAAAGGCAGCAGGTGCTAAATAATTTAAAATTATTAATTTAAATAAAAAATCCATGCTGATCGTGCAGCTCATCAATCAATAAAACAGTTGTGTGTCATGTCCACTCTTATTTTGAAAAACCGCGATAGAGCGAGTCTGTGATAAACGAACCGCGAAGTAGCGAGGGACTACTGTACACCATTTGTTGCATGCCATACAGGACATAAAGTCACCTCTGTAAAAAAAAAATCTATAATACGTATGTGTTAGATGTATAACTTTAAGGCCTAGCATTTTTGAAGGAATGCATATCGCTCACCACCTTTCAGTCCAGAGTTTTAGATTGAGATCATATCATGGTGAGAAATGACAGAATTATAGTGGTTTTAGTATAACCTGCTTGAAATCTTGGTCAAAATCTCTCATGTGATAATCTCAGATTGTATATTAGCAGAGTATGTGTTCTGAATTAGGGTGCAGAAAAAATCTAGATCGATTAAAGAATATAGATTCCTAGTCCTGGAGACTCTGAATCGATTCTAAAGGCCCATAAATAGATTTTAAAATGCATTTAAGTTTTTTTTTCCCTGCTACAACTCCCGAGCATACTGCATATCACATTACGTGTCCACCCATCACCACAGAGTTTGGCCTTGTAGGCCACCGTACAGCAAGCTAGTTAGTTAACCCTTTCTGAATGGAGTCCACTAACGTGCAGCAGGGGGACAGCGGGATTCAACCCACTCCTTGGTCGTTAAAAATCATTTCAGATTGTACAATGTTCCAGTCTGCCAGTCCAGTGGCACTGCCCCTGATGTCCACACAACGTTGCAGAAATGTGTCAACCAAGACAGCCCCACAACATCCAGAGCCTTAAGGAAATCAGGGTGAATCGCATCCGCTCACGGAGTCCTGCTGCCTCTGAGCTTTTTAACTACCTCGGCGACCTCAGCCATAGTTATGGATGGATCAACCCCAAATCCCCCGACTCAGCTTCCTCCATGGAAGACGTGCCGGTGGGATTGAGAAGGTGAAGTATTCCTTCCACCTCCCAACAACATCACTGCTTGAGATCAACAGCACCTCACCTTCAGTGAACACAGTGTTAGTAAAGTACTCCTTTCCCCTCCTCAGCCGCTTGATGGTTTGCCAGAATTTCCTTGGAGCTGACCAAGAGTCTCTATCCAAGGTCTCACCGAACTCCTCCTACATCTGAGCCTTTGCCTCAGCAACAGCCAAGGCAGCAGACCGCTTGGTCCTCCGGTATTCCTCAGCTGCCTCTGGAGTCCCACTGGCCAACAAGGCCAGATAGGATTCCTTCTTCAGCTTGACAGCCTCCCTAACCCGAGGTGTCCACCACTGAGTTTGTGGATGGCCACCGCGAGAAGCACCGACAACCTTGCGGCCACAGCTCAAGGCAGCTACATAGACAAGTGAGGCGTGGAACATGGAACATGACCTCATTTCCTTAAATGAATTGTTAAAATTGAATAGTTTTCATTTGATACTGTTTCTATATTAACATGTGATTCTTGACCTGCCATTGTGTATCTGTTCTTACCAAACCCAGCCGGTCGAAGCAGATGGTCCTCTTGTCCTGATCCTGGTTCTGTTAAAGGTTTCTTCCTCATGAGGGAGTTTTTCTTTCACTGTCGCCTTCATGCTTGTTCAAGATGAGAGTTAAACTCAAAGCTGCTCCTCAGATAAATAATGTTCAATTATTATTTTATACATGAATGTTTCTGTTCAGTCCCTGAGACGACTCTGTTGAGACTTGAAGCTTTAGAAATAAACTGAATTGAATATATGACAACTCTAACAATCCTCAATTCTGGTGACTACAAAAGTTAATCAGTCATAGATGCCAAACCAGTGATTACTTGTTGTTCATCAAATCTGTTCAGTGGTTCTTAAGATATTTTGCTAACGGTACAGACAAACACGCTCTCTTCCACACAGATACAAGAAATACATTATTGCCTAATCACCTTTGATGGCGTTCAATAATAAAACTTCTTTAGTGCAATATCTGGTTGAACGAAATAGTCTAAATTGTTCCCTTTTCTTTTCAGTCAGATTTTAACTTCAAGAAATAATGAAACAATGAATGATATTTAGTTTTATTCAACTTTCTAAACACCTTTGTTTGTGGATATTTTACTTTTTGTATTCATTCCACATTAAACATCAAAATCCAAATCTAGAATTAAACAAACCCAAATTCCAAACAGCTAGAATGTTATGTAAAGGTCAATAAAAACAAAAGGCAATCATTTCAGAATCTCATATGCTCACATATTGTTCACAACGAAACATAGTAAACATATCAAATGCTTAAAATATGTCATTGTTTCATTGTTTGAGGAAAAGCAAGTGCCAATTTGCAGTTTTACACTGGATTAATGAATTGTTTATAACTTGTCTAGAGCATTTTTATGAAAATCTGTTATGGCCTAAACTTAAAAAAACAATGTAAAGTGTAGTTGTAAAAACATAGTGTTAGCTAAAATATAATGTTTAACTTCTTGTAAGAGAACCAACAGGTGTTTATTAACTTTCTACAAATTTATCATTGACCTTTTATACAGAGTCACAAAAATACATTATCATCATAATATCTGTGCAATCCCATAATACATAACAGCTCATCAAAAAATGTCTCTGCTTTCTGTTAAAAGCTGAAATATAAATGATATAAAGAGCTAAAATAGAAGCTTAACCACTGTATGTGCTTACTCACACCTTTCTCTGGCCTCTGACCTTTACACACACTGCCACAGTGTGCCAGGCGTTTCTGTCATTTCCTGTTTGGACTTCTGTTTATGGTTAGAGATTCATGAGTCTAACAGCCTCAAGGTAGAAGCTGTTCCTCAGTCTAGTGGTTCTACACTTGATGCTCCTCAACCTCCTTCTTGAGGGGAGCAGGGCAAAAAGTGTGTGTGCTGGGTGAGTGGGGTCCTTCATGATGCAGGGAAATGGGAATGAGATGGGGCGAGCACTCATTACAGTTCAGTTTTCTCAGCTGTATGGTTTGATGTCCCCCATCCCCACCCCACCCTTCATCCCCATCTGTCCTGTAAGAGTGAAATATAAAGTTGAGTCTTTACTGATCTTCCCAGTGCCAGATGGCAGATTTATGACAGATGAAAGTGGAGGAACTAATCAGATTTCCAGTCCTGTTTGGGGCTAAAGTTTCCTCGTTCCTTAACGCTTTCCTCGCTGCGCCGATTCTAACCAGAATAATCACTGAAATGCCACTTTGATTGGTGATGTCACTTTGTCTGTGCTGCTGATTATCCATGCTGCTGATCTCTTGCCTTTAAGCTGCTGTATTCATACCCATCTGCTCACTACAGACTCATGTGCAGGCTGCTGTTTAATACACCGTATTATTTGACATTATTAGTGTTTAGCGTATGTCTTAGATCATTGTATACTGTTTCTTTTTTTATTCTTTTTATTTTTGCTATTGGTGTAACTGGGACCTTAAGTACACAACTTAGTTCCACCTCATGTACCACATGTGATGGAAATGACAATAAAGAACACTTGAACCTTGAAACACCCAACACACAGCTTCATGACGTACACATATATTCACACGTAGGGACAAAGCTGTCAGTGATGGTACAGCTGTGTATTTTTATTCAAGTGGCACATAAAAACATGTTACACCACATCTCAAACTTATGTACTCAGTTCTATGAACTTGTGTTGTGAGTTTATAAAAAGACTTTAATCTTTGTGTGTGTTCCTATATATCCATCTATACGAGATGTATTACCTCCCTGACCCATGTGAGTATGTCTCCATCGGGAAAGCAAGACCCCGGACTCACACAGTCAGCTGTGGTGGGGTCAGTCCTCTGGCCCACATTATTTAGACTACATCCTCTCCCTCGGTCACATTATCACTCACCAAAGAATCTGTGTTTGTTGTTATGCATACAGATATTTATACGCTGAGCGGACTGGCCATCTGCAGCGGTATGTCGGAGCGTCCGCCATATTGGATGTGGCAGATCTGCTGGTCAACTAATACATTAAATGGACTGAACTCCATAAAGCACCATTCTACAAAGTGTTTTAAGTTGATGCCTGTCATTCACACACACTCATACATTTGGAAAACAAACCGGCACCAAAGATGACATTTACAACTTTTAACATGATTATTAAAAATTTTTACTCCTTAAATGTTTAGGTTATAGCACTAAACCAACATATGTATTATTCTGAGTGTTTACAACCACTAATGTGTGTTACACTTTTACTGTGGTGATAAATATAGAAATATTAATGTTTAACATTTAATATGTGTTTTTAATAACAAGATCCTGAAGAGCACTAACGTGCCACATTAAACAGTTTTTGATTAACCACATTGATGAACATATATACACCAATATATCGTGTTAACGTAGCAACTGGTTAACACCGACAATTATTTTAACTATTAATACTGGTAGGTTTTGTTTTCCTCCTTAATTTGTCCTCAGCATCTCTGAACACACACACACACACACACACACACACACAGTACTCTGGTCAGGGACTGGCTTTCCAGCTTGAGAGTGAGACAGGGTCCGCCTCAACAAGGATTACATCATCACATTGAAGCTTGCGTTGTCTTGACCAGTTACTAACAGGAAGGCGGGTCGTAGAAAAGCAAGCCGGTGGATGTATGCAGCAGTGTTGCCAGGTGTACAATAATTATCATATTTGTACGACAATTTTGTCCTCTGTACGATCAATAATTCCAAAAAAGGCCAAATATACGATAATTTGACCATTCTGTGAATGTGTGGTTGTAATCGGTTGTCATCAGCCTGTCGCAACTGTCTGTCGGAGTTTTTTTGTGAACCCTGAAGACATCTGTGTCTGCAAACAGATGCACGATTGGCTGGAAATTCCAGCCAATCGTGCTTTTCTAAATGTGATCTACGAGTGACATGTATGCGTTTGCCTCAGAACAATGGCCATGATTGGCTGACTAGTCCTCTGCGCCCGCCCCATGAGTGAGGAAAAGAAAAAAAGAAAAGAAGAAGAAGCAGAGCTGGTCTGGAAGCGGACCCATCACTACTATAGTGCATCAATAGATTTGTTATTTTGGTTATGACGGGTGTACGATAATTTCCTTTAAAATACGATAATTTTATGTCTCCAGTACTATAATCTTACATTTTTCACCTGGCAACACTGGTATGCAGGTTCTCCGTCAAATCAAATGCACCATGGTGTTCCTCACACCAGGACAAAACACAGTTTTACTGGAGAGCACAATTAAAAACAAGTGGCGCTCTGCCTTCTCCATAACTGGTGGACATTTGTCCTCCTACACTGACTGACTTTTATCTCCCTTTGGAGCGAATCAACCCCCGGCACATGATAGACACATGACTGATTTCAGTTGCTGTATCGGGAATGATGCAGCAGCTCAGTGATTCTATTTTAATTTGTGTCAAAAGTACAGACTTTAAGCTACACACCAGTTTTTACATCGTGTTGATGGTCAAGTAGAACCAGAGTTATGATAAATAATCCACGCCACATCTTTTTTTCTGAACATCATATCTGAAGCGTGTTCCAGTGAGAGGCTGCAGTCTGAGGGACACAACACCCCATAACCCTCTGCTTTGAACATCCCACATACGCCGAACACATAAAGTACCTCCCCCCTCCTTTGTGACCGAGGGTCCAAGTTATGGGTCCAGCACCACAAAATCTACATGAAGAAACAAAAAGAAGACGTGGAAGTTGAATGGAATTCAGCGCGATAAAGTTCAGTGAGCGCAGGGAGTGAGAGGGCCATGAACAAGGGTGATCATGATTTCCAACAATGTTCAGTCAGCTCATCTGGACAGTTTCTGTTTTGTGTTGAGAGAAGTTTCACCCTCCTCCTTCTCAGACGGAAGAAGCCCTTCAGATGGAGGGTGAAATGTCTCTCAACAAAATAAAAGAAACTGTCCAGATGAGCTGACTGAACATTGTTGGATTTTTTGACCTGGATGATTGAGCATGAACCTTCTTGTGATCATGATTTGTTTTACAAGAGGAATCGAGCAAAGAGCCCCTCTAGGAGGTCTGACTGCACAGAGGAGGGGGTCCAGAACCCGAGCGTGCCAACAGAACCAAGCATCAGATGTGTTCAACACAAAAAAACAATAAAACAATAAAACATTAAAATAAAATAAAAGACTGACAAGTTTTTTATTGGAGGAAATATTTAAAACTAGTATTTTTAATCTCACATCTCACACAAAATCACATTCTCTCATTTGCTCTCAATGAAGACGGTCGCTCTTACCCTCTCTCCCTCCTGCTTTGTTGCTCTCTTGTCCTGCCAACCTCAGAGCCTCTCTCAAAACTAAATTATTATGGATTTGGTCATCTGGTCCCTCAACGCAATTCATAAAATTCTTTCCACCAGACAACAGGGTGCTGGAGAGCCTTCATGCCCTGAACGGACACTCGCAGCTCGGTCTGTCATTGATTCCTGGGGGCAGTGGAATGATCTCTGTGCTGTCCAGTGAGGACGTAGAAGATGTCTACATTATTGGATTTATGATAACAGGGTTTCTGCTTTATGGAATGGGCGAATATCTAGGATATCAAGAAATTAGGAAGACGTCGGCAGCAGTTTTGACCATGGTAAAGCTGCCAGCCTTATGTGAAGGATTAATTCATGCCTTGAGCTCTCAGACTCGTAAGCTTAACGAGCTCAATCATAAGCTGAACACGAGTTCTGAGAATCATAGGCCACTTGCAGCTCCTGGAACTCGCCGGCATGAAGGATTCAACCTTGGAGAAAGCTATTGAGCATGGACTGGGTGGAATGTCCACAAATCTGGCTGTTTGGATTCACCATTGTGTGTACCAGCAGAACTGAAGACAGACACAAAACAGAGTCTGATGGCCCAAACAATTGTTGTTTATCTGAATTTGGTCTCCCCGCTGGTCTTAGACAGGACAACTTATCTCAAATTGCTCCTGGAGGATACGTAACTAGAAGAGCTGCCTGCACGCACCCCCCCCCCCCC
>NC_056510.1:46272263-46273524 GCF_014905685.2 Nematolebias whitei | reverse complement strand
CAGAGCTGTTGATTCAGTAAAAAAGAATTATTAACATTTCAAAAGTTAATAAAAATAAAATGGCAAACTTGAACTCCACACTAATGTCAGAACAAATAAACACGTTTTGTTTCAACACGAGACAAATTTCATGTTGCTCTTTATAGTTTTATTTAGTGTTAATTAAAAAAAAGTTGAACAATAATTACGTTCTGCAGAAATGAGGATTATTAAAAACGTATTAAAAAATAACAAAATCAAATGAAAATTGAACAAAGATTGGATTCTGCAGATGATTTACAAATGAATCATCTTTTTATTTATAGGTTTGATTTTTATTTCAGTAACATTAATGAACTCCAGGAAAACAAGCTGTGTCTTAATTTTTATAGTTGTCCTAAGTGGCATAAATTAATTAAAAAATAAATAAATAAATAAACAAATGTATAAATAAATTCACCCATTCTTTACTTTTATGTCCAAATTAAAGAATCGACTGAAGCCTGTTCAAAATGAATAAATAAAACCTGAATAAATGCTTTCATTGTTGAAAATAAAATCAAGTTGAAAAAAAGATGAATAAATTACAATATTTTACTAAATTACAATATTTTATTAAATTACAATATTTTATTTCAAACTAAAACTTGATCAGGTTTGATCTAGGATGATGAGTTACCACAAAATATAATTTCCCTCTGGGAATTAATAAAGTATTTTTGAATTGAATTGAATTGAATCTAACTCCAACAGCCTCACAGACAAACAGCTTCCTTCCAGTATTTCTGCTCATTCTATGGCACATTAACTAAGGTTTAGATGGTGATATTTTAAAACAGGAAATAAATGTGAGTTTGGACAAAGTCTTGTTTTAATGTGAACCTGAGCCGTTGTTTACACATTGATGTTTGTTTACCCATCTGATGTTTGTCAACAAAAACAAAAAACATCTGGGTTAGATAACGAAATGTTACAAACATCGAGTTGGAAAAATTAAAGTGAGTCACAGTTTGCGTGTGTGTGTGTGTGTGTCAGGCATGCGTAAACAAAGTTAGGAATAAAAGGAGGGATGATGAACATATATAGAAGATGAAAAAAGTGATTCCACAGAACCGTTTCAGAAACACCAGTATCAGACCAACGCTTTCAGAAAAACCAGTATCAGACCAACGTTTTCAGAAACACCAGTATCAGACCAACGCTTTCAGAAACACCAGTATCAGACCAACGATTTCAGAAACACCAGTATCAGACCAACGTTTTCAGAAAAACCAGTATCAGA
>NC_056510.1:46271195-46272253 GCF_014905685.2 Nematolebias whitei | reverse complement strand
GACCAACGCTTTCAGAAACACCAGTATCAGACCAACGCTTTCAGAAAAACCAGTATCAGACCAACGCTTTCAGAAAAACCAGTATCAGACCAACGTTTTCAGAAACACCAGTATCAGACCAGTATCAGACCAACGCTTTCAGAAAAACCAGTATCAGACCAACATTTTCAGAAAAACAAGAATCAGACCAACACTTTCAGAAACACCAGTATCAGACCAACGTTTTCAGAAACACCAGAATCAGACCAACGTTTTCAGAAAAACCAGTATCAGACCAACGCTTTCAGAAACACCAGTATCAAGCCAACATTTTCAGAAAAACAAGAATCAGACCAACGTTTTCAGAAACACCAGTATCAGGCCAACGTTTTCAGAAAAACCAGTATCAGGCCAACGTTTTCAGAAACACCAGTATCAGGCCAACGTTTTCAGAAAAAACAGTATCAGACCAACGTTTTCAGAAACACAAGTATCAGACCAACGCTTTCAGAAAAACCAGAATCAGACCAACGCTTTCAGAAACACCAGTATCAGACCAACGCTTTCAGAAACACCAGTATCAGACCAACGTTTTCAGAAAAACCAGAATCAGACCAACGCTTTCAGAAACACCAGTATCTGTCAGGATTTGTGTCAGGAGCGAACCCAGAGTGCAGAACAGGGACTCAACTCGGCAGAAATACAAAAATAGGATTTTAATGAAAAACGAAAGTACAAAATAAACAAGCTGACGGGGCAGCAAAACTTACATGGACATAGGAAGGAGGCACGGGGAACTCAGGAGACACGAGAGAGACGGGGAACTCGAGGAACCAGGAAGACTCAGGGAAAGACTCAGAGACTCAACGAAGAGTACCCAACGAAGACGACCCGACGAAGAACAAGACAGAATAGGACGGCTTATATACAGGGACAAGACGAGACGTGATAACAAACAGCTGGGACGAGACACAGGTGGCACTAATAGAACTAATGGAACTAATTAGGGAGCACAAGGGAAACAGACACAAACCGGGCCACAGAAAAGTACCATCCTTACAGTACCCCCCCCCCCCCAA
>NC_056510.1:46263510-46271095 GCF_014905685.2 Nematolebias whitei | reverse complement strand
GATGGATCATTAGCACACTGATGGCTGTTTACTATTCACAGAGGGCTGAGTGATACTAGCAATCACAGCATTGTACGAGGGGGACAGTTGAACCCGGAGGCCTCCACCCCTGTTTAAGGATGGACAATTTCTTTTCACAAAGATGGCCTCCTTTACTCCTCTCTCAAACCATCGTTCCTCTCTGTCCAGGATGTAAACATCTTCATCCTTGAAAGAGTGACCGCTGGCCTGGAGATGAGTGTAGACTGCAGAATCCTGGCCTTATGATGTTGATCTTCTGTGCTGGGCCATCTTTTTGGCCCGTGGCTGTTTAGTTTCCCCGATGTAAGACTGATCACAGCCCTCCTGACACTGAACAGCATACACAATATTACTCTGTTTGTGCCGGGGGACTGGATCTTTGGGATGAACCAGTCTTTGCCGTAATGTATTTTGGGGTTTAAAAGCCACTGGGACGTTATCTTTAGAAAATAAACGTCTCAGTTTCTCTGATACTCCCTCAACATACGGAATGACCACTGGTCTGGGTTCCTCCTTTTCACCTGATGGCCGACTGGAGTCCTGTTTTGGTTTCTTCTCTGCTTTCAGGAAGGCCCAGTTAGGATATCCACATTGCTCTAGAGCCTGTCTTGTGTGGGATTTCTACTTCTGCCTGGCTCCCGAGTTAGTGGGGATGCTGTCTGCTCTGTGATAGAGTCCTGATGACTCCTAACTTGTGCTCCAAAGGGTGATGGGAGTCAAACTGCAAATACTGGTCTGTGTGGGTGGGTTTGCGGTACACCTCGGTTTGCAATTGTCCTCTATCAGAGACTGAGACCTCACAGTCCAAGAAAGCCAACTTGCCATTTTTTACATCTTCTCGTGTGAACTTGATGTATTTATCCACAGAGTTGATGTGGTCAATAAAATGTTGGACTTCCTGAGATTTAATTTTAACCCAGGTGTCGTCAACATACCTGAACCAATGACTTGGTGGTGTCCCTGAAAAGGACGTCAAGGCTCTCTTTTCTACCTCCTCCATGTACAGGTTGGCAACAATAGGAGAAACTGGAGACCCCATAGCACACCCATATTTCTGCCTATAATATTGCTCCCCATATGTGAAGTAGGTTGACTGCAGGCACAGTTTCAAGAGTTGACACAGTTGTTATGTGGAAAGCGTGGTCCTGCTGCTCAGAGTGCTGTCTGATTTTAATTTTAAACTGACCACCTCTACTGCATCATCAACAGGAATGCACGTAAAGAGTGATGTGACATCAATATTATAACGACTTCTATATTTTTTTGCTTTTTTTTTTGTTTGTTTGTTTGTTTTTTTGAATGTCCAGAGGATTGATTGAACTTTTTTGGCTGGATAATTTACTTGCTGTGAGGCTTTCAATAATCTGGCACCTTGCTGTGGCAAGAGCTGAGTTTATAAAGGGCTGGTTCCAGGTGTAGAGCATAAGCACTGATTACTGTGATCAGGGAGAATCAGGTAGGCAGGCTTTGCAGGGGTGATTGACAGGCAGCTAGAAATGACAGAGGGAGAGTGGCCAGAGAAGAGCATAAACCAAAGATGATCAGAGGGGCAGAACGCAGATAAATACATGGGCAGGGGTCCAAACGTGACAGAGCCCCCTCATTACGGCCCAGCTCCTGGAAGTGCCACCAGATTGGTCAGGGTGGGCACGGTGAAAAGCCCTAATCAGGGACTTATCAAGAATGTGGGGACTGGGGACCCAGAAACACTCCTCAGGGCCATAACCCTCCCAATCTACCAAATACTGAATTCCCCGACCCCACTGTCTGGAGCGGATGAGTCTCCTGACAGTGAACACTGGGGCACCATCAATGAAACGGGCGGGAGGAGGGGGTCTGGGGAAGGGTTCAAAGTGAGGCTGAAAAAAAGGCTTAAGGCGAGAGACGTGGAAAGTGGGGTGAATGTGCAGGGTACCAGGAAGCTGAAGATGGGCTGCCACGGGGGTTGATGATCTTACTTATAGGGAATGGACCGATAAACTGGGGTGCCAACTTCCTTGAATCTGCCCGCAGGCATATATCTTTCGTGGACAGCCAGACCTTCTGGCCTATTTGGTAATCAGGTTGGACAGAGCATCTTTTGTTGGCCCTCCTGGCATATGTCGCGTTAGCCCTCAGGAGTGCTCTCCTCCAGATCCGCGAACATCATAGGGCAGCCCCGTGGGCGGATGGCACCCAAGCCTCCCGTTCCTGAATGGAAAACACAGGTGGTTGGAACCCATAAACCACATAAAAAGGCAACAGGCCTGTGGCAGATGAGGGCAGAGAATTCATAGCGTGTTCGACCCATGGTAGGTTGTCAGCCCAGTTGTTAGGATCATCCTGATACAAGATGAAGAGCTTTGTCTCAACCTCCTGGTTGGCTCGGTCCGATTGGCCATCAGTCTGTGGGTGAAAACCCGAGGACAGGCTCAGAGAAACACCGAGCAGGCTGCAGAACTCCCTCCAAAACTTAGAAACAAATTGGGGGGCCACGGTCAGAGAAAATTTTCCGAGGGAGCCCATGCAGTCTGAAGATCTCCCTGGCCATAATCTGACTGAGGTCCTTTGCTGAAGGGAGTTTTGGCAGAGGGACAAGGTGGACCATCTTGGAAAAGCGGTCCACTAAAGTGAGGATGACAGACTGACCGACGGAAAGAGGGAGACCAGTAACAAAATCCATTTCAAGATGAGACCAGGGACGTGAGGGTACAGGGAGAGGTCGGAGCAGACCCGCTGGGGGCGATGTGAGGGTTTGGCTTGGTTATATTTATTGCAGGATAAAACAAAGTCTTTAACATTAGACACCAAGTTCCTCCACCAGAACTGGGACCTGACCACAGTCAGTGTCTTGTTAAGACCAGGATGACAAAAAATGCAAGAGCTATGACACATCTCGAGCACTTCCTTTATTTTATTTTGGGGAACGAAGATTCAATCCCTGGGACAGCCAGGAGGTGGACCATGATTCAGCTGGGCCTGACGCAGCTCCAACTCTAGTCGTGTCATGGTGAGCCGCACCGTCTCAGGAAGGATGAAGTCCGTCTCCATTGAAGTGTGACTGGGCTAATCCTCCTCAAGCTGGGAAAGGGCGTCAGGCTTCAGATTCTTGATTCTAGGTCTGTAGGAGAGAGTAAAGTCGAAGCGTGAGAAGAATAGTCCCCACCTGGCCTGCCTGGAGCTAAGGTGCTTGGCAGTCTTAAGATACTCCAGGTTTTTGTGATCCGTCCAAACACTGGGCCCCCTGAGCCAGTGTCTCCATTCCTCCAGGGCCAGCTTGACAGCAAGCAGCTCACATTCCCCCACATCATAATTCTGTTCCGCTGCAGAGAGACTCTTAGAAAATAATGCACATGGGTGCACCTTACCATCATAGCTGCGCTGGCTGAAAACGGTCCCGGCACCAGTGCTGGAGGCATCTACCTCCACATTAAAGGGTTTGCTGGAGTCTGGGGAATGTAGGAAGGGGGCTGTGGAGGACAAAAGTTTTAATTGTTTGAAAATGTGATCAGCAGAGTCATTCCAAGTGAACCTGGTTTTAATAGAGGTCAAGGCATGGAGAGGGCTGGCAATGGGGCTGTAATTCTTAATGAATCTTCTATAAAAGTTTGCAAACCCAAGGAAACTCTGCAGCTGTTTGCGGTCCTTGGGGGTCGGCCAATCCTGGACTGCCGAAACCTTGCTGACGTCCATGGCCACCCGATCGGGGGAGATAACGAATCCCAGGAATGAAGTGGATTTCTGGTGAAATTCACATTTTTCTGCTTTAATAAAAAGATTATTTTGCAGCAATCTCAACAACACAACTCTGATGTGTTTCCTGTGGGTACTCATATCTTTAGAAAAGATAAGAATGTTGTCAAGATAGCCAAAGATGAACTGGTTAATCATGTCTCTCAAAACGTCATTAGCCAGGGCTTGGAAAACAGCAAGAATATTGGTCAGACAAAAAGGCACAACAAGATACTTGTAATGACCATCTGGAGTGTTAAATGCCGTCTTCCATTCATCCCCCTCATGAATGTGAACCAAATGGTAGGCATTTCTAAGATCTAGCTTAGTGAAAACAGTGGCCCCTTGAATAAGATCAAATGCTGATGACATTAGTGAAAGAGGGTATTTGTTCTTAACAATGATCTTGTTTAACCTTCGCTAATCAATGCAAGGTCTCAGGGTACCGTCTTTCTTGCCAAAAAAGAAAAAACCTACTCCAGCAGGTGAGGCAGATGGACAAATGATACCAGCCTGTAAAGACTAATATATTCTTGCATGGTCTTTAACTCAGGTTTAGACAACAAATATAACCTTCCTCATGGGGGGCTCGTACCAGGCAAAAGATCAATAGCGCAGTCATAGGGTCTATGTGTGTGTGTGGGGGGGGAGGTAGCCTTAACCTTGTTAAAAACCTCTGAGATCATGATATTCGGTTGGGACTTAAGAAGGTCTGGATAGATGATAGCAAAATCTTCCGGCTGGGGGTGAAGGACTGCCTCGAACAAACAGGAGGAGAGGCATTCCTCAGACCAGCCTATTATTTCTTTACCCCTCCAATTAATGTTTGGGTTATGTTTTTGTAACTATGAAGCTCCCAGGATGATAGGGAGTTGGGGGGATTTAATGGCAATAAATTCCACTTCCTCACTAAGGTTACCTCCTAAAATCAATCTGACAGGGGCAGTAATGAGGCAAGAGTCACTGAGAGAGTGGCCGTCCAAGGCAAGGATCTTGTGATTTTTATTAGATTTTATGAGTTCTATCCCTAAAGCCACAGCAAATTGATGGTCGATGAACTCTGTGTCAGCACCAGAGTCAATAAAAACTGTAACAGATGATGGTCTCTTACCAGCAGACTGTAGCTCAGCACGGATGGTGAATGGTGAGGAGATCTTCAGGTTTCTGATAGGACTCAGCAGGTGTCCCCTCTCCCCTGCTGAGTCTGGTCTTTTAATGGGCATTTGGAGATCGGGTGGCTGCCATCTAAACAGTAGAAACAGTCTTAATTTCCTTCTCCGGTCCCTCTCTTCGGGCGTTAGGCGACTTCTGCCTAGCTGCATGGGTTTGTCCATCTGTGGGACGTTACTGCATAGAGTGGCTGGCTTAATTGGTGGGAAGGTTCTGGACTCATCCCAGGACCTGGTGGTTCTTGTGAGTCTGGTCTCCCTCTGGCGTTCTCTCTCCATTATTCGAAGATCCACTTGAGTGGCCAAGTCCTCCAGAGCTTGGAGAGACCTGGGATATTCCTGGGTAGCAAGGTGGTCCTTGATGTCATCAGAGAGACCTTGAAATAATGCATCCGTTGGAGCTCCATCATTCCAGCAGCTATCAGCAGCCACAGCATGAAAGTCAATGATGTAATCCATTACACGTCTTTTGCCTTGCTTCATTGTGAGGAGTTTACACTCTGCCTCCCTTTCTGGCAAAACTGGGTCAAAAACCTGACATAATTCATTTGAAAAGGCAGCAAAACTTTGGGTGCTGTTGGAGCTCCTCTGCCACCCAGAAGTGCCCCATGCTTTAGCCTTACCGGACAGCTGTGAGATAACAAAAGCAACCCGGGCTCTCTCAGTGGGAAACGAAGAGGGTTGTAACTGAAAAAGGATCTCACATTGAGTCAGAAAAGGTCGGCACTGATTAGGATTGCCCCTGAAATGTTCGGGGGGTGTAAGATGAGGCTCCATGGTGGGTGCAGGAGTCTGAACAACAACAGGAGCAGGATTCTGTGAAGAGACAGATTGGTTTTGTGCAGAGACTGTGTGAGTGCTTTAAGGCCACACACAAGATCCTGAACATTACATTCAAGTCTAATAATTGCCCCTCAACACCAGAAGGCCAATCCTGAGTCGGTGCTGGATCCATCTTGGCCAGATTATTCTGTAACGAGTCTGTATGGATCAGCACAACACCTGACTCAGGACAATATTTAAAAAAAGGTTTTATTTATTTATCAAAGGCGTCGTCTGGGGAGAATCTGGGCCTCGGTTCTAGTCCAATCTATGGAGACAGACAGGTTAATGACTGCAAAAAAGGTTCTGGGAGCTGAGCGAGGTGGTGTGCATGTCACTAACCTTCTGTGGCAGGAGCAGGGCTGAGACAGAGAGCGTTGGAGGGATGGGCAGGAAACAGAATCCAGGGACGTAGCAGGGGTCGAGAGCCAGGAGCAGTGTGAACAGGCAAAAGATGCAAAAGGATTATCTATAGTCGTGGTCGAAGAGGAGAGCGAGTTTGTACCGTGTAAGCTGAAAGGCGTGGTATCCAGACAGGGGCAAAGGGCACTTCACCACTCGCTCCCCACGAGATCGGATGCTTCTCCCCCTCCCTCTCCGCTTTGCTTTGCTGCTCTGTCTGTCAAATTGCTGTGAGACTCTCTTGCATTTCTTACGAACCATAATTATGGACTTGTTTTGACCAGTTGGTCCCTCTTCTCAATTTACAACATTTCTTTGATCAGAAGACAGGCTTTGGGCGAGCCGATTTACCCTGGTGGCACGTACGCAGCTGGATAGCTCATCGACTGGAAAACTTGATGATGTGTCTATCTCTGCTGCCATCTGTGAAGTTTAAGGAAGCATATTTAATTGGATTTTTGATAAGTGGTTCCTACTTTTTGGATTCAGCTGGTGCTGATTTTATTTACAATCAAGGAAGTCGTCAGCAGCAAATTTGGACCCGATCACGCTGCTTGTCTTTATTGGGTTCATGTCTGGAGTACCCGGACTCAAATGCTTTGGGCTGAATAGATCAGATCTTGGGGATTTTTACTCAGACACGTTTCCATCGGTGTTGGCCATGTTAATTTGGACATTTCGGAACCAAGTGGACTGACACAGACTCAAGGTTGATGTCATTAAGTTCTGCCTGTCCCCAAAACAACTGTGTGTTTATCTAAATTTGGTCACATTGGTTGTCCTTGAAGCCATCTTATCTAAAGTCGCCTGGAGAAAATGTGATCTGACGCTCACCACCCGCTCCCTGAGGAATTTCCAACTGATAACCAGATGAAACCCTGCTGAATAAACTTTGTGTCATCATTTCAGGACTCTGGATTCTCATAGACGTTATCCTTGGCCATTTCTCAACATACCTCGAGAATGTTTATAGATCTCACCAGAGGACATTGACTGATTACAGTGACCTCGAGAGCATCTGTAGGCGTTGTTGACCGGTCTCGTCTCTTCCTTTTTCCTGCTCTGCTCTGCAGAATGTCTACGTAAATATGTGCTTGTTTGTGCGAAGTGTTTTTTCAATATTAGGGGTTTTTCTCAGCCAAGAAAAAGTATGATAGGATTTTTTTTCGCCTCTAATTTCCTACATGTGTCCAGTTAACCACTGTTTTTTGTCTGTCCAAACAGGTCTCACTTGTAAATGAGTCTTCGAGGCTCAATGTGATTTATCTGTTTAAATAAAGGTTGAACGAAAAAAGTCAAGGCGAGGAGTCAAGAGTGAAGCTGTGGTCATAAACGAAGGAAACTAGTAACGAGAGAATGCTGGATAATTTATCCTGATGCATGCTCAATAATCCAGGTAGAAAAATCCAAAAAAGTTAAATCTGGTCCTCTGGACATGCAAAAAAAAAAAAAAAAAAAAA
>NC_056510.1:46262937-46263410 GCF_014905685.2 Nematolebias whitei | reverse complement strand
ATACTTGTGTTTCTGAAAACGTTGGTCTGATACTTGTGTTTCTGAAAACGTTGGTCTGATACTTGTGTTTCTGAAAGCATTGGTCTGATACTGGTTTTTCTGAAAACGTTGGCCTGAAACTGGTGTTTCTGAATAAGTTGGTCTGATTCTGGTTTTTCTGAAAACGCTGGCCTGATACTGGTGTTTCTGAAAGCGTTGGTCTGATACTTCTGTTTCTGAAAACGTTGGCCTGATACTGGTATTTCTGAAAAAGTTGGTCTGATTCTGGTGTTTCTGAAAACGTTGGCCTGATACTGGTTTTTCTGGAAGCGTTGGTCTGATACTGGTGTTTCTGAAAGCTTTGGTCTGACACAGGTTTTTCTGAAAACGTTGGCCTGATACTGGTGTTTCTGAAAGCGTTGGTATGATACTTTTGTTTCTGAAAGAGTTGGTCTGATACTGGTGTTTCTGAAAGCGTTGGTCTGATACTGGTG
>NC_056510.1:46262324-46262927 GCF_014905685.2 Nematolebias whitei | reverse complement strand
TGGTGTTTCTGAAAGCGTTGGTCTGATACTGGTGTTTCTGAAAGCGTCGGTCTGACATTGGTGTTTCTAAAAGCGTCGGTCTGATACTGGTGTTTCTGAAAACATTGGTCTTATACTGGTGTTTCTGAAAGTGTTGGTCTGATACCTATGTTTCTGAAAACGTTGGCCTGATACTGGTGTTTCTGAAAGCGTTGGTCTGATACTAGTGTTTCTGAAAGTGTTGGTCCGATTCTGGTTTTTCTGAAAACGTTGACCTGATACTTGTGTTTCTGAAAACATTGGTCTGATACTGGTGTTTCTGAAAGTGTTGGAATGATACTGGTGTTTCTGAAAGTGTTGGCCTGATACTGGTATTTCTGAAAACGTTGGTCTGATACTGGTGTTTCTGAAATCGTTGGTCTGAAACTTGTGTTTCTGAAAGTGTTGGTCTGATTCTGGTTTTTCTGAAAACGTTGGTCTGATTCTGGTTTTTCTGAAAACGTTGGGCTGATACTTGTGTTTCTGAAAGCGTTGGTCTGATACTTGTGTTTCTGAAAGCGTTGGTCTGATTCTGGTGTTTCTGAAAACGTTGGCCTGATACTGGTGTTTCTGAAAGCGTTGGTC
>NC_056510.1:46261864-46262224 GCF_014905685.2 Nematolebias whitei | reverse complement strand
TTTCCAGAAACACCAGTATCAGATCAACTTTTCCAGAAACACCAGTATCAGACCAACGTTTCCAGAAACACCAGTATCAGATCAACGTTTCCAGAAACACCATAATGAGGGCAACGTTTTCAGAAACACCAGTATCAGATCAATGTTTCCAGTTACACCAGTGTCAGGCCAATGTTTCCAGAAACACCAGTAACAGGCCAACATTTTCAGAAACACTAGTATAAGACCAACATTTTCAGAAACACGAGTATAAGACCAACATTTCCAGAAACACCAGTATCAGACCAACGTTTCCAGAAACACCAGTATCAGGCCAACATTTTAGAAACACCAGTATCAGACCAATGTTTCCAGAGACAC
>NC_056510.1:46261308-46261854 GCF_014905685.2 Nematolebias whitei | reverse complement strand
ACATTTTCAGAAATACCAGTATCAGGCCAATGTTTCCAGAAACACCAAAATCAGACCAATGTTTCCAGAAACACCAGTATCAGGCCAAGGTTTCCAGAAACACCAGTATCAGATCAATGTTTCCAGTTACACCAGTATCAGACCAACGTTTCCAGAAGCACCAGTATCAGGCCAACATTTTCATAAACACCAGTATCATGCCAATGTTTTCAGAAACACAAGTATCGACCAACGATTCCAGAAAACACCAGTATCAGGCCAAGATTTTCAGAAACACGAGTATCAGGCCAAAGTTTTCATAAACACCAGTATCAGGCCAACGTTTTCAGCAACACAAGTATCAGACCAACGCTTTCAGAAACACCAGTATCAGGCCAACGTTTTCAGAATTACTAGTATCGACCAACGATTCCAGAAACACCAGTATCAGGCCAACGCTTTCAGAAACACCAGTATCAGACCAACATTTCCAGAAGTACCAATATCAGACCAACATTTCCAGAAACACCAGTATTAGGCCAACGCTTTCAGAATCACCAGTATCAG
>NC_056510.1:46260150-46261298 GCF_014905685.2 Nematolebias whitei | reverse complement strand
TCACCAGTATCAGACCAACGAATCCAGAAACACCAGTATCAGGCCAACGTTTTCAGAAACACCAGTATCACACCAACTTTTTCAGAAACACCAGTATCAGACCTAGTTTTTCAGAAACACCAGTATCAGACCAATGTTTCCAGAAACACCAGTATCAGGCCAAGGTTTCTAGAAACACCAGTATCAGGCCAAGTTTTCCAGAAACACCAGTATCAGGCAAAGGTTTCTAGAAACACCAGTATCTGGCCAACGTTTCCAGAAACACCAGTATCAGACCAACGTATCCAGAAACACCGGTATCAGGCTAACAATTCCAGAAACACCAGTATCAGGCCAAAGTTTTCAGAAACACCAGTATCAGACCAATGTTTTCAGAAACACCAGTATTTCTAGGGTTTTTTTTATCTCCTTTCCACCAGGTTCCTGAAGGCAGGGGCGGCGCCGATGAACAGCCGCAGCTGAGACCATTTTCCCTAATTGGTGCCAGGATTACTTAAGGCTCCAGTTGAGCTCCAGTCATTGCTGGAGCATTGTTCTACCTGCTAGTACATATGCCTCCAGTCCTGTATAGTGTTCAAAGAATGAGAAGACTTACCTTTTTGTTTACATGTTTCAGAGCCTTGGTGTCCTGGATCCCGTCTTGTAATCTGAAGTATTGGAGAAACCTCAGGATTATAAAACTTACCTGTGATTCTTGGTGCTCAGCTGCTTTCACACGCCTTCCACCACTTGCCTCTGTAGTCTGCCTGGTCAATGTTTTCAGAAACACCAGTATCAGACCAACGTTTTCAGAAAAAACAGAATCAGACCAACGTTTTCAGAAACCACAGTATCAGGCAAACATTTCCAGAACCACCAGTATCAGACCAATGTTTTCAGAAACACCAGTATCAGACCAACGTTTTCAGAAACACCAGTATCAGACCAACGTTTCCAGAAAAACCAATATCAGACCAACGTTTCCATAAACACCAGTATCAGACCAACATTTTCAGAAACACCAGTATCAGGCCAATGTTTCCAGAAACACCAGTATCAGAAAAACATTTTCAGAAATACCAGTATCAGGCAAACGTTTCCAGAAACACCAGTATCAGGCCAACATTTCCAGAAACACCAGTATCAGACCAACGTTTTCAGAAACACCA
>NC_056510.1:46259780-46260140 GCF_014905685.2 Nematolebias whitei | reverse complement strand
TTTCCAGAAACACCAGTATCAGATCAACTTTTCCAGAAACACCAGTATCAGACCAACGTTTCCAGAAACACCAGTATCAGATCAACGTTTCCAGAAACACCATAATGAGGGCAACGTTTTCAGAAACACCAGTATCAGATCAATGTTTCCAGTTACACCAGTGTCAGGCCAATGTTTCCAGAAACACCAGTAACAGGCCAACATTTTCAGAAACACTAGTATAAGACCAACATTTTCAGAAACACGAGTATAAGACCAACATTTCCAGAAACACCAGTATCAGACCAACGTTTCCAGAAACACCAGTATCAGGCCAACATTTTAGAAACACCAGTATCAGACCAATGTTTCCAGAGACAC
>NC_056510.1:46258622-46259680 GCF_014905685.2 Nematolebias whitei | reverse complement strand
CTGATTCTGTTTTTTCTGAAAACGTTGGTCTGATTCTGTTTTTTCTGCAAACGTTGGTCTGATACTGGTGTTTCTGAAAACGTTGGTCTGATACTGGTATTTCTGGAAACGTTGGCCTGATACTGGTGTTTCTGAAAACGTTGGTCTGATACTGGTGTTTCTGAAAATGATGGTCTGATACTGGTGTTTCTGGAAACGTTGGTCTGAAACTGGTGTTTCTGAAAATGGTCTGATACAGGTGTCTCTGGAAACATTGGTCTGATACTGGTGTTTCTAAAAATGTTGGCCTGATACTGGTGTTTCTGGAAACGTTGGTCTGATACTGGTGTTTCTGGAAATGTTGGTCTTATACTGGTGTTTCTGAAAATGTTGGTCTTATACTGGTGTTTCTGAAAAAGTTGGCCTGATACTGGTGTTTCTGGAAACATTGGCCTGACACTGGTGTAACTGGAAACATTGATCTGATACTGGTGTTTCTGAAAACGATGCCCTCATTATGGTGTTTGTGGAAACGTTGGTCTGATACTGGTGTTTCTGGAAAAGTTGATCTGATACTGGTGTTTCTGGAAATTTTGGTCTAATACTGGTGTTTCTGGAAACGTTGATCTGATACTGGTGTTTCTGAAAACGTTGGTCTGATACTGGTGTTTCTGAAAACATTGGTCTGATACTTGTGTTTCTGAAAACGTTGGTCTGATTCTGGTGTTTCTGAAAACGTTGGTCTGATACTGGTGTTTCTTTAAATGTTGGCCTGATACTGGTGTTTCTGGAAACGTTTGCCTGATACTGGTATTTCTGAAAATGTTTTTCTGATACTGGTGTTTCTGGAAACATTGATCTGATACTTGTGTTTCTGAAAACGATGCCCTCATTATGGTGTTTGTGGAAACGTTGGTCTGATACTGGTGTTTCTGGAAAAGTTGATCTGATACTGGTGTTTCTGGAAATTTTGGTCTGATACTGGTGTTTCTGGAAACGTTGATCTGATACTGGTGTTTCTGAAAACGTTGGTCTGATACTGGTGTTTCTGAAAACATTGGTCTGATACTTGTGTTTCT
>NC_056510.1:46252369-46258522 GCF_014905685.2 Nematolebias whitei | reverse complement strand
TCAAGGGATATGGCTAAGTTTATTAATGCGTCGAAACTTGGTGGCTCGTCTCGTGCGGCAATCTGGTCCTTAATGTAATCAGACAAGGAGTTTAAAAAGGTACCTTGTAGGGCTCTTTCGTTCCACCTGGTCTGAGCGGCGAGAATGCGGAACTCGAGGGTGTGTTCAGATACAGGTCGCCGGCCCTGACGTAAACCCAGAAGTCGTTTCTCCGCATTGGGTTCCTGCAATGGTCGGTCGAAAATCCTACGGAACTCGGTGAGCAGAATATCAAAAGAAACTGTATCCAGGTTGTGATGATGTAGGAAAGAAGTTGCCCACCGGAGAGTGTTACCTTTAAGCTGACTGATTAAATACGTAATTTTCGTGGTGTCTGTGGCGTAGAGTTGAGGAGCTCCTTTGAAGGCGAGTTTGCATTGAAGGAGAAAGCCCTCACAGAGATCAGGGTACCCGGAGAACAGCTCAGACGGTTTTACAAGTACTTGTTGGTTCGTATGGTTGCTAACGGGGCAAGTACAGACAGGACTCGGCTCCGGTGGAACAGCTGAAGCTGTAGTGGAAGAAGGTGAAAGTCTTTGATTAATAGAGAAGACCATACCTCTGAGCTCCTGAAGGTTGGACTGGGTCTTTTGTTGCTGGGTCAAGACTTGTTTCAGCATCTCCTCCAGTTGGTTTATTTGTTCTGTTTGAGAAGGGGAGGAAGCTTGATCGCTCCTGGTCTCATTCTGGGTCTAGTTTGGCTGGAGCATTTCTGTCATAAGCTCAGGATGCCCAGATAGTACGAGACCCGGAAACGACGCAAGACTCAGATAAAAAGAAAATGAATTTATTTACAGTGATATTTATATACATATATACAGTTGTTAGCCTGGAACCCCTGGAGAGGAAGGACAAAGGTCAGGTGGGTCTTGTACGGAGGGTTGTTGTGATAATGATTTGTTTGTTTGTTTCCTCTTACAGGTTGGAGGAGGCAGTGAGGCTCAGCTGTGATCCAAGGGTTTCCAGGGATGGTTTCTGCAGACAAGCAGGGCAAGACAGGCAAGTGGCTGGAGGGCAAGGCACCAAGGAAAAGACGGACCAGGACCGGAACCAAACGACAGGTCAACTGTAGGCAGAAGAAACAAGGTGAATATCTCAATAATTCAGGATAAGCACTGGCTAGAAGCATAAATACCAAAACGGAATCAATGCTCTAGCGGAGAGTAGAACTTGGCTGCAGCCTTAAGTAGAGCTGGAACTCATCAGGCAGATGGCCAACAGCTGGTGGTGATCGGCGGCCATCTTGGGGCTGCAGCAAGAACTACTCTTACAGTACCCCCCCCCCCCCCCAAGAGTCGCCTCCAGGCGACCTGAGGCGCTTCTCGGGGTGGGCCTTGAAGAAGGCAGAGATGAGGCTTGGATCCAGTATGAAAGAACGAGGGATCCAAGATCTTTCTTCAGGACCATATCCCTCCCAGTCAACTAGGTACTGGTAACCACGTCCTCGGCGTCGCACATCCAGGATGGTCCAGACTGTGAAGGATGGATGGTTGTCTATCAACCGGGTGGGTGGAGGGAGGTCGGCAGGTGGGCACAAAGGACTTTCGGAGACTGGCTTGATCTGAGAGACGTGGAACATGGGATGAATCCTCATGGATCTAGGAAGTTGAAGTCTTACTGCAGAGGGGTTGATTATCTTGATGATGGGGAAAGGGCCGATAAACCGGGGAGCCATTTTCCTGGGAGTGTCCCTCAGGTGGATGTCCCTGGTGGAAAGCCATACCCTTTGGCCCACTTGGTAGGATGGTGCAGCAGAACGGTGGCGATCGGCAAATCTTTTGTTTTGGGCAGCAGTGCGTACCAGCGATGCCTTGACCTGGCGCCAGACGCATCGACAACGGTGGAAGTGATGTTGTACGGAGGGTACTGAGATGTCAGTCTCCTGGCTGGGAAAAAGAGGAGGCATGTATCCAAGAGAGGCTTCAAAAGGTGACATACCTGTGGCTGTGGATCTATGAGAGTTGTGGCCGTACTCCACCCAAACCAGGTGCTGACTCCAGGCTGAGGGGTTACGTTCTGTGATGCAGCGTAGGGTGGACTCCAGTTCCTGATTACAACGTTCCGCCTGACCGTTGGATTGGGGGTGGTAACCGGAGGTGAGACTGGAGGATGCCCCTAGAGTATTACAAAAACAGCGCCACACTTGAGAGATGAATTGGGGGCCTCGGTCCGACACCACGTTGGAGGGGATACCGTGGATCCTAAAATCATGCTGTACAAGAAGTTGAGCCGTCTCTAGGGCGGATGGAAGTTTGGGAAGAGGGATGAAGTGGGCTGCTTTCGAAAATCTATCAATGACTGTTAGAATAGTTGTGTTACCTTCCGATGGAGGCAGGCCTGTGACAAAATCTACTGATATGTGAGACCATGGACGGCTGGGTGTAGGCAGGGGTTGCAAAAGTCCGGCAGGAGGTTGGTTTCCGGTTTTATTTCGAGCACATGTGGAGCATGCTGTGACAAATTCTTTCACGTCTTGAGTAAGTGTAGGCCACCAGAAGTGAGTTTTAGTTAAAGACAGCATGCGCGAGGTGCCAGGGTGACATGACAGTTTGTTGGTGTGTAACCATTCGAGTACCTTCGACCTCATGGTTGAGGGGACAAAAAGAGTTCCAGGGGGTCCTGTGCCAGGGTCGGGTTCAGCCTTATGATCCTCACGAACCTCTCTTTCAATAGACCAGGTGAGTGCCCCGACAATGCAGACTGGAGGAATTATGTTCTCTTCGGTGTCAGGAACACCTGGAGGGGAAAACTGACGAGAGAGAGCATCAGGTTTGGTGTTCTTAGAACCAGGTCTGTATGTTAAAGTATAATTAAAGCGATTGAAGAATAGTGACCAGCGTGCCTGTCTGGGGGTCAACCGTTTGGCATCTCTTAAATATGTGAGGTTTTTATGATCAGTCCATATCAAAAAAGGAATTTCGGTACCTTCGAGCCAATGGCGCCATTCTTCTAACGCCAACTTAACAGCTAACAGCTCCCGGTTACCCACATCATAGTTTCTTTCTGCTGATGATAGGCGTAGAGAGAAAAAGGCGCATGGGTGAACCTTATTTTCTCTGGGTGACCTTTGGGAAAGAACAGCTCCTACCCCAGTGTCAGATGCGTCCACTTCTAAAATGAATTGATGCTTGGGATCTGGATGGCAAAGGATGGGTGTGGATGAAAAAAGTTCTTTGAGTTTACCGAATGCCGCATCTGCCTCAGGGGTCCATCTAAAAGTCCTGTTGATGGAGGTAAGCTGAGACAGGGGTGCGGCGATGCGACTATAATCCTTTATGAAGCGCCTGTAGAAATTTGCGAAACCCAGAAAACGTTGCAATTGTTTTCTGGTCTCGGGGACGGGCCACTCCACCACTGCCTTGGTTTTTTCAGGGTCCGTTCTATAATGTCCCTTCCTGAAGATAAAACCCAAAAAGGATACTGAGGGAACATGAAAATCACACTTCTCTCCTTTTACGAACAATTGATTTTCATAAAGTCTCTGTAGTACTGTCCTGACTTGCGCTATGTGTTTGTTCTTGTTGTGGGAGTAAATAAGAATGTCATCTAGGTAGATGAAAACAAAATCTCCACTGAAATCTCTTAGGCCATCATTAACTAAGGCCTGAAAAACAGCAGGGGCGTTGGTTAGTCCGAAAGGCATGACCAGGTACTCGAAGTGGCCCAGGGGTGTTCGGAAGGCTGTCTTCCATTCGTCACCATGCTTTATGCGTACTAAATGGTATGCATTCCTCAAATCTAATTTGGTGAAAATGGTGGCAGATTGCAACTGTTCATGGATGGAATCAATTAAAGGTAGGGGGTATTTATTTTTTACTGCTATATTGTTCAAACCCCGGTAATCAATATAGGGGCGAAGAGTTTTATCTTTTTTTGTGACAAAGAAAAACCCTGCCCCCACAGGAGAGGTGGACGGGCGAATGATCCCGGAGTCGAGAGACTCTTCAATGTATTTTTACATGGAGTCCCTCTCTGGGCCTGAGAGATTATAGAGTCGACTGGAGGGTAGGGGGGCTCCAGGAAGGAGGTCAATGGAGCAGTCGTACGGACGGTGTGGAGGTAGAGATGAGGCTTTCTGCTTGCTGAATACTTGCGCTAAATCATGGTAGTCAGAGGGAATGGCAGACAAATCAATCTCCTCTTTGGTCATGTCAAAACTAGAGGAGTTGGAGATACCTGAGCGAAGACAGTGTTTTAGACACTTGTTGCTCCATCTCTCCACCCTCCCCAATTCCCAATTAATATGTGGATTATGATCTTTTAACCAGGGGTATCCTAAAATTAACTGAGTATTGGGTGAATCAAATACAAAGAAATTAATGTTTTCATGATGGTTTCCAGACGTTATTAAATGTAGAGCCTCAGTCTTAAAGCGGATCTGGGCCAGGGTCTCACCGGTGACTCCAGCTATGTAGACTGGTTGAATCTCTTGAATGGGTAAAGAAAATTTTTGAACTAGATTTAGGCTTAATAAATTTTGCTCTGCGCCCGAGTCAATTAAAGCAAGGACTGAAAAACGATTCTGATTAACTTGAATAACAGTGGGTAATGATAGTCTCTGTAGAGGAGAGAAAGAGGAAGTGCCCACCAATATTTCTCCTTTTATTGGCGGGCGCCTTCGTTTCCCCGAAACGGGCAGGCAGCAATATAATGTCCATCCCTCCCACAGTAAATACACAAGTTGGCCTCTCTACGTTTTTGTTTTTCATCAGGAGTCAATCGGGTGCGTCCCACCTGCATGGGTTCAGGTTCTGGTAACGCAGGCACAGTTGTCGGAGTGGAGACTGGGAAACTCTGGGATTTGTAGTTTTCAAAATTGAGTTTGTAGTTGTGGGACCCACCTGATGACGGAGAGGAGCCGGAAGTTGCGGCTCTCTGGGAGTTGTAGTCCCGCTCCGTTCTGCGCTCCCGTAGGTGTTCGTCAAGGGATATGGCTAAGTTTATTAATGCGTCGAAACTTGGTGGCTCGTCTCGTGCGGCAATCTGGTCCTTAATGTAATCAGACAAGGAGTTTAAAAAGGTACCTTGTAGGGCTCTTTCGTTCCACCTGGTCTGAGCGGCGAGAATGCGGAACTCGAGGGTGTGTTCAGATACAGGTCGCCGGCCCTGACGTAAACCCAGAAGTCGTTTCTCCGCATTGGGTTCCTGCAATGGTCGGTCGAAAATCCTACGGAACTCGGTGAGCAGAATATCAAAAGAAACTGTATCCAGGTTGTGATGATGTAGGAAAGAAGTTGCCCACCGGAGAGTGTTACCTTTAAGCTGACTGATTAAATACGTAATTTTCGTGGTGTCTGTGGCGTAGAGTTGAGGAGCTCCTTTGAAGGCGAGTTTGCATTGAAGGAGAAAGCCCTCACAGAGATCAGGGTACCCGGAGAACAGCTCAGACGGTTTTACAAGTACTTGTTGGTTCGTATGGTTGCTAACGGGGCAAGTACAGACAGGACTCGGCTCCGGTGGAACAGCTGAAGCTGTAGTGGAAGAAGGTGAAAGTCTTTGATTAATAGAGAAGACCATACCTCTGAGCTCCTGAAGGTTGGACTGGGTCTTTTGTTGCTGGGTCAAGACTTGTTTCAGCATCTCCTCCAGTTGGTTTATTTGTTCTGTTTGAGAAGGGGAGGAAGCTTGATCGCTCCTGGTCTCATTCTGGGTCTAGTTTGGCTGGAGCATTTCTGTCATAAGCTCAGGATGCCCAGATAGTACGAGACCCGGAAACGACGCAAGACTCAGATAAAAAGAAAATGAATTTATTTACAGTGATATTTATATACATATATACAGTTGTTAGCCTGGAACCCCTGGAGAGGAAGGACAAAGGTCAGGTGGGTCTTGTACGGAGGGTTGTTGTGATAATGATTTGTTTGTTTGTTTCCTCTTACAGGTTGGAGGAGGCAGTGAGGCTCAGCTGTGATCCAAGGGTTTCCAGGGATGGTTTCTGCAGACAAGCAGGGCAAGACAGGCAAGTGGCTGGAGGGCAAGGCACCAAGGAAAAGACGGACCAGGACCGGAACCAAACGACAGGTCAACTGTAGGCAGAAGAAACAAGGTGAATATCTCAATAATTCAGGATAAGCACTGGCTAGAAGCATAAATACCAAAACGGAATCAATGCTC
>NC_056510.1:46249660-46252269 GCF_014905685.2 Nematolebias whitei | reverse complement strand
TATCGAAGCATCCTGGGCCTCCATAACACCTCAGCAGTGCCACAGGCTGATTGCCTCCATGCCACGCCGCATGGACGCAGTCATTCATGCAAAAGGATTCCCAACCAAGTATTGAGTGCATAACTGAACATGATTATTTGAAGGTTGGCGTTTTTTGTATTAAAAACACTTGTCTTTCATTGGTGGGACGAAATATGCTAATTTTTTGGGACAGGCATTTTGGGTTTTCATGAGCTGTATGCCATAATCATCAGTATTAAAACAATTAAAGACCTGAAATATTTCAGTTGGTGGCAATGAATCTGAAATATATGAAAGTTTCATTTTTATCATTACATTATGGAAAATAATGACCTTTATCACAATATGCTAATTTTTTGAGAAGGACCTGTATTTAAATATAACGAGTTCTCTCTTTTTCGAGTTAAATTAAGGCCATGTGACGAGGTATTGTGAGGATTGTGTTTAAATCAGTGACATGAGATGTTAATTTCCTTTGACCCATCAGAATAAATGTGGTCATTTATTTAACAGAATCAAAATTTAACATCAAAACATGTATACGTGATTAGCTGATCTGGTTCTGATTAATAAAACTTGGCACGTTTTACTTAATAAGACAACAAGACATTTCTGAAGGCATTTAGATTACTGGCAAAATAGAAGAGGGGGGTGTCTGTTCGGACAGCAGAATGGCACGCTCCCTTCAACACCAGCTCAAAACCTCCGGTACACGTGGTGCGTCACGTTACCTTTGCAGAAATTAATCAGCTCCAGTGTCGGGTCCATTTCAACGCTACCTTCCAGCGTCTCCGGTAAGAGCGGCTGGCCATCGTCAGGAGTCGTGTCGTTTACTCCGTTCAACAAACACGCTCATCTCCCGGGTGGATACACAGCAAGCTGTCAGCCCGTCAGAGTTTCCACTCAGATGTGGAAGACTCCATCAAAGACTCAGACGATTGAGGAAGACTGAGAGACTCAGGAGACTCAGGAGACTCAGGAGACTGCGAAGACTCCACCAGAGTCAGGAGACTAGAAGTTCCAGGAAGTGTGGACTTTTAAAGAGTTTTCACCTCCGGTCACTTCAGGACTTCCTGATTGGTTGAAACAACCAACAGGGGCTGGTTCCAGTGATGTCAGAGGGTCACTACAAGTCAAGAGGACAGCAGGAATGTTTTAGGAACTTTTAGTACAGACAGGGAAATGTTTTGAAGATGTGAGAGCAAGCAGGTGCCAGTGTTTCTCTTTTCACCGTCTGCTAGGTTTAAAAACAATACAGCCAGTTCTAAAAACTTCTTTCTGACTGTCTCTGACTTTTGACCGACATCACTACTTCTCATTCAGACAGAAGATCAAAACGCATAATTACTTTGTAAATAGACATTTATCTTGATTTCTAATTTAAATGAGGATTAAAAATCATTAATACTGTTCCACAGTTGATTTAAAATGAGTAGTTCATTTCAACTTTAGAAATGATATGAACTAAACACACTTTTGATTATCAAGATATTGTAAAATAGTAATGATAATATAAAAAGAAGAGTGTTCTTTCAATTGATTACTTCAGGATACAATTAGACAGTCTCTGGATGAGCTAATTTGTATTTCTGGATTCAAATCAATGAAATAACAGTTCCTGTCCCAAGAAGGTCTTCAGAGGCAGGTTTTGGTCGGAGGCCGAGTTCACTACAGTAGCGTTAAACAAACAGTTTAAGTGCAAAGTTAAAAGAAAAAATAGTTTCAGCCAAGATCCAACACAATTAAACAGTGAGGTTGTTTGCTCAAAACATGCTGAGACCCTGTTAAAATGAAGCTGTTTTGCCCATACAATCAAGATCTTATTATTAAATAGTGAGATTGTTTGTTTAAACCAACCAACAACTTGTTTTGAAGTGAGATTGGTTTGCGCATACAATTAAGACCTATAGAAGTGAGGTGTGACAAGTCCAGACCTGATTAAATAGTGAGACGGGCACCGAGACCTTATTTGGATAGAGGTGAGGCTGTGAACGAGCACTAGTGCAGTGTTTTTTAACTATCGTTTTATTGTTCGCTGTGCGAATGCGTGTTTTATTTATGAATGCATGGAGGATTTGTGGGTGAATATCGCTGATTTCGATGTGGTCAAGCCGGTCATTGGGCAAGAGGTTGTAGAAGTGCTCCCTCCACAGAGCCAACAGCATGAGAACTAACTGTAGTTTTCTCACAAGGTCAGTGTGAGAACTCTTATCTGTAGTGCTGCCAGCTCTCTGTCTGGGAAACCACACACACATATCCTGTGTGATAACCACACACATACAAACACACACATCACACACACACGCTCGCAAACGCCACGTTGCATTGAAGATTTAAGCTGCATGATGCGCACTAACAATCCATCCATCCATCCATTTTCTTCCGCTTATCCGGGGTCGGGTCGCGGGGGTAGCAGCCTAAGTAGGGAGGCCCAGACTTCCCTCTCCCCAGCCACTTGGGCCAGCTCTTCCGGGGGAATCCCGAGGCGTTCCCAGGCCAGCCGAGAAACATAGTCCCTCCAGCGTGTCCTGGGTCTTCCTCTGGGCCTCCTTCCGGTGGGACGTGTCCGGAACACCTCACCAGGGAGG
>NC_056510.1:46245861-46249560 GCF_014905685.2 Nematolebias whitei | reverse complement strand
AGGCATCCTAAACAGATGCCCAAGCCACCTCAACTGGCTCCTCTCGATGTGGAGAAGCAGCGGCTCTACTCCGAGTCCCTCCCGGATGATCGAGCTTCTCACCCTGTCTCTAAGGGAGAGCCCAGACACCCTGCGGAGAAAACTCATTTCGGCCGCTTGTATCCGAGATCTCATTCTTTCGGTCACAACCCAAAGCTCGTGACCATAGATGAGGGTGGGAACGTAGATCGATCGGTAAATTGAGAGCTTCGCCTTTTGACTCAGCTCTCTCTTCACCACGACAGACCTGTACAGCGCCCGCTTCACTGCAGACGCTGCACCTATCCGCCTATCGATCTCACGCTCCATTTTTCCCTCATTCGTGAACAAGACCCCAAGATACTTGAACTCCTCCACTTGGGGTAGGACCTCCTCCCTGACCCAGAGAGGGCACTCTACCCTTTTCCGGCTCAAGACCATGGCCTCGGATTTGGAGGAACTGATCTTCATCCCGGCCGCATCGCATTCGGCTGCGAACCGCTCCAGCGAAAGCTGTAGATCACGATCTGATGAAGCCAATAAGACCACATCATCTGCAAAAAGCAGAGACGCAATTCTGAGGCCACCAAAACGGATCCCCTCAACACCTTGGCTGCGCCTAGAAATTCTGTCCATAAAAGTTATGAACAGAATCGGTGACAAAGGGCAACCTTGGCGGAGTCCAACTCTCACCGGGAACAAGCCCGATAGCAATAGCAAATCCAATTACCCAAATAGCAAATCCAATTGTAAAGTTCTCCATCTTAGTATCCTGATGCATGCTCAATAATCCAGGTAGAAAAATCTAAAAAAGTTAAATCTGGTCCTCTGGACATTCAAAAAAAACAAAACAAAGCAAAACAACAAAAAAATGTAGAAACGTTTCTACATTTCTACAACAAAATTTTGTTGTTGTTTTGCTTTGTTTTTTTTTTGTTTTTTTTGAATGTCCAGAGGACCAGATTTAACTTTTTTAGATTTTCCATCTCAGGTTACACATAGACAAATAAAGATCAGATTGAGTTCTCTGATAGCCATTTCCATCTCTTGAAAATCTATCTGCCTCTACCTCCAGCGGGGTCATACTGCACTCTGACCAACACAAGGGTCTTAATCAGCACCTCATAGTGAAAGCCAAAACACACCATTAACACTAAACTCAGAATCTAAGGCAAAACTTCCTACACCACACATATCAAACTCAAAGGTCGTGAGAGCTTAAACGGTCTGAATTGTCATACAGTAAGTGAAACGGGAACACAATCTACTAGTATGTTATCCATATTTAATGCCTTAAAACAGCACTAAGTCTGCTAAAATTTGCATTGTTAGGTCTGCTTAAAATGAGCCGTCAACTCCTAATGTGGTTATCTCGAATTTAATTACATTATGTTAAATTTGCACCTAATTTATATGTTAAATAAGCCGTTAATAGTTAATTTTTACACACACGTTGAACAAATGCTCCCTTCGTGGGTCGTTCAAAAATTCCATTCAACTGCTGTTATAAATCTGCTCTTATATAACTGCTGTTATAAGTGTCTTTTAAATGTTTTTTAAATCAAATCTTTAAATCAAATCTCAAATCAAATATTTAAATTAAATCTCAAGTCTTAGCCAATCAGTACTTGCCCTTGACAAACGGCTGTTTAAACACAAAGCTTAACTTTCGGCCTGTAGTGACTATGCCGGGACATTAGTTGACGCTGTGGTCCTGTATCTTCGGTTACGCGCATGCGTGCTACTGCAGGTTGCACTTCCTGTATAGCTAACGTTTTAGCTAACCAGTCAGTCAAGGTGATGACAAGGGCGGATTTCTGTCGGTTTTGTGGAGAGACAGCGACAATTTGTGATGGCGAACGGACTGTTTTATCTACTCAAATTCATCTCGGTCGCCGGATGGACCCAAAAACAAGCCATAGATGTCGGACTTTAACAACTTGGTAGCGAATTTACCGCGAGTAATGTAGCACTCGGTTTTTACTTTTTACTTTTACACAATATCCAATTTGAACGTATAAACACATATATATTTTGTCTGTCTTTTTTTTCTTTTGTTTATGTTCAATGACGAGGGAATGGTGATACACATTCGGTGGGTCGGTTCTGGTCGAGTGGGACCGCGCTTGGACCAGGCTTCAGAGCTTAAACCGGGTCGAAAACAGCTCCACCAACCTCCAGTGTTTTAATGTAATTATCAGTATCCGTGGGATGCAATTAGTGTTGTTTAATAAAACCGGAAAAGATAAAAATGAATTTGTTTCATTTATTTTCATACAGTGTGGTTTGGTTTCAGAGGTCAGAACTGTTTTCTGCTGCTTTATATTCTTAATTAAAAACTCTTCGCCACAACCTTAAAAATATAGATCTTGAACAATAATTTAGGCATTTCAAATTTGTTCTAGTTAAGCAACAATCACTGTCATGACACGGTACTCATAGTCAGAGCCATTCTCTTGACGTGAAGTGAACTCAGATGCTTAAAGGGACAGTTCAGATATGTTATGAGTTGGATTTTGAGCAAGATTATAAACAGTAGCACTATCTTACATGATGTAGATAGCACTTATAACAAAAACTGACTTTTATTTTCTGATAGAACTGAAAATCAAAGTCAATTAATCTATCTTTTAACAACATGCAGTGTTTTTATCTAAATTTGGATAACATGATTGTTAGTGCCCCCTCCCTGGGCTGCCACCTTACCGTGGTGGAGGGGTTTGAGTGTCCCAATGATCCTAGGAGCTATGCTGTCAGGGGCTTTATGCCCCTAGTAGGGTCACCCATGGCAGACAGGTCCTAGGTGAGGGACCAGACAAAGTGCAGCCCAAAGACCCCAATGATGAGAAACACAAATGGACCTAGTGTTCCCTTGCCCGGACGTGGGTCACCAGGGCCCCACTCTGGAGCCAGGCCTGGAGGTGGGGCACGCGGGCGAGCGCCTGGTGGCCGGGCTTTTACCCATGGAGCTCGGCCGGGCACTGCCCGAAGAGGAGACGTGGGTCCCCCTTCCCATGGGCTCACCACCTGTGGGAGGGGCCAAAGGGGTCGAGTGCAATGTGGGATGGGTGGTGGCCGAGGGCGGGGACCCTGGCGGTCTGATCATCGGCTACAGAAGCTGGCTATTGGGACGTGGAATGTCACCTCACTGGTGCGGAAGGAGCCTGAGCTGGTGTGTGAGGCTGAGAGGTTCCGGCTAGAAATAGTCAGACTCACCTCTACGCATGGCTCGGGCTCTGGAACCAGTTTCCTTGAGAGGGGCTGGACACTCTTCCACTCTGGAGTTGCCCCTGGTGAGAGGCGCTGAGCAGGCGTGGGCGTACTTATTGCCCCCCAACTTGGTGCCTGTGTATTGGGGTTCACCCCGGTGAAAAAGAGGGTGGCCTCCCTCCACCTACGTGTGGGGGGACGGGTTCTGACTGTCGTTTGTGCTTATGCACCAAACGGCAGTTCAGATTATCCACCCTTTCTGGAGTCCTTGGAGGGGGTACTGGAAAGTGCACCTTCTGGGGACTCCCTTGTTCTGCTGGGGGACTTCAATGCTCATGTGGGCAATGACAGTGAGACCTGGAGGGGTGTGGTTGGGAGGAACGGCCCCCCTCATCTGAACCAGAGTGGTGTTCTGTTGTTGGACTTCTGTGCTCGTCATGGATTGTCAATAACGAACACCTTGTTCAAGCA
>NC_056510.1:46220207-46245761 GCF_014905685.2 Nematolebias whitei | reverse complement strand
TCGAGAGGAGCCAGTTGAGGTGGCTTGGGCATCTGTTTAGGATGCCTTCTGGACGCCTCCCTGGTGAGGTGTTCCGGACACGTCCCACCGGAAGGAGGCCCAGGGGAAGACCCAGGACACGCTGGAGGGACTATGTTTCTCGGCTGGCCTGGGAACGCCTCGGGATTCCCCCGGAAGAGCTGGCCCAAGTGGCTGGGGAGAGGGAAGTCTGGGCCTCCCTACTAAGGCTGCTACCCCTGCGACCCGACCCCGGATAAGCGGAAGAAAATGGATGGATGGATGGATGGATGGATGGATGGATGGATTTGCTATTCAGGTGACAGTTTCTGTTAAGTGCCCTGAGACAACTTTTTGTGTGGTTTAGAGCTATCAATAAATAAATGAAAGAATAATAACAGGATTTAATTGGATTACTTTATTTTTAAGATGATCTTAAATTAAGAAAAAGTTGAACTGAGTGAGTTCTTGAATCAGGAGGGATGTTCTGATGACACATAATGCACACAATTGTTCATATAGGATGCTATGACCCACAAGCAATTGTAGTTTGACATCTTGGACTGGTTCTGAAATGCGCAGTAGTGGATCACATGTGTATGGTTGATGAAAAACTAGGCTGACAAGAAACTGTGACTTCATGAGACCACATCCTGTTCTGCTACGAAACAACAACAGAATAATCTAAGTCTGGAGCCACATGGACTGAACTGAAACAAAATGCTAGTGTCTGTGGACCTTCAATTTGTCCAGGAGGGGGAGCTGGACTAACATCATGATGAACTCTTGAACTCTGAACTTGCTGTATCTCCAAAGTCACGCTGGAGAAAACCTGAAGCAAAATGTCACTACACGTCTGGATTTGAGTGTCGACTTTTGCATGTGATTTATGATGGTGCGTTCACTCCGGATCCAAGATGGATGCTGCATTTTGCTCTGACATAAATGCACCCACATAGACACACTTGTCAAACATTACAGCAGTACTTTTAATTTTGAAATGTAGTATTGTGGTCACTGGAACACCTGCCTGGTTCAATGGCTTTTAGACAAAATAAGAGATTTATAATCTTACAACCTTGTACCAAAATGAATAATGCTACCCCTGAACAAATTATGGGTTTTTCATTTAGTTCACTTTGTCTTTACAGATTAGTCTCCAGGAGTCATAAGGACTCAGTGACAAGAAAGAGAAAGTGATGTTTGTATTCTTTTTTTGGTTAACAAATGTTTGTCTGCAATCTGAGCTGGAAAATCTGAACTGTTGTTGATCTCATATTTCCTATAGAGCGCTAATTTGAAAACTAAAAAATAAATTATTATGTACAGGGGATTATTCGGTTCACACATAAAAAGAATTTTGGGCGAACACAAGGCAGGGATCTTACTATCCAATAACCAAATACGGGAAAACTTTACTTAGATGTTTCTGAAACAGGACACACTGGTGTACTGTTTCAGAAAAATGGGGGAGGTATATAATTATTGATGTACAGATTTTATAGATTTGCCTTGCTAGAAATTTAAAAAGAGATGCCAATGTATGAATTTTATCAACTTCAATACACAAATTTTATCAACTTCACAACAAAACAGTAAACACTAATAATAAGGAAAAAAAAGATAAGACATCTCTTGGTTCACTGTTGATTTTTTGAAAAAAATTAAGGATGCTTTTTGAGAAAATTAAAGGATGCTAGATCATTTATGTGTAAATAAGAGATTTTGATATCCAAAGAATCTCTCTTTCATGTGTACAGGATGGTTCTCTTAGGGGGACGCCCCTCTGTAGACCTCTGTAGACCCTTGTAGACTCTGTAGACCCCTGTAAACATTTGTAGACTTTTTTAGACCTTTTATTAGACTTTTTTAGACCCAGGAGAACAATGAAAATGTGGTGGACGTGTCTGTGTTTTTAAATACATTTAACTTGACTTGACTTGAACTTGACTGGACTATAAGAAATTAATTGAGTTTTCATGTATAGAGTGTTTTAACCACATTTTTATTATGATCACATATTTGTTCTGCCTAAACAGATCTCCAGAGGAGCTACGGCAGAGCTGGATAACTGATTTTGATTTCCTTTTATTTGTTCTAGCTCCATCAGAAAACGTAATGTTTGATGTTGTATTGTACTGTTTTGAAAGAAAATATATTTTCAGCGCATGCGTATAATAATTTTTTCCTACAGACAGGAGAAGGTAAAGACAAATAAATTTATCATCTTAACTAAAAACTAACATCGCTCATGCCAAATATTCACCGCTAAAAAACTTTAACTTTTCTGATTCTGATTACTCATTTTCACTGCATGTGGTAATAACACACAATGTCTTTGATTTCTATGTTCTCTTGTGAAAATAACTTTACTTCTTCTAGGAAGATCCAGAGTAAGGACTCTGGAGAATCCAGCATATCCTTTTTGAGGTTCAGGTTTGTAAACATGAAGAGGGGATGAAAGTGCAAATGTGAAATGTGATTTATGTTGTTCTATAAAGCTATTACAGTGTAGAAGTAATAATGAAATATTTTATTTTGACAAACCCCTTTAGTGGAAGAGACAGAAAATACAGTCACATGCCTTAGAGGGCTGCAATTAGACTAAACACAGGGAACATCATATGACCTATAAAAGTAGACAGGAAAAAAATTAGAAAAGATCTGAAGACAAACCCCCTAAACAATGATGCAGAAGATGTTTGTAGATTTTGTATTACAGGTGGCGAGTAAAAGAAAGACAGTCTCTGGGTCCAGCAACTGCTCTCACCTGGGAGAAGAAACAAAGGAATACAGGTACAAATCATCTTTTGAAAAATTCAGAACCTTAGTGTCAGGCTTTCATTCACAGGTGACAAAACAGAAGGAGAGAGAAGAACCTTGGGAGGTCCCACACACTCGGTGCTGCTGAATGTCATCATAAGGAAGAGGAAGGGGCAAGATGGACACGCTGATTTAGGCCTCTCCAGTGCACACACGTCCATAGAAAAGTTTAAAACATATTGATAACAGAGACTCTTACACATATGAAGAAATCTCCGTGATCCTAGAAAAACCATCACCGCTGAGCAACAAAGGACCCCTCACCTGGGGGGGGCCTCCCAACTCATCGAAGCTGCTTTTTATTTGGCCATTACAGGAGAACAGAGTACAATAGTTTTATTACTAGAACTAATACTTAAAAAAGTCACAATGCTTTACACTCAGACCTAAAAACCTGTTCTACCTTTATTAGCTTAAAGTGATTGATTTAGTTATCTTTGTAGTTCATAAAAAAAAACTACTGCTCGCTCATAAAGAACCCTCATAATTCTCTTTTTGCTTGGTTTTTGTGTGTTTTTTTATTTTCTATCTTTGATTTACTTGTTCCGGGGCCCACAAGCTGAAGATGCTGAGTGAACCTGTGAAATCCAGGGTCATCGTCAGAAAGGGCCTGAGGTGATGATGTGTTTTCCTCCCACGCTCTTACCATCAGCCCTGGGGGGTGGGGGTTCTGCGTCATTCACACATAATCTTCATTTAAACGTGACGCCCACATAAATTTATAGCTTGTGTATGGTAAAACTTAGTTTTAAATAATAAACAGTAGGGAATGTTGGATGAATTAAAATGTTATCATTTAAAACTGTTTTTAGACTTCTTACTAGTTGTTTAAACTCCAGTCGTGTGAATTGAAGAAAACCCCAAACAGCCAGAGTTTTGTTCTCAGCTTCATGTGCGTGTGTAGTAAGACCACAGTCCTTGGGTTTTTAAACAACCATGCTGTTATCTGACCTCGCTACTCCGGCTATCCTGTAAGGTAATCAAACCGTCTGTTGGTAATCTTTAGTGTCTCCGCTGCGTCGGAGACATCTGTATCTGTTGATTTGTGCTTGTTTCCCACACCCCCCTCCTCCCAAATAAAATACGAGTGTCCCAGTCGGATGAGCGGACCTTTGACCTTTGACGTTTGGTCCAGTCAAGAACTCCCACCTCTGCTGAGGGCCTTGTTTAAGAAAACTTACACTCTCTCTTGTGTGTGAATTATTTTAGGTGTTATCAGGAGAATAACCCTTAAAGGTGTTATCAGGAGAATAACCCTTTCACCAACGTTTTCAGAAACACCAGTATCAGACCAACGTTTTCAGAAACACCAGTATCAGACCAACGTTTTCAGAAACACCAGTATCAGGCCATTGTTTTCAGAAACACCAGTATCATACCAACGTTTCCATAAACACCAGTATCAGACCAACATTTCCAGAAACACCAGTATCAGACCAACGTTTCTAGAAACACCAGTATCAAACCACCGTTTTCAGAAACACCAGTATCAGACCAACGTTTCCAGAAACACCAGTATCAGGCCAACGTTTCCAGAAACACCAGTATCAGACCAACGTTTCCAGAAACACCAGTATCAGACCAACATTTCCAGAAACACCAGTATCACCAGTATCAGGTTTGTGTCATTGTCAGTAAGCAGACTGATTAAGTAACGACAGAGTCAGGAGCACAAATGGTAAGTGAACTTTATTTGCAGGTGATTGTGTTGTCACAGCTGTAAGGGAGATGAGGACAAGGTGAGTATGGGTTCTGGTTGTATGTACAATATTGAATCCTTGAGAAAGAGAAGAACTCTTTATCGTTTCTGTTTTTAGGTGAAAGCCGAGAAGGAGAAGAGGAGAAGTCCTGTGTTTTGCAGAGGATCTGGTTTGGAGGTAACTGACGGTGGAGAGATGAGCAGGTTGACCTAGTGATAGTAGTATGAAACAAAAGCTTCAAAACATGCTTCGAACCCTGTGGTAAAATGACATCAGAGCTCTGCTTCAGAGCCTGTTTTGGTGCAAAAGAAGTCACATGACATGTGACGTCTGAAACACAAACTGTTTCCTTGTCAGAATAATCTCTTGACTGGTTCACGGTCCAATCAGCTGATTCCCTGGCACCACCTCGTCTTGAGTCTGAAAGGTGACATGTTGAGACAATTTTGAATTGAGAGCTCAACACTATGAAACTACAAAACTATAAAACACTCTCAAATGTTTGCAGTGTTGGAGAGTAGGTGTGTTTTTACTGTTCATTTAGTTGAAACTGAGTAATTATGGAGCAGTCAGGAGAAGAGGTCATTGTAAAATGTGGGAACACTTCTGCTCATGAGAAGGTGGTTTGGGCATTTCAAAAAACTTATGTTCAGCAGTGAAGATATTATCTAACCCATTTAACCCATGTATTTAATAGAATTACAGTAAAATGATGTGATTTTAATAATCATATATCAGTATGGGCTCAAATAAAAAAAAAATATTTACATTAGTGCAGGTGTAGTGTTTGGTGTGTTCAACTGAACTGAAGCATCATGATACCTCCTCTATGATTAGACACTTCAGCACCAAACATGGAGATGATGGAGACGTAATTTCATTGATATTTTAAGAATGATAAAGACAAAATCAAAATCACTTCCATCATCCGTCTCAGACCTGTCCCGGTCCACCTGACTGCCGGGATCGGGATTCGTCCTTCATGATTACGTGAGGCCGTGGTCTGACAACGGCCTTCTGCGAGTCACCAGCACGTATGAGCCTTCACGGTCACCAGCGGAGCTCAAAGCACGCAAGGCCGGGATCCGGAGACCGAACCCCGAGTCGGCACCACGGAGGATCTTCCACGGTGACCAGCGGAGCACGGATCCGGGAAGATGACGCCTGGCTCTGAGTCTCCGGGGGAGAGGATCAGGGTAGACCAGCAGAGCTCCATCCAGCTTGCTCTGAATTTTGTCATCGGCCACCAAGCACAAAAAACTCCTGCACTTCAGCATTTTTAGACCAAGGTGGTGTTGTTTTTAAAATCTTTAAAAAATGTTCAGCTGCTGCTCCATCCAAGAAATTGCAAATGGCAGATCAGTGTTTTGAAAAGTTTCTGAAGGATCCAGTGACTCCGCCCCTGACCAATCAGTGACCGACATTGTTCTGACATCACATTTTAGTACCTACTTGGCCACGTTAGAACCACAGAGCCAAGGGCCCTGAAAATAGGAACAGGTTCTATGTACCGTTACTAATGGAAAAGGGGCATAAGACACTCAGCCCTGTCGAATGATCTGCAACAGGTTAGATATTGTTTATAACTTTTTACAAAACTCCTCTTTAAAAATCAGAACTACCTCTTTAAGGCTGTACATGAATAAATTACCTTTTAGCTTCAACAATTAAACTGGTTTTTGTGCTCGAATCATCAAAATTCACTATTTTTGTTCAGACTCAAAGTGCAGAAGTTAGGTTTAGGAAAATGATAGAGATGGATTTAAAATAGATTAGTCACAATAAGAGTTTTATATTCTATATGTTCTGTCTCAGGCTGTTGACGTCCATCTGAAAAGAAAGAAAACCTGAAAACTATCCATCCATCCATCCATCCATCCTTTTTATCCACTTCTTTCTTTTTGGGTCGGGGGGTCACTGGTGCCCATGTCTAGCCAACACAGTGTGAGAGGCTGGGGACACCTGGACAGGTCTCCAGTCCATCAGGGACACATAGAGACAAACAACCATTCACTCTCTCTTTCTCACCTAGGGACAATTTAGAGTTCAATCAGTCTAACATGCATGTTTTTAGTCTGTGGGAGGAAACTGGAGTACCTGGAGAAAACCCACACAGCACGGACAGAACATACAAATTCCACACAGAAAGGCCCCTAGACTGGGATTTGAACCGGCAACCTGCTTGCTGAGAGGCAGCTGCTCCACCACCTGAAATCTACTAAACCAAAAATCAATCTGCTCATATTCAATATTTGCTAAGTGAAGTTATGGCCGAACACTTGGAATGCTGTGGTTTTCACATTGACGTCATTGATTAGCAACAAACAACGATTTTATTTGTGGTTTTCAGAAGTTTTATTGTTTTTGTTGGTTCAGTATTTTGGCTCTAAACAGTAACAAGATGTAAAGAAGATAAGGACACGCAGAAACAATCATGGGGCCTTAGAGATGACTCTGTAATCCAACGTGCTCTGCTGTAAACCTTCTCGTTCATCCAGAGAGACGAGCACGAGTCATGCACAGTTTTCAGTCTGAAGCACATCCACTCTGAGCCCACGCTGTTCCGCTTCAAACCCAACAGTCGCTGGAACCAAAGTTCCCATAAGAGCGCACGAGCGGACTGCGGTGCTAATGTGACGTTGTTTTCCAGCCGGGACGCCTCTCAGCAGAATCCCACTCGGTGTCGGACCTCTGCCAGCACAGGTGCAGCGAGTTCTCGAGCCCTGCGGCTCCCCTGAGCCAGCAGAGCCTCCAGGTGCGCTCTGTCCGACCTCAGCCTCTGGATCTCCTCTCTGATGGGCGTCAGCCTCTGGATCACAGCCTCGCTCACGAGCCTCTTGTAGGCTCCCGTGTCCAGATGTTGCGCCTGCAGCACCGCCTCCTCCACGCTGATCTTTGCCATGGCAGCGTGGATTGCCACCAGGTTGGACACACCTGGGCGCGCCTCCGGGTCAAAGGTGACCTCAGAGGTGAAGTCCGTGACGGCTCGGCGGATCTTGAGGGTGATGTTGTCGGGAGGGTCAGTGATGTTGATGGTCGCCATCGCGTGGGGGTCAGACTTGGACATTTTGGCAGAAGGGGTGCTGAGAGACTTGACCTTTTGTGTGGAACCTGTGAAAACAAGAGAAATAAGTTGAAACCAGGAGGGAACGTTAGACACGGTGCAGAAGGTGAACAATGAGCAGTTCATTGATCCAAACAGCAACAGATACACGTCTGAGGGTAGACGTTCCTCTGTTTTCTGCAACAGTCAGCACCGATGTAAAAGCAGACGTGTCTGTCATAACGTGACACGTAAAGGCAAGATTTAAAAGTTACACAGAAAGTAAACAAGCTAAAAACTGACAACAAGCTTGGATTGTTTAAATGTAATCCACCGGCTGGAGTCAGAAACATTTAGCTTGTTGATTCCTAAGACACAGTTTGTGCCTCTCTATGTTTGTACTGCTACAGATATATTTTCAACTGATTTTTATTGCTACATTTATGAAAAAACAAAATTAACAAAAAAACTCCAGACATGATTCCAACAAAAACATTGAAATTATAATGAAGCTTTATTTAACCAGACAAATCCCAGAGCTCACAGACCAGGCCTGGACCTGGAGGTGGTCTAACACGCGTGTTGTTGGTCTGTGGGAGGAAACCCACGCAGCACAGACAGAACATGCAAACTCCAACAGAAAGACCACAGGTCCAACCGGGGATCGAACCAGAACCTTCTTGCTGTGAGGCAACAGTGCTAACCACTGATCCATCGTGCTGCCAATGAGATACCCAGACGCTCCACTAGATGACATGAACTACTCTAATATTTTTCCTTTCTTCTTCTTTCAGCTGCTCCTTCTTCAGGGTCACCACAGTGAACTAACTCGCACAAACACTTGCTGATTATTTTTACACCAGATGTTCTTCCTGACACAAGCACAGACACTGAGCTACCACAGCCTCTGTGCGGAGCAGAGAGCTGCATCTAGGGGTCCCGGGGGAGCAGATGGTGGGGGTTAAGGGCCTTGCTCAAGGGCCCAGAGTGGGACAAATGAGGGTGGAGACAGGTGTGGGTGCTTCACCTTTCCCACCAACATTTTGATGTGGTCGGTCTGGGTAGTTGAACTGGTGACCTTCCGATGACAGGCCCACCTTCTCTAACCTCTGCACCACCACTCCCCCGCAGGAATGTCTACTCTAATGATATATTAAAATAAAAACAAAAATATTTTTTGGGGGGGAGGTATGAAACTCGGGCAGCATGGTGGAGCAGTTGGTAGAGCTGCTGCCCCTCAGCGAGCAGGTTCAAATCCCGGCCGGGGGCCTTTCTGGGTGCAGTTTGCATGTTCTTTCCGTGCTGTGTGGGTTTTCTCCAGGTACCCAGTTTCCTCCCACAGACTAAAAACATGCATGTTAGTCTGACTGGTAACTCTAAACTGTCCCTAGGTGAGAGTGAATGGTTGTCTCTATGTGTCCCTGTGATGGACTGGAGACCAGTCCAGGTGTCCCCTGCCTCTCACACAGTGATGGCTGGACATGGGCACCAGTGACCCTCATGACCCAAAAATGAAGAATCAGAATCAGAACCAGAATAATCTTTATTACCATTGTACCGAAATACAGTGAGATAAAGTTCATACAGTCGTCTGAAAGATGGGCGGTGTGCACGTAGCTGCTGCTACTGGAGCGTGGCTTCCTTTTCAGAATATTTTTTTAGATAGAAAAGTGGGAAAAGCCACGAGGAGAGGACAGTGGTATTACAAAAAAGATCTCTTCACATCTTGTCCTATCAGGACACAATTCGAGACATCAAAAAACTCTGCCAGCAACATTTATAGACACATTCCATGCATTTGATGACAAGACGGTGAGATTGATCCATGAAGCACATCCAGATAGCACCATAGTCCTGATAAAATGTTGGTCAGCCAGCACAGTTCTGATAAGCCTTCACAGAAGTTCTCGTGGAGGGGGGGGGGGGGGGTGTTGCAATAGACAAAGCTTTTCCTTAGTTTACACATATCCCAGGAGATATCAGATAGTCGGCCTGTTTTTGAGGCCAAACTGGGGAGTCAGATTCACATAAGCCACAACTGTTGATTTTCTACAGACAGACTGTTTTTATTCTTGTCAGCCTTGAGTCCTGCTGGAACTTTCAAGACCCAAAATGACCAGATTTGTGGGTATTCCACTGGTCTGTGCTTATGAGCCTCCTCCAAGGTCGTCTCCAACATGAAGACAAGTCCCAGAAGCTGCAGGTGGCCTGTGATTCTCACAAATCACTTCCTTCGTACGGTTTAGCTCCTAAATCAGCTGATTTTGAGTACTCGAAGCACAAACCAAACCTTCCCATGAATTCTGCAGTTTTGCCGTAGCCGAAACTGCTGCCGCTGCCTTCCTTAATAGTCGATAACATACGAACCCGCCAATGCCAGAAAGCAGAAACCCTGCTATCATGAATCGAATTATATAAACATCTTCGGCGTCCTCCTGAGACAAAATGGAAAGACACATCAACTCCTAAACTCCCCACGGATCCATGATGTATCCTGCCGTGTGCATCTCAGCGGGGCATGAGGGCTCTCCAGGACCCTGTCGCTTGTTGAAAAAATTTTATAGACTGCATTGAAAGTCCAGCTGATCAGATCCATGACAGTAGTTTTTGTTTCAGAAGATGTGTAATAGGAGCTCTGATACACAGAGGGGGGGGGGGGGAGCAGGAGGAGAACAGGAGAGGTAGCAAAAAGGCGTCTGCCTTGCTCAAGAGCGAGTGCAGAATTACACTATTACAAAAAAGAAGCAGGTAAAGATGATGGCTGGATGGGTATAATTGTCCCCAAACAATTTTTTTCTTTAATACGTTTCATAATTTCCTGTTCAGAATGAACAATGAGCACACATTCAAAGTTTGATGGTGACCGGATCAGAATAAAGTGAAGCAGATGCAGAGAAAACGACTCCAATGTTGTTTTGGTTTCTTGAACATGTGTTAAATGTGCTGCTGCACTTTTGTTTCTGAAAAGCTCCTTATCTGGAGCCCACATGGATCCAACAATAACTGCACTTTCAAAAATCTGTTTTTCTCAACAAACACTCCAGTTCAGTGTAGCCGGGTTCTGAAAATGGACAAACCAAACACTGGATTGAAAAGAATATGATGTGACCCAAGATCTTCAAGAACTCACTTGAAGTGAAACTAGATCAGCTCGAGATTGTAAAAAACTCTGGAGAAAATCCACTAAGAAAACCTTTACTTGGAAGAAAGAATGAAAACAACAATTTCAATAATTCTTTAAAGTCAGAGATGAATAACTGGTTACAGAGCAGAAAATAAAATGAAACAAAAATAAACTCAGTGCAGAGATTAACATGAACTACTGTCCCATCCCAATATGGCTGCCTGGTGTGTGTGTGTGTGTGTGTGTGTGTGAGGCAGACGTCTCCCTGTGTGAAGTGATGAGCAGACATTCTTTTTTCATCTACCAGCCTCCCGCCCTCTTGTGAGCTCCATATGAGCCGTCCACATGTGTCCTGTTTCTCACTCCGGAGACGTCTTCATCTTGAGCAAATGAAACGTTTCAAAGAGAAGGTGGGCGCTCTCAGCGCTGCGTTGTTACAGAGCAGAGGGGATGACGAAAGTGCAGGGCTGATTAGACGCAGTCGTCTCCAGGACATACTTTATTATTGTGACACAAGAAGAAGAAACGTTTCTTTAATCAAAGTTTCACTGCATGAACTGAGCTCATCTTCTGCTTTTATGACGGTGACAATCAGAGAAAATCAAACGGGGGGGATCTAACATGGACGCCATGTGTTTATAAAGGCCCACACTATATTTTGGAAAGTCCTTCAAAATGAAACAGTACGACTAAAGTCAAAACCCTGACCGACTCATTTGATTTAATCTTTAACCAACCAAACCGGACCGGTTTAACTAAGGAGGTCTGACTGAAACAACCAGATTTATTTGGTCTTATTTTCATCCAAGAAGTTCAACATCTGTTTTATTTCATTAATTCCTGCCCAAATAAAAAAAGATCTATAATTTATATTTGGTTTACTTATCTGCTTCCTGTTTGGGTCAAATACTGCAGTTTAAACTAAATCTAATTAAAGATGTTACCTTGTCATCAGTTGGTCTCGTTTAAAACAGAACCAACTCTGTGAACTCCAGAAACCAAAATTCACAGAAAAAAGTACAAATACACATTCAAAAGCAGCATAATTACAACTTTAAATAAATTACAAATAAAAAAACTGCCAGCATAATGTCTGCATGTACTTAAAAAAATGAACCTATTTGAAAGTAACAGTCTGATTTGAAAGAAAAGGATCAACATATTATTTGAATCATTTTGATTAAAGTAAAGTAACTGAAGGAATAAAAAAGCCAAAGAGTTATAAAACATTATATTTATAATGTTTTCATTCCAGTGTACAGCTGAAGGTTAAACTGTAAAAACTCAGAATCTTACAACGCCTCCTCCATGTTGAAGAGTAACTCTGTCCTCAGTGTACAAGAACCTGGACGAGGCTGTTGGAATCGTGACAAGACGACACAAACCTCCAACATGTTGAACGTATAAAGTACAAAACAGCCCGGGAAACAAACGTCTTCATCGTTTAACATTTAGAATTATTGTCACTCAAACATGGATTTGACAGAGAGTAGCTGGCGGTAAACGCCTCACATATGATAAGCCTTTAGCATACACAGTGTGTGTGTGTGTGTTTTCTTACTGAGCAGCGCTCGCGGTTCAGGAAACAGAGCTCCATAGTGGTTGTTGAAGATGCGAGCGAGGTCCTGAGCCAGCTTCAGATGCTGGACCTGATCCTCTCCAACGGGGACGTGGGTGGACCTGGAAGAGACCATTTCAGCAGAAACGGTTTTCATTTAGATAAAACACCATTTTACCTTCAAAGTCCTTTCTGATGTTTCTCATTCTCACACCTTCTACTAGATATTCACTCTTTTTACATTCAAAGCACTTTTAGAGTGTCACTTGTCCACCAATAGGTATATCAGAGTCACGGGGGTGGTCTTGCCTGATCCCACCTATGACAGATGATGTAACAGACAGTCCAGTCTGTGGACAAATTAGAGACATTTGGAGACACTGTTGGAGGTCTCTCTCTGCCCATCACGCTGCTGGAAGTAATGTAATAATTAATCTCTTCATTAAAGAAGATTCATTTCCAAGAAATGCATATTATGCATCAAAAGTAAAACTGGTAGGTTTTTCTAACCATTATTTTATCTTTAGGTAAAATGTAATAAAATATAGTTTCAGGTTCTTTACTGAATTTTATTTTATTTAGAAAACGGTAACAAAAAAAAAGAAGTAAAAAAGCTGATAAAAAATAATTCGACAGCTTAAATTTTAGTAAAATGAATTATTCTCTAAATAACGTACTATACACACTCGGTGCAGTTGGGGGAAACAAATTGTTTTTGGCACTCATTTCAATCAAGAGCAGCACCATTTTGCATCCGTATATTTGTAAATATGAATGTGCCCAACCCAAATAGCAGTAGGGCCAATATTTTAGGTCGATATGGGCATTTGGGGACGCATCGGTATTGGTGACAGGTGTCACTGCGCCGATGTAAGCACTTCTAATTTTCACCCCTAAAAGGCTGGAACCAGCCGTAATTGTACAATGTATCCAGCAGAGTGAGCATAAAGACTAAATTTAAGTCATGGCCGTTCATTTTAAGTTTAATTTTTAGCACAGACGAAGCAAGGAGCAATACGTTGGTTACGTACTGTAACCCCAGATTCTATGAGTATAGGCGCAGACCTTTAAGGCTATTGCTAGTGGGTTTATCCCGTCGCATGCAGCGCAGCACTGAAAACTTTAGTCCATGCCTACCGGCTGTGTGGGCCCCACCCCCGGTCCATATAAATTACGGTAAGACCGGGCAATCGGCTCCCAAATAGCTTTTTTCTTCAGCCATTTAGGAACAGTGAGGCCCAGAGCTTAAAGGGCTGCGCCTATACTCAGAATCTGGGGTTACAGCACGTAACCAACGTTCTATTTCGTATAGGCTTCACCCTTTAAGGCTGTCGCTAGTGGATTAAAGGTGAAGCAGGATGTAGTCTATGCCTCACTGGGTCCATTCAGACACAACATGAAGCACCTGCTTGCACAAAAAAACATTTCATCACTCAGCCTTCTGTGTGCGTAATTACGCGCTGCGTAATTGCGTGCTCCATGTGCAGGAGCGAACTGAAGAAAAGATCTCTGGTGAGGAAAAAGGCTGAGATAGCAGACCTGCTGCTGTGAATAGGAACAACGGAGGATACAAATTGTAACAGTGTAACGATGAACAGAGCAGACCAACAGCTCCTCAGGATGAACCGATTAATAACAATAAAATCAGCAGTCATGAACTTGTGACTGATAATAAATATTTTACACTGCGACTGCATGCAGGCAGGTGTGAGCTCAAAAGTGAGGCTCCATGAAACAAATAATAATCATTCTGTCAGAACCCTGAGAACAGAATGGGTCATGGGGAAAGTAGAAACATCACGTAGATAAAAACAAATAAGTGAACATGGCGATGACCAGGCAGCCGCAATACAAATATCCTCCACTGTCATCCCTCCATGCAGATCCATGGAGGATGAAAACCCTCTGGTGGGATGCGCTGAGATTCTCTGGAGGATCCAACCCAGATGAACTGTAAGCTTCAGAAATAGCCCCACACAACCAGTGTGAGAGGCGCTGGGTGGATAGGGGGCGTCCTGAAGAGCAGTCCCAGTAATGTAATTCCTTCCACTTCAGAGTTACAAGGAAGAAGATAAAACCCATTCAAGGTTATCACTCTCGATCTGAATGAGCTTGTGATGCTTTTCAGAACAGGGTTAAAACGCAGTACAACTGAACTGCCGTCAGCTTGAATTCTGAGACATGAGGGAGCAACAGAGAGAGCAAACAAACACTCACTCCCTTTGCTGACGTCAGAACTAACAGCAGGGCTGTTTTAAAGGATTAAAAATGTAAGTGAAACCTGATCTAAAGGCTGAGAAGGAGTTTTGATCAGAGCGTGCAGGACCATCGTTAGGTCTCACTGTGGAGCTAGTGGACGTGACATCGGTCTGTGTCTCTGTACACCTTTCAGAAAATGCTTCATCAACGGGTGATTAAGAACTGTTCTGTCACCGAAAAACCTCATGACTGGAAGAAACAGCTGCAGCATAAGTTTTAATTGTGCTAAACGCTAAATTTCTGTCCATCAGCTGCTACAGAAAGGACAGCATGCCACCTAGTGGACATGGGATGGCCTCCACGCCTTTCTCTGCGCACCAGCGTGGAAAAACAGTCCACTTGATGTGTGCAGCGTTGTGGTGGAAGCAGCTCGTGCACCCTGACGTACGCACCATATCCTGTGGGAGACCCATCTTTTCTAAACCGATCTGTTCAGCAGACAGACCCAAAGATACTGACCTATTTCTGGGTAACTCCTGATCGCTCTTCCTGCCTGGAGCAGAGTGCCCCCCCACAACAGTTTCCACAGCCAATCCGATATCAGTCGCTGCAGATTTGGGAACCACGGAGAGCTTATGCGTTCAGGAGCTACGAGGATGACTGATGGTTCTTCCTCCCAGACCCGGTACAGGTTCCGTGATATCAGCAGGACTGGAGGAAACACATAAAGGAGCATTTTTGGCCACGGGCTGTGAGCAAAAGCATTCACTCCTAACGGTGGGTCGTCTCGTGGGCCCAGTGAGAACAATAATTGACACTGGGCGTTCTCCCGTGTGGCGGACAGATACACTGTTGCTTGGCCGAACCTGCTCCAAATCCGAGAAATCAGCTCGGGATGGAGGCTCCAGTCTCTGTGGCGGGGACCGCCCCTCGACATGATATCCACTCGCCTTTTCAGGACGTTGGGAATGTACACTGCTCTGATGGAGAGCAGGTTTTTGTGTGGACAACACAACAGCTGTTTTGTGATGTGTAACAGTTGGGCTGAGCGCACGCCTCCCTGCCGGTTTATGTAAGCTGCCGTCACTTGTTGTCTGTGTGGATCAGAACATGCTGATCCCACAGCAGGGGCAAAATGCTGAGTCACGTTTCAAACCGTGAAAACATTCTAGCACATTTATGTGAAGCGACATGTGGTCCAGCCACTGTGCGCCCACTGCTTGGGACAGACACATTCCTCCCAGCTTGACAGGAATGTGTCTGTGAAAACTGAGACATGTGACGTAGGCCTGCTGATGGGAACTCCCTCTGACAGAATGAGAGGGTTTCCCCAGTGATTCAGATACGTTCTCACGGAGGGGGGCACAAAGATAATCCGCCTCTTCTGGTGCACAGGATCTATGTGCAGGCGGGCGAACCATCTCTGAAGGCGTCTCATGTGAAGTAGGCCAAGCGGAACCACGATGTGGGCCGCTGACATCGTCCCAGGAGTCGCATGACAAGCAGAACTGTCACTATGCTGCAGGGTTTGACAAGGTGGAGCTGAGCTGACAGAGCTTCGGCTCTCAGCTGTGATAAACAGGCTCTCATTCTAGTTGAGTTTAGCTCCACTTCCAGATAAACAATCATCTGGGATGGACGAACGGAACTTTTTCCCAGTTTATAGAAAACCCCAGGTTTAGCAGGTGTAACATTAGCGTTTTGGTCTGTGCGACAGCTTTCTAACTGGACTGAGCTTATAAGAGCAGATCGTCCAGATAAAAATAATTCTCACTCTTGCCATGTGTAACGACTGCAGAGCAGTCTCCACGCATTTTGAGAACGTGCATGGGGTGTTTCAGAAGGATAAAAATGTGAAAATATGCGCTCTCCCGATCTATGGAGGTGAAAACCAGTCGTCCTGGTGAAGTTCTCCAGCAGCTGTTTGTCAGCATGTGGAATTGTCTCCCCATGATCGAATTGTTGAACATGAACAGGTCGAGAATGGGTCTCATCCCTGTTTTTTTTCCAGAACCAGGAAGTAGTGGGAGGAAAAAATCCCGTATTTTCCTCTCGTTGGAAACTCTGGAAATCACGTTTTTCGTCAGAAATTCCTGAACTTCTGACTAGAGAGATGAGCTCTGTTCTGGAGAAGACCGAACCATCTCTATAATCCCTCTGAACGGTGGGGGTTGAGCTGCGAACTGCAGCGTGTAACCCCTGTTGATCAGACGATCCATCCATCTGTCCAGGGAACATACTCGCTGCCACTCTGAGTAATGCTCGGAGAAAGGGCAAGCGTTTTGTGTTGTGTCATGTTTCTCATGAACGTCAACCAGACTAAAAACCCTTACTGCCATCACCTGCTCTGGAGATTCTCCGGGGGGAACCCAAGGGGGGCTCCAACAGAAAAAAGGTTGTATGTGTGCCTCTGTGCTGAGCCTAGGCTGCGGTCTCACATTAAAGCTGAAGTGAGCTGGTGAGCGCTGAGAAGAGGAGTGAGCGCTTTCTGAGTGAGACGTGGGTTCGGTGGAGGCTGCAGCTGTCATGGAGAAACATGTTTACTCCCGCTGCACTGCGAGTGGCAGAAAACAACAGAAATTAAAAATGGGCTCTGGCTGAAAATGAGGGATTTTTATTGAGACTTGGTCTGCTGAAAAAACATCATTTTAGCTGACGTGGCAGACGAGTGTTTTGTGATATTTGCTGAACTGCGGTGCCATTTAAAACGCTGTTTAGAGGTTACTGGCTCGTTCTGTGTGGGGAATGTGTGAAGAGAGGTAATTGTGAGATCAGCTGATCTGACAGTCTCAGACGAAACTTTACTTTCAGAGATGTTTCTGTTTTATTTCAAAACATACATAGTCAAAAAACACACACATTCCACTCAAGGAGAAGTTCCCTGGTGGAGGGGGCTGGCGGAAGAGTGGAGCGTGAAGTCGCTGCCGCAGCTGTGGAGCACCTCTGCTGCTGTTGTTGGCCATGGCGGTCCCTCTAGTTGCCAGAGGGGTGGGAGGAGGACTGTGATGTCACCAGATGGTGTACAGTCTCTGAGACCTCCTAGGACCTCTGCGATTTCTCAAGGATGGTCCTGAAGTTGGCCCCAAACAGCGCCTCTGGAATGATGGGGCTCTCCAGCAGGTCTTTCTGCAGCCTCAAGACAAGGATGGTGAGAGGCGGAGCCAGGTAGTCCTCTGGATCATGGTCATCCAGGCTGCAATGTGGGACAGGCAAACCGCAGAGGTGGCGCACATGTTTAAGATGACGTCAGCGGCTTTACAGAGAGAGCTCTTTGTCTCCTCCAGCAGGTCTGCTTCCTCCAGCATCTTTGAGACGCTGTAGGCCAGCAGAGCGATGTTGTTGTTTGCCGTGACCGCCTGGGATGTGCAATGGTGAGCTCGGTTGGAGAGCTTTGTCACCCTCTGGCCATTCTTCCCTGGAGGGACAGGTTGCCGGTTCATCCTGGAAGCTTTTGCCCCAAGCACCTCTGCCAGGCTTGGCTCCGGGGGGGGGGGGGGGGAACACAGATCGGTAAAACCTTCCACTCTGGAGATGGAGGCAAAGGTGGAGACGGATGCCTTCAGCTTGCCGGGCACAGCTGTAGCCTCGTTCCAATGTGACATCACAGCTGGACAGCAAGGCCAGATGGGATCAGGGCAACGAGCCGGGGCGGAGCCAAACCTTCCCACCAGATCATCCGATCAGTCTTGTCCTAAATGTCCTAAATGCCAACAAAACCAAAGGGATGTTGTTTTCAAACAGGAAGTCAGTTCCAGCAGTTTTTCCTTCTATTAAATCCTCAAATAATGTTTCTATTGAGTTCGTCGATTCCTATAAATACTTGGTATCTTGGTCGATTCACATCTCTCTTTTAAGCTTCACGTGGAAAACCTTTAAACTGGGTTTCTTTTTCAGAAACAGATCCTGTCTAACTCTGAATGCTAGGAAACACTTTGTAACTGTGACCTTCCTTCCCTCCATTGATTACGGTGACATTATTTACACGAACGCTCCTTCAAGAACCCTGCAGATGTTGGATGCTGTCTATCATGGTTCACTAAGATTCATAACTGGCTGTAACTACCGTACCCTCTGCACCCAGTATTCTCTGGTTAACTGGACATCATTAACTTCACACAGACTCTCTCACTGGTACATTTTCATCTTTAAATCACTTCTTGGTTTGCTGCCTTCATACATCTCCTCCTACATGTCTCTGCGTGAGTGCAGCTACAGCGTACGCTCTCAGGACATTATTACCTGCAGTGTTCCCTCAGTGAGGACTGAACTAGACAAAAAGGACCTTCTCTTACTCCGCTCCTGTTTCCTGGAATATCTTACAAAAAGAAATGAAGCTCTCCACCATGACCTTTCTAAGTGGCATCAAACATCTGTTAAACAACAGACAAACAATGCAGACATGTTCTTGTTTTGTAGTTTTCTACACCACCTGTTTTTTTTTGTTTTTTTCTGAATTTATTTATTTTTCCCCATTTATTTCTTTACTTTATATGCTTTCTTTTACGATTGCCTACTGTGATAATTTTCATTCATTCAACCTTTATTTAGACAGACTATTCACATTGAGCCTAGAAGACTCATTTACAAGTGAGATCTGTTTAGACAGACAAAAAGTAGTGAAACTGGACACATGTAGGAATTGGAGGTGAAAAAATTCCTATCAGAATTTTTCTTCTTGGCTGAGAAGAAAAACTCTAATATTAAAAACACCTCGCGCAAACAAGCACATAGTTGACATTCTTCAAAGGGGGGAAGACAACGAGAGCGGTGAGCAATGTCCATGGATGCTCTGGAGGGCACTGTAAGAGCTCTGATAAGGATGTAATAATCAGCCAGTTCCCTCCGGTGAGATCCGTAAACATTCTCGAGGGATGTTGAGGAATGGCCAAGAATAACGACTATGAAAATCCAAGAGTCCTGAAATGATGACACAATGTTTATGCAGCTGGTTTCATCTGGTTATCAGTTGGAAATTCCTCAGGGAGGGGGTGGTGAGCGTCAGATCACATGTTCTCCAGGTGAATTCAGATAAGATGACCTTCAAGACCAGCCAAGGGAGCCAAATTCAGATAATCACACAGTTGTTTTGGGGACAGGCAGAACTTAATGACATCTACCTTGAGTCTGTGTTGGTCCAAACGGTTCCGAAATGTCCAAATTACATGGCAACACCGATGGAATGTGACTGAGTAAAATCCCTGAGATCTGATCCATTCTGCCCAAAGCATTTGAGTCTGGGCACTCGAGGCAAGATCCAAGCCATCATAAAGGAAAGCAGCGTGATCGGGTCCTAATTTGCTGCCGACGACTTCCTTGATTTTTCATAAAACCAGCAACCGCCCAAATCCAAAACACAGGAACCAGTTATCGTAAATCCAATTAAATATGTGTCCTTAAAATCCACAAATGGCAGCAGAGATAGACACATCATCAAGTCTTCAAGTCAATGAGATATCCAGCTGCGTGTGTGCCAACAGGGCAAATTGGTTCGCCTAAAGCCTGTCTTCTCTTTGAAGGAATGTTGTAAATTGAGTTGAGGGACCAACTGATCAAAAACAAATCCATAATTATGGTTCGGAAGATATGCAAGAGAGGCTCAGAAGCAGTTTCACAGACAGACAGACAGAGCAGCAAAGCGGAGAGGGAGGGGAGGGGAAAAGTGTCCAATCTCGGCAAGAGCAAGTGGTGATGTGTCATTGCTGTCCACTGCTGTCATCACTCTTTGTTAAAATCAGGTCTCTCTTGTAAATGGATTTGGTCAGCTGGTCTCTGAATGCAATTGGTCAAATTTTTTCGACGAGAAGACAGGGCAAAGGAGAGCCCTCCTGCCCTGACGGGACACTTGCAGCCAGATACATGATGGATTCCTGAGGGCAGTGGAAGATCGTGTGTCTGTCCATATTGTTGGTTGAGGATGTTGAAGATGCATATGTAATTGGATTTATGATAACAGGATTTCTGCTTTTTGGAGTTGGTGGTTACCTGGCATATTGACAAATTAGAAAAATGTCGACAGTTGTTCTGGCAATTGTGAAGCTGCCTGGCGAGGGGATGTGTCGTGCTGAGAACACTCAGACTCAAATGCTGTGAGCTGAGCCATAATCTGGACATGATTGTTGAGAATCGCAGGCTACTTGCGGCTCCTGAATCTCACGGGCTGTAAGGAATTGATCTTGGAGAAGTTTGCAAGCTCGGCTCGGTGGAGTCGACCAGAAATTTGGGCGTTTGGAGTTGACATTGAGATGTACCAGCGAGATTGTAAGGCAGACAGAAATTAACGGCGTCGGCCTGACCCAAAACAATTGTTATCTGAACCTGGCTCCCCTGTGTTGACATTGGAAGGCTGACTATCTCAAATTCTCCTGGATGCTAGATGAACAAGATGCTCTGCTCCCCCCTACCCGTTCCCTTCCCCAAGGACATCTGTGGACCTGTGTCAGAGCTCTACCAGGTCGGCTGATAAACATTGCACCATCACTTATCATGGACTATGACTGTAGGGGCTACCTGAGACCACGTTCACGGACTTACTCCCCTCAAACTCACCGCCTTCGCTGGCCTCCTTCCTTCTGCCACCCCCCCACCCCCACCCCCAGTGCAGTAACTTAGGTTATATGCGAAGGTGCCAGGTGGTTGCATTGCTCACTTGGGCAGCCTGTGTATCTTATGTCATCTGTATGTTGCTTTTCTGTGCTGAGGTTGTTGTTTTTTTTTTTCAATTTTAAATTGTGTCCCAGCCGTCTCACTTCTACACGAGTCGCTCCACCGACAGCCAAAGAGGACGTTGGCCTTTTGTGTTTGCTTTGAAGTTTAAAGAGGAGTTTGAAAGAGTATTACGAAGAGCCATAATTCAACCAATGGATCAGTCTACTTTGTATTGAATACGTTCAGAGGAGAGCATGTCACAGAAAACATATCCAACATTACACCTAAATCACAATTTTAATTGTACTAAAAGTTACTAAATGAAAGCTGAAATTAAAACTGTACAATATTAAAAGGATCTTTTTTTAGACTTCAACTAAATCTGTTTTACAATTAACTTTTAGGAAGTGACGCAGAATCTGCAGCAGAGTCTGTACGAGATGAAACAGACTAAAGTTTTTAAACACTAAATGATGAATCTGTGTCCGACAACAGGATGCTCCCAGATGTCCGTGCATCCTAATGGCAAGGAACTTTACAAACGCTGCCTTCACAAAGGATGGACACATTTGTCTCCGTTTCCTCTGAAGTAAGGTAAGGAATTAAAATAAGATTTCTGTCTCACCCAAAGCAAAAAGGAAGAACTCATTAATTATACAGAAGAAGTCTGGTTTTAAAAGAATATTGAATCAATTTTAAAAAAATGTGATCAGAATTATTGAGTGGGACATTGTATTATAAATTCTGCTTATTTTTAATTTAAGACTGAAGTCTTTAAAAATGACAAATATAATTTTTCAAACATAAAAACACAAGTCTCACTTGTAGAGGAGAATGTCAGCAGCCTGGAGGACAGGATATGTGTAGAGACCAACACTGCCCTCGTTCTTCTGCTTACTCTTGATCTGTAGCAAGTCAGAAAATCAGAACCAAGTGTGAAAAATAAAAAACGAGGAACAGAAATACAAAAGCGATTTAATTCGACAAAGAACCATTTCTATATTTAACAACTCATCAACCTTCACACAAATCAGTTAGAGATCATTTGTTGACTAAACCAAAAGTGTTTTCTGTAGTTCTCCTGCTCTGAAACTGTGTGTGACCTGAGAAATAACCATAACCATATGACCTGATGCATGCTCAATAATCCAGGTAGAAAAATCTAAAAAAGTTGAATCTGGTCCTCTGGACATTCAAAAAAACACAACAAAGCAAAACAACAAAAAATGTAGAAATGTTTCATCTTTCATCCGAGAGACTTCCTCAGTCTGAGGTACTGTATTCAGCTCAGTCTCTTAAATAGCACCTTCTCAGAGTGGATCAACCAGTTTGCTGCCGACAACCAAAACCAGCTGATCACATGATCAAGAAGGACCATCAGCCTAACAATGGATCATTAGCACACTGAATAGTAAACAGCCATCAGTGTGCTAATGACCCATTGTTAGGCTGACATAACCATATGATTTTAAATCATTGGCAAATGAAGTAGAAAATCAGAATTAAGAAAACTAATTAATTACCTAACAGTAAAGCACAGGCTACTGGGAAGAGTTGAGCAGAGAATTAACAAAATCAACATGAAGTTGAAGCTGTGAGAAAGGATAAAGACATTCAACTATATAATACTAACAATAAAAATAATATATATATAAATACATTATTATTGCTTTTTCTTTGGTAACAAATTGGACTTGAACATAAAATTAAAAAAGAAAATCGTTTTTTTGTCATTTTTTTTTCATATTTAAAACACAAACAATTTAGAAACCAAATGAGAAAAAAAAAACACGTCATAAAATGAAAGGTAGCAGAAGAAGAAAAAATCTTATCATATCTGCCCCTTGTTTAAAACAAAATCAATTCAAACAATCAATTCAAACAATAATCATCTATAAGTAATATAACAAAATAAATAACTCATCACAATTTTACTTATTTATATATATGTTTCCAAATTTTAATCTTAATCATTTTCTTAAATATAGGCAATGACTTTACTTTTTTAACATAGCTTTCCAAACTATTCCACAGACCTATTCCCTGAATTGAAGTAGACCGACCCTTTAAACTGGTTCTGTACTGTGGTTTAACAAAAATGTCTGTTCCCTTAAGATTATAGCAACTTTTCCTTTTTACAAAATGCGTTTGAATGTTTCAAGGTAGTGTGTAGTTCTGAGCTTTATACAGTACTAAAAGAATATTATAGTTAACCAAATCATGAAACTTCAGTAATTTCAATTGATAAAATAAAATACTAGATGGATGACAATAATGCTTTCTTGTGATAATTCTTATAGCTCTTTTCTGCAAAATAAAAATAGACATCGTTATAGTTTTACATGCTGTTCCCCAAACATCAACACAATAAATTAAATGTGGGACTATAATTGTATTATACAGCAAATACAAGGCTTTATCATTCAATAAGTCCCTTACTTTATACAGTACTGCGGTGGATTTAGATATTTTAGTTTTTACAGAATTTATGTGCTGTTTCCATGACAGTTTATCATCAATAATTACACCCAAAAACTTCACCGCACCTACTCTGCATATCTCAACACCATCAACTCTAAAAGGAACATCGACAGTTGTCTTTTTTTTACTAAATATAATGTAATTAGTTTTATCTAGGTTCAATGATAACTTGTTTAATTTAAACCAATTTTGTATTTTGACAAACTCCATCTTCATCAACTCAAACATCTGTTCCAAGTCTTTACCCAAATAAAAGAAAGTGGTATCATCAGCAAAGAGAACACATTTTAGGATACTGGACATCTCCGTCAAATCATTTACATACAAAATAAACAACTTAGGTCCAAGTTGTTTGTTTGTTTACGATTAATTAATCGTAATTAATTCTTGAAGTTCATGTTTGATCTTAGGGCTACTTGTCTCTATTTAATGACACATATTGTAGCTCTGATGTAAATAAACTTCCCACACAGAAGATGACATCATGAAGAGACAAAAAATAATAATAATAAAAAAGAACCACCAATAGTTCACAAGTTCAGGCAGGATTTGGTTAAACAAGAATCAATTCATAGTTTACGCATCAACAAGCTGAGCTTTATTAATTCAGGAACATGTTTTTTATTCGTGTGTTTATAAGACAGCAAGAGATTTAGAACGACTGCGATCATTGGGACAGACCAACAAAAAGCAGACGTGCGTTCAACACAATAAATCTAATTTCTGTTACATGAAGTACTGCAGCCTTCTGAAATGGTTCAACTGAAACAAGAAGATTTCACCTTCCACTGTGGTAGGTGGCGTAAGCGGGGCATGCTGGTCACACAGCTGAGGATCCAGGAGAGCTCAGCGTGCTCGGACACCTGCAGAGTTCAGACAGTTGGAGACAAATCAACTCATTACACACAAATCCAAATAAAACAACTATAGATTTCAATTCAGTTCACTTATATAGCACCAATTCACAACAAACGTCTCAGGGCACTGAACAGGAACATTCACATACATAGACAAGCCAGTTAGTAAAGTTCTTTATCTAAGGAAGCAGCAGACAAGTTGAATCTTCACTTCGTCACAGTCTCCCATCCTGATCATCCTGATCAATCAGATCTTTTTAGTTTGGTCACAGAATCTCTCCACCTATACGTTTTCCATTACAGAGTAAAGCATCATCAAAGTATTTCCTGATCAGATCACAAAAGCTTGAAGTTTCAACATATTGGAACCAACTCTGACCTGATGAACAGTTTCTGTTGTTGCATATTTTTTTAATTCCTTGTTTATAAATATCTCCAAACACATATAAGTAAACTGTGTTTGACGTTTTTTTTCTTCCAAATATGATTGTAACCTCATTCAAAGAGGCATTCCAGAGTAACACAGCAAAAGGAGGCAGATTAAACAAAGGATGAAAAAGTAAACTCCCTTGTGCCTCCTAGTGGACTGGAGGAGCACTGCCATCTACAACACAATTACACAAGTTGTTTCTTTTTTTTTTCCATTTACCCTTTATTTATCCAGGTAGTCTCATTGAGCCACGAGAACTCATTTTCAAGAGAGACCTGTTGTGGGAGCAGATGGGGGGTTAAGGGCCTTGCTCATGGGCCCAGGGTGGGGCGAATGAGGATGGGGGCAAGTGTGGGTGCTTCACTTACCCCACCCACAATTTTGATGTTGTCGGGGCAGGGGCGTGAACCGGCAATCTTCGGATCATAGGCCCACCTCTCTAACCTCTGCGCCACCACTCCCCAAGTTGGTTTATTGTTTATTTGTCATAATTACCACAAGGACAACAACGAAATGTTCAGGATGAGAAGAACCAATTTGACTCAATAAACAAGAAATACAATGAATATAATGAAATACAATGAATATAATGAAATACAATGAATATAATGAAATACAATGAATATAATGAAATACACAAAAGTTCAATCTGGTCCTCTGGACATTCAAAAAAAAAAAAAAAAAGAAAAAATATAGA
>NC_056510.1:46194192-46220107 GCF_014905685.2 Nematolebias whitei | reverse complement strand
TAGAAACGTTTCGTCTCTCATCCGAGAGACTTCCTCAGTCTGAGGTGCTGTATACAGCTCAGTCTCTTAAATAGCACCTTCTTTGAGTGGATCAACCAGTTTGCTGCTGACAACCAAAACCAGCTGCTCACATGATCAAGAAGGACCATCAGCCTAACAATGGATCATTAGCACACTGATGGCTGTTTACTATTCACAGGGGGTTGAGTGATACTAGCAACCACAGCATTGTAAGAGGGGGACATTTGAAACTGGAGGCCTACACCCCTGTTTAATGATGGATGGTTTCTTTTCACAAAGATGGCCTCCTTTACTCCTCTCTCAAACCATCGTTCCTCTCTATCCAGGATGTGAACATCTTCATCCCTGAAAGAGTGATCGCTGTCCAGGAGATGAGTGTAGACCTCAGAGTCCTGGCCTGATGATGTTGATCTTCTGTGCTGGTCCATCCTTTTGGCCAGTGGCTGTTTAGTTTCCCCGGTGTAAGACTGATCACCCTCCTGACACTGAACAACAAACACAATATTACTCTGTTTGTGCCGGGGGACTGGATCTTTGGGATGAACCAGTCTTTGTCGTAATGTATTTTGGTGTTTAAAAGCCACTGGGACGTTATGTTTAGAAAATAAACGTCTCAGTTTCTCTGATACTCCCTCAACATATGGAATGACCACTAGTCTGGGTCTGGGTTCCTCCTTTTCACCTGTTGGCTGACTGGAGTCCTGTTTGGGTTTCTTCTCTGCTTTCAGGAAGGCCCAGTTAGGATATCCACATTGCTCTAGAACCTGTTTTGTGTAGGATTTCTCCTTCTGCCTGTAAGGATGGCACCATCTAGTGGGCCTTCCCCCTGTCTGTTCTCCCTTGTGTCTGAATTGATTGTCTGATTATCGTCACCTGTGTCATGTCCTGGTTGTGTGTATATAAAGTCTGTCTGTCAGTTCTGTCATTGTCGGTTCGTCGTTGGGTAATGCCTGTCTTGTCCTGCCTGTGTGATCCTGTTTCCTGAGTCCATGTAAGTTTTGCTGCCTTGTCAGCCTTTTTGATTTATTATTATTATTATTAAAAGTATTTTTATCTTATACATCTGCCTCCTGAGTCCTGCCTGCGCAACTGGGTTCTTCTGTCCTGATCTGCCACGAAAAACCTGACACTGCCTGGCTCCTGAGCTAGTGGGGATGCTGTCTGCTCTGTAGTACAGAGTCCTGATGACTCCTAACTTGTGCTCCAAAGGGTGATGGGAGTCAAACTGCAAATACTGGTCTGTGTGGGTGGGTTTGCGGTACACCTCAGTTTGCAAATGTCCTCTATCAGAGACTGAGATCTCATGTTGATATTTTCTGGGTTATTAATATAAAAGTTTGATATCTTTACACAATTTACAGTTTACTTTAAAATGATAATTAAAGTGTTTGCCTGCAGTTTTAGCTCTGAGTCTCAGAAAGGATCAGTACTTTGTAAACATTGATACCAGTTTATTTTGTTCATCAATTTTATCATCACTCTTATTTGTCATTTACTTTATATCACACTCTGTTAAAGCTTATCTAAAACTGTAAACAGCTAAACCCTTTCAGCATCATTGTGTGAAACCTTTTAACTTCCGTTTCTCAAACCCAGCTCCAGAACCAGTCACTGACCACAAACGTACTGTCTGTTTTTTCTCTGATAAGATTGCAAATGAGGTAACGCCTGTTGTGTCAAAGCAAGATCTGTTAACATATGAAGGTGTATAAATGAGACTGTATTGCTCATGATTTTAGAGAACACACAAGAACTCTTGTGCTGCGTTTCTGTTCCATGTGTTCTCTCCTTCTGCAGAAGAGAAATAAACCTTGCTACGTGTTTTTAACAAAGTTCTCAGTCTGCTAAATTTTATTGAACAACAAAGTTTGATAAAAATCCACAATTTGGTGTCACGAACAGGTTTCTTCGCAGGTCCGTCCACTCGGTGGGACCCTGGACGGTGGCTGATCACCAAGAATCGCAGGATTCTTCCTCTAAACCTCTACTAGTCTTTAAGAGCGAGGGGACGTTCTGGTTTTTCATCGGGAGGATTCGACCTCGACAGAATTCAAACCAGACTGAGACAACAAAACAACTACTTAAGGTAAACTGAGAATTTTTTTTTTAATATATAACAGAGTAGTGTAGTGAACTAGACCTCCTACATCAATCTGTCTCTGAAGACCTTCAGGGTACAGGAACTGTTATTTCATTGATTTGAATCCAGAACACAAATAGTCTCATCAAGAGACTATTTAATTGTATCCTGAATTAATCAATTGAAAGAACACTATTCCTTTTTTTACATTATCATTACTATTTTACAATATCTTGATAATCAAAAGTGTGTTCAGTTCATACCGTTTCTAATGTTGAAGTAAACTACTCGTTTAAATCAACTGTGAAACAGTATTAATTATTTTAAACCTCATTGGACTTAGATCATACAAGTTAAATGTCTATTTACAGAGTAAGTGTGCATTTTAATCTTCTGTCTGAATGAGGAGTGGATTTGATGTCGGTCAAAAGTCTGAGAACAAGTTATGAGAACGAAGTGCCTTGTTTTAAAACTCTCAGACAGTAAATAAGAAAATGGCGCGCCCGTAAGTCTCTCACTTCTTCAAAATATTTTCCTGTTTGTACTAACCGTTCTTAAAAACACGTCTGCTGTCTGCGACTTCTAATAACGCTCTGACATCACTAAAACTCCAGCCCTGCTGGTTGTGTTAACCAATCAGGAAGTACCAAGTAACAGGAAGTGGATACCCTTTAAAAGTCAACACTTCTTGGAACTACGCAAGTCTTACTGGAGTTCTTACTGAAGTCTTACTGGAAGTTCTTACTGGAGTTCTGACTGGAACTTTCAGTCTTAATGGAGGCTAAGGTCTAACAGTCTCTACAAAAATAGCTGATGGATTTTGGACCATGAGCCAAGGGTTCATCCATTTCAGCAGAGTCACAGCACGCCTCGCTGTGATCTCACCCCGAGCATTAAATGCTCTCAACTTCTAAGGAAGCTTATTCCATTGAACGGAGTACCGTCACTACTTCGGACGATTCCCAGCCACTCTGACCAGAGTTCCCCGTACAGGCCACCAATTATGTAGTATGTCGGGACAGCTTTCGCTGTGGACATCCTATTAATTAATTATTCTTAAGGCGAGTTCAAGCACAAAGAATATTTATTGTTTAATTAACAATGGATTCTTTCTTTTTCGAGTTAAATTTCTGCCATGTGACCAAGATAACTTGAGAGTGGAGTGTATAATTAGTGACATGAGACGTCATTTATCTTTGACCCATCAGAATAAATGCGGTCATTTATTTAACAGAATCATTCAAATTAACATCAAAACGTGTACACTTGATTTGTTGATCAGTTTCTGATTAATAAACTTAGCAAGTTCAAATAACAAGACAACAGAGGATTACTGATGGAGATTAATTAATCTCTGAAGGCATTTAGCTTGATTTACTGGCGAAGAGGTTTCAAGAGGATAGATTTAGAGGTTTAAAGAGGAGGATTTAGATGGATGAAAGAAAATGTGTTGACCAGGAATGGCACCCTTCATCCGACCCCAGCTCAACCCCGGTACACTCGGAGCATGACGACTCGTTACCTTTGCAGAACATAAATCAGCTCCGGTACAGAGGTCCATTTCACGCTACCTTTCAGCATCTCCGGTCAGAGTGGCTGGGAATCGTCCGAAGTAGTGACGGTACTCCGTTCAACAAAATAAGCTTCCTTAGAAGTTGAGAGCATTTAATGCTCGGGGTGAGATCACAGCGAGGCGTGCTGTGACTCCGTTGAAATGGATGAACCCTTGGCTCATGGTCCAAAATCTATCAGCTATTATTGTAGAGACTGTTAGACCTTAGCCTCCATTAAGACTGAAAGTTCCAGTCAGAACTCCAGTAAGAACTTCCAGTAAGACTTCAGTAAGAACTCCAGTAAGACTTGCGTAGTTCCAAGAAGTGTTGACTTTTAAAGGGTATCCACTTCCTGTTACTTGGTACTTCCTAATTGGTTAACACAACCAGCAGGGGTGGAGTTTTAGTGATGTCAGAGCGTTATTAGAAGTCGCAGACAGCAGACATGTTTTTAAGAACGGTTAGTACAGACAGGAAAATATTTTGAAGAAGTGAGAGACTTGCAGGCGCGCCATTTTCTTATTTTCTGTCTGAGAGTTTTAAAACAAGGCACTTCGTTCTCATAACTTGCTCTCTGACTTTTGACCGACATCAAATCCACTCCTCATTCAGACAGAAGAGTAAAATGCACAATTACTTTGTAAATAGACATTTAACTTGTGTGATCTAAGTCCAATGAGGTTTAAAAATCATTAATACCGTTTCACAGTTGATTTAAACGAGTAGTTTACTTCAACATTAGAAATGGTATGAACTGAACATACTTTTGATTATCAAGATATTGTAAAATAGTAATGATAATATAAAAAAAAGGAAGAGTGTTCTTTCAATTGATTAATTCAGGATACAATTAAATAGTCTCTTGATAAGATTATTTGTGTTCTGGATTCAAATCAATGAAATAACAGTTCCTGTCCCCTGAAGGTCTTCAGAGACAGATTGATGTAGGAGGTCTAGTTCACTACAGTAGGTTTTAAAAATAAAACTGAGGTAGATTTGTATAACATGAATCAAGGTAAGTCCTGACAAGGGACTGAGACAAAGTAGGTTTTAGTAATTTAAAACTGAGGTAGATTTGTATAACACGAACCGAGGTAAGTCTTGATAAGGAACTGAGACAAAGTAGGTTTTAATAATTTAAAACTGAGGTAGATTTGAACAACACGAATCGAGGTAGGTTCCTGATAAGGGGCTGAGAAATAAAATAGTGACAAAGTAGGTTTTAATAATTTAAAGCTGAGGTAGATTTGTGAAACCAAATCCAGGTAAGTCTCAGTAGAAAGAGACCGAGTGATAAAACGTAAGAAAATGGGTTCAGGAAATAGTAAAACAGAGGATTACATTCCTTGCGGTCCAGAAGCTGACCGGATGTGTAGACTGCATGGTGATTCAAGTCTCAGTTTTCTCTCACAGTGGCATTCCAAAAAATGGTTCTTTTGACCCCAAAGAAATTCAAAAATTAGAAGAACAGTTGTTAAGACAGAAACAAAAAATGTGTAATATGAAGTAAATACCACAGGATATTTTTGTAGCGATACACAATCATGAACAGACATTTAAGTTATGGAAAAATCAGTCAAAATCATTAACACAAAAAACAGCGTCCAGGACCTATCAAATGACTCAGAAAGTTGAAAAAGCAACCAAACTGGCTCCAAAGAACGAGACAATGACAAATTCACAAAATACTCCAGAAGCTAAGTCAGGAAAAAAAACTAGATCGTTAAAGGACAAATTAAACGTGTCTCTCTCCTCTCGCTCTCTTTTTCTTCACATAAACCGGAGCCCTGTGGACCTCTGTCTCCCACGGCACAGCTGTACCCCTCTCTGGCTGGTTTCACTGACCCAATATCGTACGCCCCACCTGTAACGGCAAAGAAAAAGAAGGACAAATCACAAGAACTACCCATTAAAGGTCAAGCTCAGCTGCTCCCACCACCAAAACCCACTTGGGCCCTTGATTCTGATGATGATTTTCAAGGATGTGCACCAGCATCTGATTCAGAGGAAGAAGATGATGAAACCTCACCAGTGTCCTTGCTGAAGACCCCAGCTGATAAGTAAGGTCCTGTCGCTGGAACCAGTACTAAAGTCGTCACAAGACAAATGGGAAAAATTAAGGTCCTTGAAGAAAAGGCTGAAGCTATAAAAAAGGAAATGGATGACATTAAACAGCAAGGCCTAAAGAAAAAACAAAAAAAACGCAGATCATCATTATCTGACCTTCCCCAAGCTGCAGATGGAGTGGACGACCCTGCAGACCTGTTCACCAACCTGATGCTAGAGGTTGGAGGACCGACTGGCCCTCAACTGGTGTACCGTACATGGCCAAAGGCGACCCTGATTGAGATGGCAAGCCAGCACTTGCCTGACCTGGCACAAGGAGGAGCTGCTGTAGCTGCTGACGTGATGGGCATCGAATTGTCAACGTCCAGGCAGATCACAAGGACAACCAACAGTTCTGCACATACGTGGAAAGGATCACAGAACACATCACTGCAGCGTATCCTCGGACCCCAAGCTTCACCACCATCACAGACACTGTTTCAAAGACCAGATGAAGCCCCTCAAGCAACGCCTTGAGATTATTTTCTGCCAATCTCTGATGACTGGACTTCCCCCACCAATCCGTAAAGCTGTTCAATCCACCTACATTGGGTGGAAAACTGGTGTCCGGCTGAATGAGATTCTCAGACACGCCAGGCACGCCTGGGATCAGCACACAGCTGACCAAAACTCCACCCAGAAGAAAAAACAGAGACAAACTGAAGAGGCTCAGCTCACACTGCTACAAGGAGCCACACAGATGACACTTAATAGTGCTGCCGCTAAATTACCTCACACACCAACACCTCAGCAGCAACCTGTCCAGCCTTATCAACAGCAGACTGACCCAGCTGGACCTCGTCCTTGTTTCTTGTGTGGAGGACTTGACCATTGGATCAGAGATTGCCCACACAAAAGGAATCAGTGGCGTGGCAGAGGTCGCCCGCCATACCAGCCCATACCACAGGGCCCAAGGCCTCAGCAGCACGGCCCAGGCCAACAGCAGCCACAAAATGGACAGAACTTTTACCCAAGCCCACACCGACGCGGTGGACGTGGTTTTGGGCATCCAGGGGGCAGAGGTCAGAGAGGAGGTTACTCCACCTGACTAGTGCCGGGAGACCAAGACCCAGGACTCCGCACTGCAAGTATCAGCACACACACAACTGTTTTTCTGTCAGACACAGTAAAGATTATTCCAACATATTACAAATACACCCTGTCAGCGTATCTGAAGTTACCCATGCTCACAGTGTTGGTTGAAAACGTCCCTGTTAAATTTCTTGTAGACTCAGGAGCAACACAATCTTTAATCATGAAAAAATGTTTTCCTGACGCTCCTCTCTCAAGCAAAATTGTATACTCTACAGGAGCATCTGGTCAAGCTGTTCCTGAAGTTGTTACAACTCCCCTAAAAACTATAGATCCATTTGACCAATCATCACGTGATAATCAATTTTTGCTGTCAGGCTCCTGCCCAGTAAATTTACTGGCTAGAGACTTGATTATAAAATTTAGATTGACACTCAGCTGTGAACCTGAAGGTCTACTCATGTGAAAACAGGAAGAGAATCCAAACACTCTTGTTTCTCTCACTCCTGAATTGTTGTACATTTTTGAATGGTTGTTAACCAACCAAGATCAACAAAATTCTCTGCTCACCATGGCCAGAAACAGACTCCCACCCACAACTTGTTTCATGTCTGAACAACGCCTCCACTGCACTGCTCATGTAACTTCAGAGCCTGCTGATCATTTAGGAGACTCATTTCTGATGACACCCGACACACAACTCACCACTTCGTCCCTCTGCTGGACACATGACTATTGTTTTGTTTTGCTGACCCTCAATGACAAGGTGACACCCCAAACACCCTATTTCACAGTGACTGACTCTCTTCCCTCACATTTCACTAGCAAAACCACCTGACCAGCAGTGGCGTTCTTTGGGTTCCCTACCACTAAAAGCCCACCAGACTTCAGACTGGGAACCCCATGACAACTTTTTCTATTCACCCTCTCTCAACATGTACAGACAAGATTTTTGTTATTTGCTGACTGTACGCCCCACAAAAGAAGTAATTGACAATAACAAATGACTAACAATGTCCACCTTGTCTCAGGACGACCCAGAATTGGCAGCAGTCCCAACACATCTATGGGCACAGACTAAATATGATGTAGGACTCATAAAAGGCCAAGAACCCATTCAAATTACACCTAAATCCTCATATCGACCCAAAATCCCTCAGTACCCCCTAAAACCTGACGCAGAAACAGGCATTACTCCTGTTTTTCACTCTTTGCTTAAAGCCGGAGTAATTATTCACTGTCCATTCCCTCCCTTTTAGCATGCCCGTACATCCAGACAGCCAATTTTGGTTTGCTTTTCAATTTCAAGGAAGGTCTTATACTTTCACCCGCCTGTGTCAGGGTTACTGTGAGTCACCCACTATTTTTCACCAAGCACTGAATGACAGTCTTGCTGGTTTTACACTTCCTTCTGATTGTGCTTTGTTAAAACACGTGGATGGCCTTCTGTTGGCAACGCCCTCAGAACAGTCTTGTAGAGAAAATACTGTCCGTCTGCTCTAACACTTGGCTGAGCAGGGACACAAAGCATCATTGTCTAAGCTACAGTTTGTGCAAACTACTGTGACATTTCTGGGCCATAGAATCTCAGCAGCAGGTAGGGAAATTGCAGACACTCGCGTTAAAGCAATAGTGAAACTGCCACTTCCCGAGACTAAGAAACAGTTGATGTCCTTTTTAGGACTTTTGTGGTTATTGCAGACATTTTATTCCAAACTAAGCTGAAATGGAGAATCCTCTATGTGTCATCTGTCATGAAAAAGGCCTACTGATGAGCTCTAAATTGACATGGTCTAATGAGACACTGCAGGCCTTTGAAGCGCTGGAAAAACAACTGCAGCAAGCCCCAACTCTTGGAATTCCAGATCCTACACGCCCTCTTTATTCAGGCTGTGGATGAGCGCGGTGGCTGTAAGACTTCTGTTTTGCTCCAAAAACATGGCGACAGATTGAAACTAGTCGACTATTTTTCTGCCAAATTGGACTCTGTAGCAGCAGGCCTGCCCCTCTGTTTGCGCGCTGTGGCAGCTGCTGACAAAAACAGTCCTAGCTAGCAGAGACATTGTGGGTTATTCTGATCTGACCCTCCTCGTTCCCCACTCTGTCACACAAATTTTAAATGAACAAAAAAACTGCACACCTCTCAATAGCACGATGGCTGAGATATCACACCAGCTTCCTTGACATGCCTAACATAACAAATGAAAAAATGGAACATTGAAAAACAAACTGACAAAAATCTGTGACGAGACAAAACTCAACTGGGTTACATGTTTACCCATTGCACTGATGTACATGTACATGCTGTTCTGTGAAATTATCTTAAACAAAAATACAGGTTCAGGGAAAGGTCGGAGCAATGAATGAAAACTCAAGGGCTGGTTCTGCTAGGATAATAAGTGTCATTTATTAAATGCCACAGATACGGCGAAGCAAAGCACAAGTACATTCAGTACAAATCAAACATTGATGTAAAGCCCCTCACCGTGACACCGACTGGGGAGCCGTTTCAGTCCAAGTAGAAAGGTAACATCAATTGGCTGGGCATCGGATCAGGATCCACAGCAAACTCCAACTCTCATTCTGAGTGTTACACTTTTATACTCCCCCTCTGACTGGGTGACGTGCGGGCAGAGCAAAACATGTTTATCATCATCAAGGCAGTTGTACAGCAGAGCGATGGCTCATAAAAACATGTCTTTCAAACTCAAGGTCGTGGCGTACGAGCCTGATGGATGAAAGACTTGTTTACAGCAAACTACGGGTCGTTGTAACCGCTAGATGGGCCAAATCTTTCGGTAAGAACACTCCCGGAGACTTATCTACATTCCTTTGAAGCACATCACCCTCTGCAGCACAAGGCCTGATTTGCACAGTTAAGCTGTATATAAAATGAGTATAAAATAAGTATAAATTGACATAAAAGCATCAAAATAATCATTCTTATATCGCATGCGCAGAAGGGCTAAACATAACCTTAGCCCTTTTGAAATTTTATTTGCAGCTCCACCCAACCTGGGAGTGGGACCTGTGACCAGCCCAACTAATGACCTGAAACACTGTGATCATAACATGTTTGCCTACTGCAATGAATTGAATAACCATTTAAAATCCCTCAGGTCTCAGGTCCAAGGAGGGCTTCCCAGCCCAGCTCAAGAACAACTGCATGACATAACCCCTGGAGACTGTTATGATTAAATCTTTCAGGAGGAAAAGGTGGAAATCCCCCAGGTGGACAGGACCGTTCCAGGTGCTGTTAACAACCCACACAGCTGTCAAGGTGGCTGAGCGAGCTACCTGGATCCACGCACCCCACTGTAAGCTGTTCAGAGGGACCAATCCACCATCAGGGGGAGGACAAGAAGAAGCCAAATCCCCATAAGTTCACTCTGTGCCATCGGGCAGCTGAGGCAGCAGCTTATCTTAGACTTTGAGTCTAAGTAAGCTAGGACAGCTCACTCGCTAGGTTCTTCCCAAACCTAGGCGAGGCGGCTCACTCACTGGGTCTCAAACCCAGGTGAGGCAGCTTCCCCCCCAGGTTACCAAACCAGCCCGTTTCGCTGCACCTCATCCATTGATCTATAAGGAACTCTCTACCCTCCATCAAAAACTCTCTGTCCCTCTACACCCTACTAACTGCCCCCATAAAGAACTCTTCACTCTTCATCAGACTTTTTACAGGCTCTCCCCCCAAGAAAAGACACTGCAAAAATGGGCCTACTGCAACATCCATGGAAAACCACCCTAGCACTGGGCCTACGGCATCGTATGGAAAGCCTTTGACAGACAGACTGGGGAGATCGTGGCAGTGAAGAAAATCTTTGATGCTTTCAGAAACAGAACAGATGCCCAGCGAACATACAGAGAAATCATGTTCCTCCAGGAGTTTGGAGATCATGTCAACATTGTCAAGCTTTTCAACATCATCCAAGCACAAAATGATAAAGACATTTACCTCATCTTTGAATACATGTGTAGTATGAACATATGCATGAGATATATTCATAAATTAAACGGATTCTTTCATTTTTCTGGACTGTATAAAACGTGCATTGAATTTAATAAAATGTGGACGTGAGACGTTAATTATCTTTGACCCATCAAAATGAATGCGGTCATTTATTAACAGAATCAAGTTTAACACATCACACATTTACATTAATTGGCAAGAATTGAAAATAACGACAGCTTATTAATCAGCTTTACAACCAGGAAAACCATACGGCCATGATTTTCCGTTGTTTCACCACAGACATTTCTGAAAATTATCTGGATTAATTTACTAGCAGGATAGAAGAATTTTAAAGATGGAAAGATGAGGTTTATCTACAGAGAGATGTGTGAGGGAATTTGTCTGTTTTAACCAGAACCGACACGCTCCTTCTTTTCCAGCTTGGCCCAACGGTACGCTTAGTTGAGATCGACTCTTTTACCTTTGCAGATGATAGTTTCAGCGTTGGTGTAGAGCTCTCCTTTCAACTCTTTCAGCGTCTCCGTGAGAACAGCTAAAACCTCTGGAGTCGTGAGGTCATCCAGGACAGACTTTCATAATTCCCAAATCGTCTCTGGTTCAGCTTGATTCTCTTTCAGCAGCATCCTGAATTCCAGCCTTCATGAACTCTGGAACTGCTGAGTTTCAGAACTGCTACTCCATCTTCAAGACTGAGCTTACTGCAAGACTGAGCAGGTTGAACTAGGAAGTGCCAACATTTTAAAGAAAGCTCACTTCCGGTTCATTTGAGAGTTTCTGATTGGTCGATGGACCAAAACAGAGGTGTGTTTTGTGATGTAAGGTGTTATGAAAAGTCAAGGAAAAGATTAAGATTGTTTAAGAACAGACAAAAAGATATTATGAAGAAACCAGACTTCGTGGAGTCAATTCTCTAGTATCTTGCTGTAAAAGTTAAACATGACATTTCTTTTCAGTAAACTTTCAGTTGACCGAAACTTGAACTTCGACACACTTACAACTTCGCTCATTGAAGACAGAAAATCAGACAATGCATCATTAACCTGATTTCTTCTTTGAATGAGGATTAAAAATCGTTATTACTGTTTCACAGTTGATTTAAATGATTAGTTCACTTCAACATTCAAACATTGTTTGAACTAACACAATTTGATTATCAAACATTTGTAAAATAGTAATGATAATAGAGAATAGTCTTCTTTTACTTGATTAATAACAGAAAAGAAAGTCTCAGGATGGGTCAACCTGTATTTCTGGATGCAAATCAATGAAATGACAAGTTCTGTCCCAAATGGTCCTTAGGGTCAAAGTTTTGACCTTCAGGCCTAGTTCACTACAGTCCCCCCTTTGGAAATCATCGCCTGTCCATGGGGATGAATTCCAAACATGAACTTACGCCTTCGAATGTCCTTGAGCTTGATGTAATCCAGCAAGGAAACAAGAGTCAAGAGTAATCCAGCAAGGAAAACAAAAGTCAAAAGTAATCCAGCAAGGAAAACAAAAGTCAAGGTAATTCCACAATGTTCTTGGTAATTCCATTGTGTTGATGATAATTCCATAACGTCGTTGGTAATTCCATTGTAGCAATGCTTTAACCCCTTGGAAACAGAGTCTGTAATCCATTGGAAAAGTCATATAATCCACAACGATTAATCCACAACGATTGGAAGTGTTGATTGATCAGCATACAGAGGGGTTCCCTTGGATTGAACCGAAGATGCGGCCACTGGATGAAAAGTGGAGACCAACGTCAGGATTGTAGGTCTCCTCCAGCGAAGGTCGTCGCTGGGTGGATGTCCAGTCTGTGCTGTTCTGGTTCAAATGTGACATGCAATTATGTGGTTTAAGGTGGGCTTATGAAGGGGATTTTACATAAGGCCTTAAACTATATGCACCTGGTGTGTAAGATATTATGATTGGGAACAGCTACAGCTACCAGTTAAGGGGTGGAACATGCTGAAAAGGGTAACTATAGGGATTTATGCCTATAGAAAAGTGTTCCAAACTATTTTTCCATTCCTAACTTGGTTTAAGTTAGCTTTACATGGCAAAATATAGTTTGGTTCAATTGTCTGTTGTCTATTAGACGAACGACTTGAGATTGGGTGTTTGGTTTCCCCATAAATGTTTTTGGAAGTCTATGGCGAGACTCATCAAAAAGAATTAGCTATCCCCCCGAATAGAATTGTTCGAGTAGGTTCGGCTTAAGCGTTGTGAGACCAATGTAGATTATGGTACTTAAGGTAGCGTTAATCTATATTGAATCCGCAAAGATTGCAATTTAACGAATGAACTGCATGTTGGCATGGTTAAAGGCCTCTTAGTCTCTAACTTAACTACACACAAAATTCATTCTTCCTTCAGAAACAAAACCAAAACCAAGTAAACAATGTCTCAACATCGACAAAATAGTGACTAAGCAACCAGTTAAACAACGTTTCAACATTGACAAAAGCAGTGATTAAGCAACTAGAAAACGACGTTTCGGTGCGCCACTCACTCTGAATGTCAGATTTGCTCACGTTATCGCGTCTGGTAGCATTATCCTAACTGGCGTCACCCCCCTTCGGTCATGGGAGACCGCGAACACGGGTGAGGACGTCGCTCCATGAGCTAAAGTTAGGTTGTCCTTGAGTAGTTTTAACTGTTTGCGCGGCTGAAAGAGGACTTTAAGGTCTGGATCGGAATCCAGTTTACCTTTCGATGGGGTGTATTTGTCTGGGTCAGTCAGATACAGTATCATCGATTTAATTGCAGGATCATCCAACTTCTGAAGTTGGAGGATGTCTGGGTCAGTTGAAAATGACTTTTCATATTTTGAAAGAACTTGGCGAAGTTTGTCTCTTTCTTCATCAGATGTCAGAGTGTCGGCTTGGGCGACCACCTGTTCAATCTGTGATGAGACTGATGAGGGTTCTTGCTCCTTGGGGAGCTCCAACGAATCCTTTTCTGAGTCGTCGGACCTGTCTATGGGTAAGACACCATAGGTTTGTGGTCCTTGGTCGACGTCATTGGTTGAGAAAAGAGCTATGGCCTGTGTTGGTTTCGTGAAACATACTGGCCCAGCTTCTTGACTCGGTACCAGGTTATCTGGGAGTCCTCCCAGAAATGGAATGCCTAGTTCAAAATCATGAAAATCAGGTTCTGAGTGTTCAGTTTGCGATGACTCATCATCGTTTGTGTGTGAGTTTACCCCCCCTTCGTCCGATGAGGGGTTGTTGGAGGCACCGACAGCAATGTCTTGGTGTGTTTCACCGACATCTGTAATGTTGTCATTCGCGCCTTCAAAGTTAGTAGCGATCACCTCACTACCTTGTGCTTCAGGTTAGTTTCCCATTTCAGCGTTTTTCAAAGTTTCTAAAAACCTTTGTATTTCCTCTGTCTCTTCCGAGCTCAGAGGTGTAGGGCCTTGTTCCTGGGACCTTTGTGATTTTATCGCCTCGGTCCGTTTTGTCCGAGGTGGGGGAGGGTTAGGTACGTCTTTTGGGGGTTCCTTTCCGGACTTCCCCTGATAATATGGGTCCTCTTGGATCCCATATCTTTGCGTCCTACGCATGCCCCATTTACGATAATCACGTTCATCCTCTGAAAGAGGAGCCTTTTTGTCCCAGCGTGCACCTTCATTACACGGTTTGTTAGTTTGAAAATACTGCTTTTTCTCGCCTGTTTTAGGAGGAGGTGGCGACGCACGCCTTTCTTCCATTTCTAGGGAGTGGGGTTTAACCTTTATACCAGGAAACACCTCTATGGGCGTCTTAGCATGAGAACATGCCTCGAACACATTCACAGCACACTGTTGCATGTTTGGTGGAGGAGACCTGTTCAGGTCTGTTCCTACCACTTTAGGTGAGGGCGGAAGTTTTTTAATGGGCTTAAAAGCAAGAGGTGTGTAATAGATTTTTGGAGGTTTTTCTCTCCACACATGTGGAGGTGCAACAACATCTTTCTGAGGTGGTTCTGGGTGACCTGGACTCTGTCCACGGTCTTCTCTGAGTTCCAGACAAACTCGCCCCACGTCAGAACTTTTATTTGTTGCTACTCTTAGTTTCTCCTCACATCATGAGGAGTTTTTTACAGCCCACTGAAGTTGATCAAGTAGTGCAGCTAATCCAAGATGGAACATCAATGAGAGCGGTGGCAAGAAGATCTGCTGTGTCTCTCATCACAGTGTCCAGAGCATGGAATAGATACCAGGAGACAGACCAGTATACGAGGAGACAGGGAGGGGGCTGTAGGAGGGTTACAACCCAGCAGCAAGACCACTACCTCATCCTTTGTGCAAGGAGGAACAGGAGGTCCACTGCCAGGGACCTACAGAGTGACCTCCAGCAGGCCACTAATGTGTATGTTTCCACTCAAACTGTCAGAAACAGACTACATGAGGGTGGTATGAGGCCTGACGTCCACATATAGGACCTGTGCTTACAGCCCAACACCGTGTAGGACGATAGGCATTTGCTAGGGAACACTAAAATTGGCAGATTCACCATTGGTGCCCTGTGCGCTTCATGGATGAAAGCAGGTTCACACTGAGCACATGTGACAGACATGACAGAGTCTGGAGACAACGTGGTGAACGTTATGCTGCCTGCAATATCCTCCAGCATGACCAGTTTGGTGGTGGGTGCAAGTAGGATGATGGCGCACCGGCGCCATCTCGGTGATGGTGGCTTGCCGTTCACCTCTGTCTGTTTTGATTGTTTTTTTCTGTTTTTGTCATTTTTCTTCGGTGACATCAACTCACTGTTTGTTTATGATCGCCAATAACTTTTAAATATACAGTTATCTACTGCAAACCCCGCCTTGTTCTACCACTTTGATCGGGGCTCTGGACCCCTACCCCCCCTGCTTGTTGATGTCCTGGTTTACATGCAGCACGCGACATTTCTGTCCGCCCGAAAACATTGCTCCAGGCGCCGTGGAAGATGTGCCGGCCGTCTCGTGAGGATTAAAGCCAGAATCAAGCTCTCTGCTGCTTCGTCATCTACTGCTGACCAGCAGACGTTAAACTGGCCATCCGGATGCTTCGCTGATCCATTCAACTCCACCTTGCGACAGGTGGCCGGGCCTGGTATGCACAGCGAGCGAGCGCACAGTAGGCGCATGCGCAGCCGCGGCAGTTTTGGTCATCTCCAGTGGAACTTAACCAACTCCGGACTGTCTGCTGCATCATCTCCTGCCAACCATCTGCTGGATATTCGCCTGTCCGGGTGCTTCCCTGATCCTGCTGGGTCCTGCCTGATCCCCGTAGTTGAGCCTGGCTTGCGCCACGGGCGTGCGCACAGCTGCGGCATCTCTGGTCCTTGGAGACGCGGTTCAAACTCCAAAAATCTGAAACAGCTGATCTGTGCTCCGTGCTCAGCTTTTCCTTCAGCTACTGGTCCTACAAAAATTACTCTGCTGAATGTCAGGTCACTGGCAAATAAAACTTTTATCTTAAAACAACTTTTTCTGCTCCAATGGACTGTACTTCATGTTTGTTACAGAGACCTGGCTAGTCCCTGGTGAGTTACATGTTTTTTCTGAACTTTTGCCAGTGGATTGTGCATTTTTTAATGCCCCAAGGACTTCTGGTAGGGGTGGTGAATTATTAACAGTTTTTAAAAAGCTCCGGAACTGCAGACAGCTACAGGATGTAACTTTTCAGAGTTTTGAACTGCTGTATTTTGAGCTGGGCTGCTGCAACCCGACACTGTGCAGCCTGATCTACAGACCACCCTCGTACAACAAAAACGTCATAAGTGAATTTTCTGACTTTCTGACTGGAATACTGCTCAATTACGACAGGGTCTTGATTCTGGGGGACTTTAATGTACATGTTTGCTGTCCTGAAAAGCCTTTGATACAGGAGTTTCTAAATCTGATAAAATCTTTCAACCTTGTGCAAAATGTTGTTGGTCCAACTCATCAACAGGGCCATACACTTGATTTAGTTCTGTCTCACGGACTGTCTGTGGTTAATCTGGAAATTGGGGATGCTATTGTTTCAGATCACAAACCCATTTCATTCGAAACCTCTGTTATTCATGAGTCTAAATCCCCCACTCCAGCCAAGAGTTGTTGGATATTTAACTCTTCAACCGCTGCTCTTTTTTCCTCTGCATTGATTACTGATGTTGCCTCAGTCCCTGAAACCTCTGCCTGTATTTGTCACGATTCACGCCTGTCTGATTTAAATTCTTTTCACTCTGTTCACTGCTTGGTGTCTGTGGACTCTTTTTCTTTTCTATCTTTCTCTTGTTGATTGTTTTTCTTGGTTTTCAAACTTCCTTCTCTGCAGCACTCTTATCTCCTCTCTGCTGGCTGCATGTGACTTTAAGTTTGTCTTCTCTTCACTACACTCCACACTGATTACTTCTCATTAGCTGCACCTGTTGCTGCACCCTTTATAAACCTGACCAGCACACAGGGTGAGCGCCAGATAGTCGAAAACAGTTTACCTGCCAGTAGTTATCCCGCGCTTCTGTCGCCTGATTCCCTCATAGTGTCCTGTTCCTTCATAGTTTCTCTCCTGCCCAGTTTGTTTGCCTGCCCTGCTCCTGTCCCTCTTCCTGGTCTTGATATCCTCACCTCCTCGTGCTGCTTCATGGTTTTGGACTCCTGCTCGCCTGACTTCGCCTCCAGCCTGCTCCTCATTGGATCTATGTCTCCTCTCATCGGTTTTCGACTCACGCCTGCCTCACAATGTCTTCTCGCCTGCTCCTGTTTGGTACCGTCGTATTCCTGCTCTCTGGTAACAACCCTCGCCTGTCTGACCTCGACATCTGCCTCACGGACCGAATGCTGGTCCAACGCCGTTGTGGTTCAACACTTCATCACCATCCACCCATTCTCGGTCTCTTCGCTGCAGCCGGCTGACTCCTCTCACCAGGATCACCCCTCCTGCAGTGAATCCATCCAGCTGGAACGACTCCTCTCTTCTGAGCCCCCTTCAACCAGAGAAACGGTTAGTGGTTACCTTTCTCAGACATTTGCTCTCACTTCTGTCTCCTGCCTGGCCACTAACCGTTCTCTTCCCGCCTACAGACTCATTCCAGCCTTTGACCCAGTGATCGACACCAGAACCAGACTCACTTTTGAGAAACGAGGGCTTCTACAATAAATTTTGTAATCTAAGTCTCTCTGTTGTGGTGATTTTGGTCCAGAGTTGAAGGGGTTCGTTACAGAACTATCTGGCCAAAAGACATGGACCACTCACCCTCTGCAGACTGGCGCTCTGGTGTCGAGGGCGCTATTGGTAAACTTGAATCGGGCATGGAGGACATTGTCCGCATGTTAAAAACCTTAACACCTCAGACCACTAACCAAGACTCTGCCACTTCTCACTCTGCTTCTGGGTCAGTTCGGGAGCCTCGTCTCGCCCCCCCCCCCCGAACTATTTTCAGGGGAACCAGATCAATGCAGACCTTTCATTACCCAATGTGAAATTCACTTTCAGCTACAACCCTCTTGTTTCACCACAGAAAGGTCTAAGGTTGCGTACACAATCTCTCTCCTCTCCGGCAAGGCCAAGAGGTGGGGAACTGCTGAGTGGCAGCGTGACTCTCCTATCTGCTACATTTTTCAGACTTTTGCCAAGGAGCTGTGTCGTGTGTTCGACCCAGTCCTTCCCGAGAGGGAGGCAGCCCGACGCCTGTTTTCCATCCGTCAAGGTAATCGCCGAGTAACTGACTACATCATTGACTTTCATTCAATTGCTTCAGGTAGCCATTGGAATGAGGAGGCGTTCACTGACGCTTTTTACCGGGGCCTCAACGACAACATCAAGGATGGTCTTGCTACCAAGCGCTACCCTGACTCTCTACAGGACTTGGAGGACTTGGCCACCAGGGTGGACCTTCGCTTGGCTGAACGATCAAGGGAGCGAGGATCACGCGCTCTTCCAGCCACCTCGATGGTTAGTGAACCCCCTCTGGAAGCCAAGACCCCTTAGTTATTTCCTGTCTCTTCCTCTCTCCCTGCAGAGGAACCCATGCAGTTGGGCCGCAGTCGTCTCACTCCCGCCGAACGTGAAAGGCGGCGAAGGGGTCACCTATGCTTCTACCGTGGGGGTCTGGACACATCATCTCTGTGTGTCCGGTAAAAGGACTCGCTCAGTAAACATGAGGAGAGGTTTACTGAGCAGGACTCTCTCATCCAAACTCTCCTCATCTGTCACCCAACCAGCCACCCTCTCCATTCCGGGTAAGTCCTCTATTCCTGTGAGGGTGTTTATTGACTCTGGGGCCGACACCGAATTCATGGATTATAGTTTCGCCATTAAAGCTGGTATCAATATTCTCAAGTCGTCCAAAGAACACTCCGTGGTGGCCCTAGACGGTCACCCTCTGAACTCTTCATCGCAGATTACCGAACCTGTAACTCTTCATTTGGGGGGGAACCATAAAGAATCCATCAATTTCCTTGTCATTAATTTCCCCCAGTCACCGGTGGTTTTAGGTGCCACCTGGCTCCAGAGACATAACCCTCATATTGACTGGAGAAAGGGAGAGATCCTGGGTTGGGCGGAGGAATGTTTATTCTTCTGCCTCATGGACGCTGTGGTAGTCAAAGACTCTGTTAAAAGTTCTGTGGAGTTTTATCCTGATCTCTCAAAGGTTCCCACTGAGTATCACGATCTGAAAGAGGTTTTTAATAAGGTTCGCGCAACATCTCTCCCTCCTCATTGACCATATGACTGTCCCATTGACCTCCTTCCTGGCTCTTCACCCCCTAGGGGTGCTCTTTATTCTCTCTCAGTTCCCGAACAACAATCCATGAGGGACTACATCCACGAGTCCCTTCAGGCAGGCATCATCAGGCCCTCCGTCTCTCCGGCCGGGGCAGGGTTCTTCTTCGTCGGGAAGAAGGACGGCTCACTTTGTCCATGCATTGATTACCGTGGACTAAATAAAATCACTGTAAAGAACAAATATCCATTACCCCTTATGAACTCTGCATTTGACCACCTGCAAGGGGCTAAGATTTTCACTAAACTCGATTTCCGCAATGCTTACCATTTAGTTCGAATACGTGAGGGCGATGAGTGGAAGACCGCTTTCAATACCCCCACAGGACATTATGAATATCTTGTCATGCCTTTTGGGTTAACCAATGCACCAGCAGTTTTTCAAAGTTTGGTCAACGATGTTTTAAGAGATATGGTTAATCAATTTGTTTTTGTTTATTTAGATGACATTCTTATTTTTTCCAAAGATCTCCCCTCTCACCGTAAACAAGTTTGCGCTGTCCTTACCCGTCTTCTTCAGAACGGTCTTTTCGTCAAGGCCGAGAAATGTGATTTCCATGTCTCCACCACATCTTTTCTTGGTTTTGTCATTTCTCCTGATATGATGGAGATGGACTGTAATAAGATTGCGGTGGTCGTGGATTGGCCGACCCCCAAGGACCGTAAACAACTCCAACGGTTCTTGGGGTTCGCTAATTTTTACCGTAGATTCATTAAAGGTTACAGTCTCATCTCCAAACTCCTCCACTCACTCACTTCCACTGTCACGCTTCGTTTGGTCCCTGGTTGCTGAAGAAGCTTTTAACAAACTCAAAACCCTTTTCTCTTCCGCCCCCATTCTCCAGGCCCCTAACCCCAAGGAACCCTTCGTCGTGGAGGTGGATGCCTCCAGCACAGGGGTGGGGGCCATACTCAGTCAGCGCAGTAAGACGGGTCGTCTCCATCCCTGTGCTTTCTTTTCTAGGAACCTGTTGGCGGCTGAACGCAACTACGATGTGGGGGATCGGGAGTTGCTGGCTGTCAAGCTCGCTTTGGAGGAGTGGCGTCATTGGCTGGAGGGCTCCAGATTTCCCTTCCAGGTGTGGACAGACCACAAAAATCTGGAGTATCTCAGGTCGGCACGCCGATTAAACCCCCGTCAGGCCAGGTGGGCACTTTTTTTCTCTCGTTTTCATTTTACTTTGTCCTATCGTCCAGGAGAGAAAAATACCAAGCCAGACGCCCTATCCCGCCTTGCTGAGGATGTCTCTTCTTCTCCCTTGGAGGAGGAGAGTTTCATTCTACCCGAAGCTACCCGCCTGGCCATGACTCATCTTGAGGATAACTTGAGAGCCTCCTGTCGGTCTCGTCCTCCTCCTCCCAACTGTCCTGACAACCGTCTGTTTGTTCCCCCAGAAATGATTAATAAAGTCCTTGAGTTTTGCCATTCGTCCCGTTTATTTTGCCACCCGGGTCTTACTAAGACTCTCTCTGTGGTTCGGTCACAGTTCTGGTGGGATTCCTTGTTTAAAGACGTCCAGTCTTTCGTCCGCTCCTGTCCCCTGTGTTCACAGTCCAAGACGTCCAGGCGTCCTCCTGCTGGACTGCTTCGCCCTCTCCCCTGTCCTAAACGTCCTTAGTCCCACATTGGGATGGATTTTATAACCGGTCTCCCGGACTCTGAAGGTCATTCGGTCATTCTTGCGGTTGTGGACCGTTTCTCTAAGATGACCCACCTGGTTCCCCTTCCCAAACTGCCCTCTTCTAAAGAGCTCGCTCACATCATGGCCCGAGAAGTGTTTAGACTCCACGGGCTTCCCCTTGACATTGTCTCAGATAGGGGTCCTCAGTTCGTTTCCCTCTTTTGGAGGGAGTTTTGCAGCCTATTAGGCATCTCCATCAGTCTCTCTTCAGGGTTTAATCCCGAGACTGATGGTCAGACTGAAAGAGCCAACCAGGAGGTGGAGAGTAAATTACGCCTCTTGTGTCACAAGGACCCAAACAAATGGTCCCTTGTTCTGCCCTGGGTTGAGCACGCACTCAATTCCCTCCCCTCCTCCGCCACTAGTCTCTCCCCTTTTTATGTTGCTTTTGGTTTTCAACCCCCGGTTTTTTCCCTCCAGGAGCACGAGGCTGTGGTTCCCTCTGCTCACCTGATGGCTCTCAAATGCCAGAGGGCCTGGAGGAGAGCCAGACGAGCCCTACTGAAAACTACAGCGATTTATATTAAGAAAGCTGATCGCCGTAGATCTTGTCAACCCACCTATAAGGTGGGCCAAAACGTCTGGCTCTCCACCAAGAACCTTCCCCTCAAGGCCCAGTCTCGCAAACTCGCTCCCCGTTTTATTGGTCCTTTTCCCTATCTCCAAGATTATCATTCCAGTCTCTGTATGTCTCACCCTACCCAAGTCCTTTTGTGTGCACCCCACTTTTCACGTCTCCTGCGTTAAACCCATCATCTCGTCCAAATTTCACCCTTCAGTTTGCTCCCCCCCCACCCGCCCGCCTGATTGACGGGTCTCCTGCCTACACGGTCCATCGCCTCCTCCGTTCTAGGAGGAGGGGTCGTGGCCTCCAGTATCTGGTCGACTGGGAGGGTTATGGCCCTGAGGAACGCTCCTGGGTTCCTTCTCGCCACATCTTGGACAAATCCCTCATCACTGCCTTCCACGCCGATCATCCGGAAAAAACCAGGTGGGACGCGTCCCTTGAGGTGGGGATATGTCACGATTCACGCCTGTCTGATTTAAATTCTTTTCACTCTATTCACTGCTTGGTGTCTGTGGACTCTTTTTCTTTTCTATCTTTCTCTTGTTGTTTGTTTTTCTTGGTTTTCAAACTTCCTTCTCTGCAGCACTCTTATCTCCTCTATGCTGGCTGCATGTGACTTTAAGTTTGTCTTCTCTTCACCATTCTCCCATTCTCGGTGTCTTCGCTGCAGCCGGCTGACTCCTCTCACCAGGATCACCCCTCCTGCAGTGAATCCATCCAGCTGGAACGACTCCTCTCTTTTGAGCCCCCTTCAACCAGAGAAACGGTTAGTGGTTACCTTTCTCAGACATTTGCTCACGCTTCTGTCTCCTGCCTGGCCACTAACTGTTCTCTTCCCGCCTACAGACTCATTCCAGCCTTTGACCCAGTGATCAACACCAGAACCAGACTCACTTTTGAGAAACGAGGGCTTCTACAATAAATTTTGTAATCTAAGTCTCTCTGTTGTGGTGATTTTGGTTCAGAGTTGAAGGGGTTTGTTACAGTATTAGTACGCAGGGGCTGCTCAGTAGGCATGATGCGACCTGCTTTAAGATTTTAGACCTCGTGGCCCCGCTAAAAATCAGGCGACCAAAGCGAGCACCACACCCCTCGTGCAGCCAAACATCTATGCAGGAGAGCTGAATGCAAGTGGAAAAAGGACAAATTACAGGTTTCTTTTATTATGTTAAAAACATGTTTGAAATATTATCAGAGCATCGTTAAATCTGAAAAGAACAAATACTTCTCCCAAATCATTGCTTCAAACAGTCATAATCCCCGTGTTCTTTTTAATACCGTAAATTCCATTTTAAACGTGCCTCAGTCTGCCAGCATGGAGGCCTCCGTTGACATCTGCAACAACTTTACCAGATACTTTGCTGATAAGGTAGAGTTGATTAGGTCATCCATCCCCCAGTCCACAACTGACCCCTCTGTCTTTGTCCCTTGCTCAGCTGTCTTCAAACAGTTTGAACCCATTTCTCTCCCATTTCTAAACAAAGTCGTTGGTCAGATGAAACCCTCCGGTTCCCCCGCTGACCCCATTCCTGCATCGTTTTTCAAACAAGTTCTACCCACGATTGGACCCTCTGTTCTTACTATTATAAAAAGTAGTATTGTGACAAGTGTGGTTCCAGATGTTTTCAAACATGCAGAAGTTCATCCGTTAATTAAGAAACCTGGACTTGACCCTTCGACTTGCTCAAATTTCAGACCAATCTCAAAACTTCCCTTCCTGTCCAAAATCCTGGAGAAAATATCCTGATGCATGCTCAATAATCCAGGTAGAAAAATCCAAAAAAGTTAAATCTGGTCCTCTGGACATTCAAAAAAACAAAACAAAGCAAAACAACAAAAAAATGTAGAAACGTTTCGTCTCTCATCCGAGAGACTTCCTCAGTCTGAGGTGCTGTATTCAGCTCAGTCTCTTAAATAGCACCTTCTCAAAGTGGATCAACCAGTTTTGCTACTGACCACCAAAACCAGCTGATCACATGCTCAAGAAGGACCATCAGCCTAACAATGGATCATTAGCACACTGATGGCTGTTTACTATTCACAGAGGGCTGAGTGATACTAGCAATCACAGCATTGTAAGAGGGGGACAATTGAACACGTAGGCCTCCACCCCTGTTTAACGATGGACGGTTTCTTTTCACAAAGATGGCCTCCTTTACTTTTTATTATCCACCCTTTCTGGAGTCCTTGGAGGGGGTACTAGAAAGTGCATCTTCTGGGGACTCCCTTGTTCTGCTGGGGGACTTCAATGCTCATGTGGGCAATGACAGTGAGACCTGGAGGGGTGTGGTTGGGAGGAACGGCCCCCCTGATCTGAACCAGAGTGGTGTTCTGTTGTTGGACTTCTGTGCTCGTCATGGATTGTCAATAACGAACACCTTGTTCAAGCATAAGGGTGTCCATATGTGCTCTTGGCACCAGGACACCCTAGGCCGCAGTTCGATGATCGGCTTTGTCATCATCTCATCTGATCTGCGGCCACATGTCTTGGACACTCGGGTGAAGAGAGGGGCGGAGCTGTCAACTGATCACTACCTGGTGGTGAGTTGGCTCCGACGGTGGGAGAGGATGCCGGTCAGACCTGGCAGACCCAAACGTATTGTGAGGGTTTGCTGGGAACGTCTGGCAGAGTCTCCTGTGAGACGGAGTTTCAATTCCCACTTCCGGGAGAACTTTGAACATGTTCCGAGGGAGGTGGGGGACATTGAGTCTGAGTGGACCATGTTTCGTGCCTCTATTGTCGAGGCGGCTTACCAGAGCTGCGGCCGCAAGGTTGTCGGTGCCTGTCGCGGCGGCAACCCTCAAACCCGATGGTGGACACCGTCGGTGAGGGATGCTGTCAGGCTGAAGAAGGAGTCCTATCGGGCCTTTTTGGCCTGTGGGACCCCGGAAGCAGCTGATGGGTACCGGCAGTCCAAGAGACATGCGGCTCGGGTGGTTGCTGAGACAAAAACTCTGGCATGGGAGGAGTTCGGAGAGGCCATGGAAAACGACTTCCGCACGGCTTCGAGACGATTCTGGTCCACCATCCGGCGTCTCGGGTGGGAAAGCGGTACGCCACCAACACTGTTTATAGTGGGAGTGGTGTACTCCTGACCTCAACTCGGGATGTTGTGGGTTGGTGGGCGGAATACTTTGAAGACCTCCTCAATCCCACCGGCACGTCTTCCACCGAGGAAGCGGAGCCTGGGGACTCTGGGTCGGGCCCTCCAATCTTAGGTGCTGAGGTCACCGAGGTGGTTAAAAAGCTCCTCGGTGGCAGGGCCCCAGGGGTGGATGAGATTCGCCCGGAGTTCCTTAAGGCTCTGGATGTTGTAGGGTTGTGTTGGCTTACGCGACTCTGCAATATTGCGTGGACATCGGGGGAAGTTCCCCTGGATTGGCAGACCGGGGTGGTGGTCCCCATATTCAAAAAGGGGGACCGAAGAGTGTGTTCCAACTACAGGGGAATCACGCTCTTAAGCCTCCCTGGTAAGGTCTATTCGGGGGTTCTGGAGAGGAGGGTCCGCCGGATTGTCGAACCTCGGATTCAGGAGGAACAGTGCGGTTTTCGTCCTGGCCGTGGAACACTGGACCAGCTCTACACTCAGCAGGGTCCTGGAGGGTGCGTGGGAGTTTGCCCAACCAGTCTACATGTGCTTTGTGGACTTGGAGAAGGCGTTCGACCGTGTCCCTCGGGGGGCCCTGTGGGGGGTACTCTGGGAGTATGGGGTACCGGGCCCTTTGATACGGGCTGTTAGGTCCCTGTATGACCGGTGTCAGAGCCTGGTCCGCATCGCCGGCAGTAAGTCGGGCTTGTTCCCGGTGAGAGTTGGACTCCGCCAAGGTTGCCCTTTGTCACCGATTCTGTTCATAACTTTTATGGACAGAATTTCTAGGCGCAGCCAAGGTGTTGAGGGGATCCGTTTTGGTGGCCTTAGGATTGCGTCTCTGCTTTTTGCAGATGATGTGGTCTTATTGGCTTCATCAGATCGTGATCTACAGCTTTCGCTGGAGCGGTTCGCAGCCGAATGCGATGCGGCCGGGATGAAGATCAGTTCCTCCAAATCCAAGGCCATGGTCTTGAGCCGGAAAAGGGTAGAGTGCCCTCTCCGGGTCAGGGAGGAGGTCCTACCCCAAGTGGAGGAGTTCAAGTATCTTGGGGTCTTGTTCACGAATGAGGGAAAAATGGAGCG
>NC_056510.1:46191939-46193938 GCF_014905685.2 Nematolebias whitei | reverse complement strand
AGGGAAAAATGGAGCGTGAGATCGATAGGCGGATAGGTGCAACGTCTGCAGTGAAGCGGGCGCTGTACAGGTCTGTCGTGGTGAAGAGAGAGCTGAGTCAAAAGGCGAAGCTCTCAATTTACCGATCGATCTACGTTCCCACCCTCATCTATGGTCACGAGCTTTGGGTTGTGACCGAAAGAATGAGATCTCAGATACAAGCGGCCGAAATGAGTTTTCTCCGCAGGGTGTCTGGGCTCTCCCTTAGAGACAGGGTGAGAAGCTCGATCATCCGGGAGGGACTCGGAGTAGAGCCACTGCTTCTCCACGTCGAGAGGAGCCAGTTGAGGTGGCTTGGGCATCTGTTTAGGATGCCTTCTGGACGCCTCCCTGGTGAGGTGTTCCGGACACGTCCCACCGGAAGGAGGCCCAGAGGAAGACCCAGGACACGCTGGAGGGACTATGTTTCTCAGCTGGCCTGGGAACGCCTCGAGATTCCCCCGGAAGAGCTGGCCCAAGTGGCTGGGGAGAGGGAAGTCTGGGCCTCCCTACTTAGGCTGCTACCCCCACGACCCAACCCAGATAAGCGGAAGAAAATGGATGGATGGATGGATGGATGGCCTCCTTTACTCCTCTCTCAAACCATCGTTCCTCTCTATCCAGGATGTGCACATCTTCATCCCTGGAGAAAATAGTTTTCATTCAATTAAACAAGTTTTTGAATGAGAACAGAATCTTGGAAATTTTTCAATCTGGTTTTAAGCAACTCCACAGCACTGAAACAGCATTAGTAAGGGTTTGTAACGATATTATGATATCAAATGATTCTGGTTAATTTGTGGTACTTGTGCTCCTGGACCTTACTGCTGCTTTTGATACTGTTGACCACAGTATCCTTATATCACGGCTGGAACAGTGGGTTGGGATCACAGGTGCTGCATTAGAATGGTTCCGCTCATACCCGAGTGGCAGGAGTTTATGTGTCAAGGTTGGTAATAATGTATCCGCCTCATTACCTCTTTCTTGCGGGGTCTCACAGGGTTTGATTCTTGGATCCCTTCTGTTCTCACTTTATTTGCTCCCACTGGGGTCCATCCTGAGGAAACATGGTCTTTCATTTTATTGCCATGCTGATGACTGCCAGATCTACCTGCCTTTGAAACCAGCAAGTGTTTGCTCCATTCAACCTCTGTTAAAATGTCTGGACGACATTAAGGCCTGGATGGCTTCAAATTTCTCAAGTTTTAACAATGAGAAGACCAAAGTCATTGTCTTTAGCCCTAGCTCAACTGCCGCCACTGATCCTGTCAACCTGGACTCTCTTCAGCCATATCTGAAGCAGTCTGGTAAAAATCTCGGGATGGTTTTAGACTCTGACTTCAAGTATGACAAACAAATCAACTCTGTTCTGCAGAAAAGCTTCTTCCAACTCAGACAGGTAGCTAAGCTCAAGCCAGTGTTGTCCAGACCCGACCTTGAGAAACTAGTCCACGCCTTTGTCACGACCCAATTGGACTATTGCAATGCACTCTATGCTGGGATCAGCCAGGCCTCCATTTCACGCCTTCAGCTCGTCCAGAATGCTGCTGCTCGGCTTTTAACCGGAACTCGTAGGTCTGAACATATTACTCCAGTTCTGTCCTCCCTTCACTGGCTCCCTGTTCGTACAAGGATAGCCTTTAAAATTCTTCTGTTAACCTTCAAATGCTTAAATGGCCTCGCACCCCTTTACCTCTCTGAGCTACTGGAACCTTGCGTTCCCTCTTGGGCCCTGAGATCATCCGATCAGCTGCTTTTGGCTGTTCCAAAAACAAGACTGAAGCTCAGAGGAGATCGGGCTTTTTCAGTCATGGGCCCCAAACTCTGGAACAACCTGCCCCCCAACATCAGGCAGGCCATCTCCCTTCCTCACTTCAAATCCCTGCTAAAATCACATCTGTTGTTCTCGCAGGCAATTCACACATTGTAAATTGATCTGGTGTTTTTTTAATCTGTGACCCTATGTTTTAAATGCTTTTTA
>NC_056510.1:46189096-46191839 GCF_014905685.2 Nematolebias whitei | reverse complement strand
ATATATGTGTGTGTGTGTGTGTGTGCGCGTACAGGATACAGGTGCTGATCATAAAATTAGAATATCATGAAAAAGTTGATTTATTTCAGTAATTCCAATCAAAACATAAAACTTGTATATTACATTAATTCATTACACACATACTGATATATTTCAAATGTTTATTTCTTTTAATGTTGATGATTATAACTGACAACTAATAAAAACTCCAAATTCAGTATCTCAGAAAATTAGAATATTGTGAAAAGGTTCAATATACAAAACAAATTCTTCAGTGTTGTGTGTTTCCTTGACTGATAAAGCCATCCAGATGGAAGGTGAAATGTTTCAGCAAAAAAATAAACTGTCCAGATGACCTGACTGAAAAATGTTGCCGCTTGTATACCTGAATTATTGAGCATGGACTGTTTTGTTTCCAGAAAAAATTACTCCCTCAATTACTAGGAGTGTTTGAAGAGGCATATGAATCAAGAATCCTGCCACTAACCTTACAGTCTGCACTAATTATCTTGGTTCCAAAGCCTGGCAAGTCATCAACAGAAAGGAGATCTTTAATGTGCTGCAATACTAAGATACTATGCAAGGTTTTGGCCAGGAGACTAGAGTTGTGTGCTCCATCCCTAATTTCTAACAATCAGAATGGATTTATTCTTGGGCGTCAGGCATTTCATAATATATGTAGAGTATTGAATATATTACATGAAAGGCATGATGCAAAAGATAACATAATCCTGGTGGTTTGTTCCACTTTGGAGTAAGCTGTTGGGGGAAGAATCAGTTTTGTTGTGTGTTTCCTTGACTGATGAAGCCTTCCAGATCGAAAGTGAAACGTTTCAGCACAAAAAAGAAACTGTCCAGATGACCTGACTGAAAAATGTTGGATAACATAATTCTGTCGCTGGATAATGAAAAAGCTTTCGACAGGAATGAATGGAAATATTTAATGGAGGTCTTGACAAGGTTTGGCATGGGAGAAAAATACCTTAAATGGGTGAAACTTTTATATACAGAACCAGCAGCAGAAATAATAATGAACAATAACATATCACAAACATTTAGTCTTTACAGAGGCACGTGACAAGGTTGACCTTTGGCCCCTCTTTTATTTTTGTTTGCTATTGAACTCCTGGCCTTGGCCATCCGACAGCATCCAAAAGTCTCTGGTATTAAAATAGGAGAATTTGAGCATATTATTTCACTCTTTTCTGATGATGTCGTTGTACATTTATCCAACTTGAATGCATCCATTTCAACAGTTGAGCTAATAAAATCCTTTGCAGAATTTTCTGGCTACAAAGTTAATAGTTCAAAGTCAACTATTATTTTTGAATAAATATTAAAGACAAAATCCAAAAATATTTACTCCCTTTTCATTTACCCAGGAGGGATTTACATATTTAGGAGTCAAAATAATCCTTGAAATTGAGAATATATTCTCACTCAACTATGATCCCATAGTACAGTCTACAAGCGAATTAATCTTTGAGCAGGTGGATGTCAATGCCGATCTCTATGCTAGGCCATATTAATATAATTAAAATGTCAATTCTCCCTAAATTTCTTTATTTATTTCAATCTATACCTCTTCCACTTTCATTAAATTTTTTTGTAGGCTCAGGAAACTGATCACAAATTTCGTATGGAATAACAGGCGTCCAAGACTCCAGCTCTCCTTATTGTGCCTTCCCTATGATAGAGGGGGGCTTCAACTACCTAACCTACAAAGGCACTATTGGGTGGCACAACTGCGTGCAGCTATGTTTTACTTTTCCTCTAATCCTCCAGCATGGACAGCTATACCATACCTTACCACACCATTTTATTTATAGAGCACTTAAAACAGCTACAAGGCCAACCAAAGTGCTGTACAGACAGAACAACAGACAACATACGATGCAATATTCAAAATTCAAATTCAAATATACTTTATTAATCCCAAAGGGAAATTAATTGTTGTTGTAGCTCATCTTGGTTTCATTAGAGTTGTTCCAGATGCTGATATCTTTGGGCAGGAAGGATCTATTGTAGCAGTCCGTCCCACCGCGGATCCGAAGAAACTGGCTACAGATGTCAATCTGTCCACCCAGACCCAACAGATGTCTCGGTCCTCTTGGGCAGCAGGACTGCCTGATTTGTAGAAAACCAAACTGTTGTTATGGTTATGCATCATAACAAATGTCCAAAAGTAAAAAAGGTTTCAGTAAAAATCCTGCCAGCAGCACAGCATCTGATATTAGAGGAAGTAATCATCCGATAAAAGCGATTTGCATTCAGAAAAAAGAGTAATTAAAGTTTTCCAAAACAAAAACTCAGAATGACTGTGAGAGCTACTTCAACATGCAGCCACCTTGAGCGGCGCAATTCTGGAATCCAAAATGCATTATATATATATATATATATATATATATATGCATATACAAAATGAAGTAAATCAAAAATATAGACATAAAAATGATGCAGATAATAAATATGACGACAAACCAGTGTGGAGCATACAGGTTCAAAACACAGATCCTCTGGTTTTGAAAGCTACTGAATAGTAGTGAGTTTTTAAACAGGATTTGAAAACCGAGAGGGAGGGGGCCTGTCTGACAAGCAGAGGTAACTCGTTCCAAAGTCTTGGTCCTGCTACAGAGAAGGCCCCGTCACCTCTGCGCTTAAGACGAGTTTCTGGAACTGTGAGGAGCAACTGGTCTGCTGACCTCAGGGAGTGTGGTGGGACATACGGTTGTAGCAGATCAGA
>NC_056510.1:46181874-46188996 GCF_014905685.2 Nematolebias whitei | reverse complement strand
GGGGAGAGACTGTTCAGCGATTTGTATACATACTGGAGTATTTTGAACTGAATTCTAAGGTGAACCGGTAGCCAGTGCAGTCAGGTCAAAACTGGTGTAATGTGCTCTCTTTTGCCTGTACTGGTTAAAAATCGGGCTGCTGCATTCTGGACCAGTTGTAGTCGTGCAATAGAGGTCTGACTGATAGCAAACATGAGTGAATTGCAGTAATCAAGCCTAGATGTAATGAATGCATGTATTACTGTCTCCAGGTTATTTTTGGACAATATGGGCTTCAGTTTAGACAGCCGCCTCAGTTGGAAGAAACATGATTTAACAATCATGTTTACATGATTAAGTTTCAGGGAAGGGTCCATTATCAGTCCAAGATTAATGACTCTTTGTTTTTTTGACAGGGTTAAAGTGGAAAGGTCAATGCAGTGGTTTGTGATCGTGTCGTTGGGAGGGAACAACATGACTTCAGACTTCTTTTCATTGAAACTTAAGAAGTTTAAAGCCATCCAGTCCCTGATGTCAGCCAGGTAGTCGAGCAGAGGCTGAATAGAGTATGTACCATTGTGTCTTAGGGGGAAGTAAATTTGACCGTTGTCGGCGTAGAAGTGAAATAGTATGTTGTGTTTCCGGAAAATAGCACCAAGTGGCAGCAGGTATAGAGAGAATAGGAGGGGACCCAGGATAGACCCCTGCGGAACCCCCCATTTAAGCTCTGTCGCTACAGAACTAAAATCCTTGATGGAGACACAAAAGATCTGTCAGTGAGGTAGGATCTGAACCAATTGAGGGCTGACCCAGTGATGCCCACCCACTGCTCCAACCTAGCAATGAGGATCTCATGGTCGATGGTGTCAAAGGCGGCTGTGAGGTCCAATAGGACAAACAGTACAGAATCACCAGTATCTGTGGATCTGAAGATGTCATTAAAAACCGTTGGTTATGTACTGTAACCCCAGATTCCATGAGTATAGGTGTAGCCCTTTAAGGCTGTCACTGGTGGGTTTTATCCCGTGATGCAAAGCATCGCACGGAAAAAATTTGGTCCACGCCCACCTGTTGTGTGGGCCACACCCGGTTCGTATAAATTACGTTAAGAGCGGGTAATCGGCTCCTAAATAGCTTTTTCTTAAACCATTTAGGAGCCAGTGAGGCCCGATGCTTAAAGGGCTACGCCTATACTCATATAACTTCCGGTAAGATGGCGCCCGTGTACATGGCTTGCAATCCACCTCTGCTGATGGTGTTCGGATTATTTTGTTTTTTTGCATTTCACATCTGTGACATCAACTCTCTGCTGGTGTATGACAGACAACAACTTTTGGATCTTCGTTTTTCTGTCACTGAAGTCGTTTATTTGGACAATTATGAGCGTACCTCTGGACCCCCCCCCGCTGGCGGACGTGCCAGCTTACCTTCACTGTGCTCCTCACCTGCCTGCCTGAAGATCTCGCTTCAGACGCCGGGGAAAATGTGCTGGTCAGCTGGTGAAGCTGAAAGCTCTGCGCGCTGCATCTTCCTCTCCAGCTAGCGGTCATGGTCTCCAGCTTCCTGCGTGCCCGGACCAGGTAACCAGCGGGAGTTGTCAGCCATTGCACAGCCCGGACCGACCTGGAGGGGCTGTTATTGAAAACCTGCGGCCATTAGCGCGCGCTAACTCCACCGCTGCTGGCTCTACTTTGGACAATATCCGGATGTGTTTGGTCAACGCAAGATCTGTTACCAACAAAACTTTTATGCTCAGGGATTACTTTCAAGAGCACGATCTGGACTTTCTGTGCATCACAGAGACTTGGATGTCTCCGGGTGAGACCAGCATCTTGACGGAATTACTGCCACTGAACAGTCTGTGTTTTAATGCCCCGCGGCCATCAGGCCGGCGCGGTGGTGGATTATTAACAATATTCAAATCAACTTTTGACTGTAAACAACTGCCCATCCCAGTTTTCCGCGCCAGCTTTGAGCTGAGCGTCTTTGAGCCGAGAGTCTTTGAACTCGGACATTCATCTCCGACGTTATTTGCACTTGTCTACCGTCCACCTCGGTCTAAGGATTTCATAAATGAGTTTTCTGACTTCTTGGCTGAAATCACACCAAAATATGAGCATCTTTTCATTATTGGTGACTTTAATTTGCATGTGTGCTGTCCTGAGAAGCCCTTGATTAAGGACTTTTTTGATTTATTGGACTCATTTAATTTAACTCAGCATGTAAACGGTCCCACCCAAGAGTGTGGACATACACTGGACCTTGTTTTAACTCATGATGTGACTGTTAATAATCTTGTTATTGGTGATAATGTTTTTTCAGACCACATGCCAGTCCGGTTTGAGTTCACCCTCCCCCATCTAACTCCTAAGTCCTGCATTCCTGCATGTCGTACTCGGACCATTAACCACTTCACTGCCGCACGTTTCACAGATGTTTATAACTCTTAAATGATCATTCAGCCCCCAGTGTTTCTCACCACCACTGAGGAGCTGACATCCCAGTTCAACTCTGTCTGCTTAAAGACTGGATCATGTTGCGCCTGTTAATTAAAACCAAAAAAATTAAAACTAAGAGCAGAACCTTGGCTGAGTGACGTCACCAAGGCCGCTAGGCAGCAATGTAGGAGGGCGGAACGAAAGTGGAGGAAAGACAGGCTGCATGTCTCTTTCCAGATACTTAAAGAGAGTTGGCGCTGTTATAAAAAAAACAGTAAAAGCTGCCAAATCAAATTTCTTCTCTGATATAATTACCTCAAACTCTCACAACCCACATGTTCTCTTCTCCACCCTAAACTATGTTCTCTACCTCACTGAACCATCACCTCTGGAAGCCTCGACTGAGCTGTGCGACAACTTCCTACATTTCTTTGTGGAAAAAACTGCGACCACCAGGGCTCTCATTTCCCCTCCAACTCATGACCCATCCATCCCACCTCAATCTGTAGCTCCTTTTGACCATTTTGAACCAATCACTCTTATCTTCTCTAGAGCAGGTCATGTGCAGCTTGAAAACTTCTGGTTCCCCCTTTGATTTGGTCCCCCCTCGACTACTAAAGGAGGTTTTTCCTACTCTAGGTCCGTCCATTCTTGCCATTATAAACAGTAGTTTATCCACTGGCGTGGTGCCAAAATCCTTTAAACATGCTGCTGTCCAGCCTCTCCTGAAAAAAACAAACCTTGACCCCTCAGTCGTTTCCAACTTCCAGCCTGTCTCCAAACTCCCATTTGTTTCTAAAGTACTGGAGAAAATAGTCGAGTCCCAGTTGAAGTGCTTCCTGGAGGATCACGCCATTTTAGAGCTATTACAATCTGGCGTTAAACCTCTCCACAGCACTGAAACTGCCCTGCTGAAGGTCTTTAACGACATCTTCAGATTCACAGATACCCATGATTCTGTGCTGCTTGTCCTGTTGGACCTCAGAGCCGCCTTTGACACCATCGACCATGAGATCCTCATTGCTAGGTTGGAGAAGTGGGTGGGCGTCACAGGACTAGCCCTCAATTGGTTCAGATCTTCCCTCCCTGACAGTTCCTTTTGTGTCTCCATCAAGGATTTTAGTTCCGCAGAGGCAGAGCTTAAATGGGGGGTCCGCAGGGGTCCATACTGGGTCCCCTCCTATTCTCTTTGTACCTGCTGCCGCTTGGTGCTATTTTCCGGAAACACAACATGCCCTTCTACTTCTATGCTGATGACTGTCAAATTTACTTCCCCCTAAGACACAATGGTACATGCTCTATTCAACCGCTGCTCAACTGCCTGGCTGACATCAGGGACTGGATGGCTTTAAATTTCTTAAGTTTCAATGAAAAGAAGTCTGAATTCATGTTGTTCCCTCCCAACGACATGATCACAAACCACTGCATCGACCATTCCACTTTAACCCTGTCAGAAAAAACAAAGAGTCACTAATCTGGGCGTGATAATGGACCCTTCCCTGAAACTTAACAATCATGTAAACATGATTGTTAATTCATGCTTCTTCCAACTGAGGCGGCTGTCTAAACTGAAGCCCATATTGTCCAAAAATAACCTGGAGACAGTAATACATGCATTCATTACATCTAGGCTTGATTACTGCAATTCGCTCCAGTTTGGTATCAGTCAGACCTCCATTGCACGACTACAACTGGTCCAGAATGCAGCAGCCCGATTTTTAACCAGTACAGGCAAAAGAGAGCACATTACACCAGTTTTGGCTTCACTGTACTGGTTACCGGTTCACTTTCGAATCCAGTTCAAAATACTCATGTATGTCTACAAATCACTGAACAGTGTCGCCCTCCCCTATCTCTCTGATTTGCTACAACCGTATGTCTCACCACGCCCCCTGAGGTCAGCGGACCAGTTGCTCCTCATAGTTTCAGGAACTCGTCTTAAGTGCAGAGGTGACAGGGCCTTCTCTGTAGCAGGACCAAGACTCTGGAACGAGTTACCTCTGCTTGTCAGACAGGCCCCCTCCCTCTCGGTTTTCAAGTCCCGTTTAAAAACTCACTACTATTCAATAGCTTTCAACACAAGATGATCTGTGTTTTGATCCTGTATGCTCTACACTGGTTTGTCATCATTATCTGCATCGTTTTTATGTCTATATTCTGATTTACCTCATTTTGTATTTTGCTTTGTGTGTTACCTGTTGTTTTGTCTGTACAGCACTTTGGTTGGCCTTGTTGCTGTTTTAAGTGCTTTATAAATAAAGTGGTATGGTATGGTATAGAATCTGGGGTTACAGTACGTAACCAACGTTCCATTTTGTATAGGCTTTGCCCTTAACCCACCAGCTGTCGCTGGTGGGTTAAGAGCGAAGCAGATGTAGTCTCCGCCTCACTGGGTCCATTCGAACACCATAAGAAGCACCCGCTTGCCCAAAAACAACATCTTATCACTCAGCTCTCCATGTGCGTAAATACGCATTGCGTAATTACGCGTACCATGCACAGACACGCATTGCGTAATTTACTCATTCCGAGTGCAAGAACACCCCGGAAAGATTTTCAACAGAAAAAAGGAGAGGCTGAAAAAGGCTGTGAACGGAGCAGATCCACGGCTCTTCAATATGAACAGATTAATAATAAGTGAACTGATTATTAATCAATGAACTGATTGATGACAGTAGCCATGAACTGATTAATAACCATAGAACAAGAACAACAGTCATAACCTGTGACTGATAACAACATCTCACACTGTAAATGCATGCAGTCAGATGTGAGTTTAAACGAGATTCCATGAAACTACAATATTCATTCTGTTAAGGCACTAAGGACAGAATGTGTCATGGAACAAGCCGTCACATAAATAGAAGCGAATAAATTAACAGGATGTTGACCACACGGTCGCAGTGCAAATATCCTGCATTGACATACTATTATGCAAAGCAGTCGAAGATGCGATACCTCTGGTCAAGTGCGCCCTGAGGTTGTCAGGAGGCTCTAAATCTGATGATCTGTAGGCTTCAGAAATGGCCTCATACAGCCAGTGTGACAGGCGCTGAGTGGATAACGGGTGACCTGCAGATGCGTCTCTATAGTGCACAAACAAATGTTAAGTCTGACGCAATGCCGCCGTGCGTGTTACGTAACACGTCAACGCAAGTACAGGGCAGAGAAGATGGAAAGATGCTTCTTCTGATTGTGGGGAGGAGGGAAAAAATCCTCCAATGATATCGCTCTTGATTTAAAGAGCTCGTGATGTTTTAGGCATAAAACGCTGGATTAGGCCTCAGATCAGCTGAGCTGCCATCAGCCTAGGTTCTGAGACATGACGGAGCGACAGAGAGGGCAGATAATCACTCACACTCTTAGCTGATGCTAAAGCCAACAGCAGGGCTGTTTTAAAAGACAAGAATTTAATCGGAAACTGAGCTAGTGGCTCAAATGGAGCTTTGATCAGGGCTCGCAGGACCAGCGTTAAATCCCACTGTGGAGCAAGTGGGCGTGAAACAGGCCTGCATCTCTGTACACCTTTTAAAAAACACTTCATCAGTGGATGATTAAAAGCTGTTCTGTCCCCGAAACCTTCGTGACAGGAAGAGATGGCTGCAGCGTGCGTTTTAATCGTGCTGAATTCCAGATTTATGTCCATCAGCTGCTGCAGAAAGGACAGCACGCCACCTATGGGGACATGAGGTGGCCTCTACACCTTTCTGCGTACAGCAGCGCTGAAAAACTGTCCACTTTGATGTGTACAGAGCTGTGGTAGATGCAGCACGTGAATCCTAGATCGTACACACTACATCTTGAGAGAGACCCATCCTCTCTAAGCGGATCCGCTCAGCGGACAGACTCAAAGGTGCTGACCTATTTCTGGGTAAGTCCTGATCGCTCCTCCCGCCTGGAGGAGAGCATCCTCCCTCCACTGCAGTTTCCACAGGCGCCTTGATAACATATGTCATAGAACTGGGAACCATGGGGCGTTCACACGCTCGGGAGCCACCAGGAGAGCTGTCAGTCCCTCCTCCTGAACTCGGTTCAGAAAACCGTGATATCAGAGGGAGTGGGGGAAGTGCGTAAAGAAGCATTTTGGGCCACAGGCTGTGAGCAAACACAACCACCCCTAGCGGTGGTTCGTCCCACGGGCTTAGTGAGAACCATAGTTGACACTGAGCTTTCGTGTTGCAAACAGGTCCACAGCCGCTTTGCTAAATTTCTGCCACGTCTGAGCCATCAGCTCTGGATGGAGGGTCCAGTCCCCGTGACGCGGGACGTCCCTGGACATCACATCCGCCCCCTGTTTAGAACACCGGGGATGTACATTGCTCTGATGGAGAGCAGATTTTGGTGTGCCTAACACAGCAGCTGTCTCACAATGTGTAACATTTGGGCTGAGCGCGCACCCCCCTGCCGATTATGTATGCAACAGTCACTTGCTGTCTGTGTGAGTCAACACATGATGATTCCGCAACACAGAGGCAAAGTGCTGAATCACATTCAAAAACCGTGACAATACAAAAACCATTTATATGAGTTGCTGTGTGGTGTGGCCACAGCGCCCCCACAGCTTGAGAAATGTATGTGCCTCTGTGAAGTCTGACACGTGTGACATAAGTCTGCTGACGGAAACAACTGTTATCATTCTGCCGGTTTCACGTGAGTTGTGTAGTGAACTAAGCCTCAGGTCAAGTCCTGACCCTGAGGGCCTTCC
>NC_056510.1:46179257-46181774 GCF_014905685.2 Nematolebias whitei | reverse complement strand
AGGGACGTTTATTAACTCAAAAATGCTTCTGAGAGAAATAAACAAAATGTTTAATTTCACCAAAATATCCTAAACACGAAGTGAGACTGATTTCAAGTTTCCAACAGGAGGTGGCAGTGTAACCTTATTTATTTTAACCTGTCACTGTTTGTGACGTCCAGTAGGAGTCGCGATGACTTCCTGTGGCTTTGGTGACATCCGGTCGTTAGCCGTTAGCTTAAAAATTTAGCATCGGCTAGCGTGGTCCAAAATCACCATTTAATGACGGATTTAAAACTTGAACGTGGCAAAGTTTCAGCGATTAGGCTTTTAATAATTGGATCAGCGGTTCAGAGCCAACTTTAAAGCGTTTTTCAACTTTAAACAACAGATTGAAATTCACTATGAAGACGAGCTTCATTTCCGGGTCACGTGACTGAATCAACCAATGAGCAGAACAGCAGCGGGGGTGGGTTTTACGATCTGACATCAGATGAAGTGACGACAGACACGTCACTCGTCTCTCCAGCAAATCAGAGCTACCCAAACAGCGGTTTTCGACCAATCGCTGCTCGTTATTTCAGCTAGCGTGTTAGCGATTAGCCTGAACATTCCGGTCAACTTTCGTCCATTAACTTCTCAAAATGCACAGTTTCACTGTTACAGATGTAACGAAGCAATTTTAACAGTGGCCTGAGCCAGTGCCCAGTTTCAAAACAGCAGTTTATCCATTCAACACGACTCGTTCGAATGAATCAGAACCGAGTCCGACAGCTGAAAGGGGTCAGAACCCCCGTCCCTCTCTGCGACAGTTTACAGAATAAAGCGTTTTACCACAAACCCAGCTTCAGTTACACAACAGATGTACAAATTTCAGCTTTTAAAATGAACACATTGACTTAACTTCAGCTCTCTTAACACCACAACTGAAACATATCACTGTATTTTCTCTGAACACCACAGCTGCAAAACGCTGCGTTTCACAGTCGAACAGAAATCTGCACTTTTAAGCTAATTTCAGTTAAGATCAGATATGCCAACATGATAAATTCAATTGTTACACGAATAACAGTCCATTCATGAAACCATACGAGGCCACCAGTATGTAATGACATAATACCTGTGTCTGATATTATCCATAATTTAAACGGATTCTTTCATTTTTCTGGACTGAGTACTATCGTGTTTTGAATATTAAATGTGGATGGAAACGTGTTTTAATTTCTGACTCACCAACAACAGTGGGTCGTTTATTAAAATGATTTAAACACATCACACATTTACAATAATTGGCAGATTGATTACAATAACACAGCTTAATTAGTGAGATTTACAATGAGAAAATCATACGGCCATGATTTCCTCACCTGCAGCTTTTGAAACCAACAGACATTTCTGAAAATATCTGGATTAATTACTGGCAGATAGAAGAGTTTTAAAGATGGGAAATGAAGGAGTTTAAATGGAGAGGAAAAGATGGATGAAGATGTAGGTCTGTAGACCAGAACGACACGCTCCCTTGAAGCGCAGCTTAATCCACGGTACACTGGTAGTTGAAGATCGACTCTTTTACCTTTCTGAAGATATTTCAGTTCCGGCGTAAAGTTCCACTTCAAGCCACCTTTCAGCGTCTCCGTAAGAACAGCTGTGTCCTCAGGAGTCGTGAGATCGTCACAGAACAGACTTCTTCATTGTTCAGAGCGTTCGTCGAGTAGCCACAGCGAGACGTCGTGGCATCGACGGACTCTGGTCATTCCATTAGAAACTGATCGAACTTCTGTTCTTCTGAACTTCTCGTTCGAGGTTCTCCCTGGAACTCTGGTTCTCTCTGGAACGTTGTTCAGCTTGGAACTCTTGTTCTCCTTGGAACTAGGAAGTGTTGACCCTTTTAAAGAGGTCACTTCCGGTTCCTCTGAGAACTTCCTGATTGGTTGAAAGAACCAACAGGGGTGTGGTCTTAGTGACGTAAGAGGGTCATTAAAAGTCAAGGAGAAAGCGTAGATGTTTAAGAACAGACAGAAAGATGTTTTTGGAACAGACAGAGAAATGTTTAGGCGAAATGACAGACAGCAGGTGCCAGCTCCTCTATTTCTGTCTGAGAGGATTTAAAAACATGACAGTTCGTTCCAATAAACTTGTTTGCGTTTGTCTCCGACTTTTGACCGACATCACAACTTGCTCATTTCAGACAGAAGATCAAGAAAATGAATAATTACTCTGTAACAGACATTTAACTTGATTTCTACTTTGAATGAGGATTAAAAATCATTAATACTGTTTCACAGTTGATTTAAAATGAGTAGTTCACTTCAACATTTAAAATGGTTTGAACTAAACACACTTTGATTATCAAGATATTGTAAAATAGTAATGATAATAAAAAAGAGAGTGTTCTTTCAATTGATCAGTGCAGGATACAATTAGAAAGTCTCTGGATGAGCTTAATTTGTATTTCTGGATACAAATCAATGAAATAACAGTTCCTGTTCCAGGAAGGCCCTCAGGGTCAGGACTTGACCTGAGGCTTAGTTCACTACA
>NC_056510.1:46178162-46179157 GCF_014905685.2 Nematolebias whitei | reverse complement strand
TTAAAATATTCTAGGGGGCGCTAGAGAGGCTATTGCGCAATCATCATTGTTTCCTGTTCAAGGGGCGGGCAATGATCGATCATAGTGATTTTCATGAACCTCGGATCAAATCTGTGGAATTCAGAGCCAAACGTATTGTAACGGCGTCACTTCTGACTTCTCCACGCCGCCACGCCCACATCCTCCAGGGGAAACGCTTTGCGCTTCAAAGCAAGTCAGACCAACTTGTTATCTGCCTTCTAACACAGAATCATCCTGATTGGGTCAAGAGTGTCAGGGAGGGAGCATTCCAAGCAAAAAAAGTCACTTCCTGTTCTGAGGGGGCGGGGCTTTGATGACGTCAAAATTTGACCTCAGGGTATCGTCGGGCAAGGGACAGGGATGACTCGTGCCAAATTTGGTGCAAATGTGTTTTTCAAGTTGAAAGTTGTAGCGTTTGGAAATTTATGGCGTGAAGCTCAACTTTGAGGCCTGGCCACGCCCCTTTAACAAAACGAAACCGAAAGCTTTTGATAACTTTTACTCTCCAATGTCTTAAGGGCCTAATAACCAAGTTTTAAGTCAATCCTTCAAAATCCCTAGGAGGAGTTCGTTAAAATTCGCCGTTAAAAACGCCCAAAAATTAACCTTTGACCCAAAATGGCCGACTTCCTGTTGGTTTTGGACCGGAGCGCCAAGAGACTTTTTCATAGGTCCTGAGAAGATACACACGTTCACCGAGTTTCAGATTTATCGGTCGAAAAATGGCTCGGGGCTGAGGTTTTAAAATATTCTAGGGGGCGCTAGAGAGGCTATTGCGCAATCATCATGGTTTCCTGTTCAAGGGGCGGGCAATGATCGATCATAGTGATTTTCATGAACCTCGGATCAAATCTGTAGATTTCAGAGCCAAACGTATTGTAACGGCGTCACTTCTGACTTCGCCACGCCGCCACGCCCACATCCTCCAGGGGAAACGCTTTGCGCTTCAAAGCAAGTCAGACCAACTTGTTATC
>NC_056510.1:46174473-46178062 GCF_014905685.2 Nematolebias whitei | reverse complement strand
CTAACACAGGATCATCCTGATTGGGTCAAGAGTGTCAGAGAGGGAGCATTCCAAGCAAAAAAAGTCACTTCCTGTTCTGAGGGGGCGGGGCTTTGATGACGTCAAATTTTGACCTCAGGGTATCGTCGGCCATGGGACAGGGATGACTCGTGCCAAATTTGGTACGATTCTGTTTTTCAATGTGAAAGTTGTAGCGTTTGGAAATTTTTGGCGTGAAGCATAATTTTGAGGTCCGGCCCCGCCCCCTCAACATACGTCGGTTTGCACCGTTTTGATAACTTTAGGTCCCCCATGCCTACTGAGCAAAATGGCAAAGGTTTGAAACCGATTGAGCGAAATCCCTAGGAGGAGTTCGTTCAAATTCGCCGTGTACGAAAAGTGAAAAACGGCCAAAATTGACCCTTTGACCCAAAATGGCCGACTTCCTGTTGGGTTTAAGGCATACCTCCAAGAGACTTTTTTTCTTGATTCGGTGGGTTCTACCTATGTACCAAATTTCAGCTCTCTAGGACTTACCAGTTTTCATATCTCACGTTAGGGGGCGCTGTGGAGCAGTTTGGCCACGCCCACTTTTGGATCCATTACAGTTCAAAAATTTTACTAGGGGGACAAGTTTTGGTGAAGTTTGGTGAGTTTTGGGATATGCTAAGGCCTCCAAAAATGCGTCCCAAAAGTCCCAAGAAAAATAATAATAAACAGCACAGTTACAATAGGCCTTCGCAGCGCTTTGCTGCTCGGGCCTAATAATAAGAAACGACACAATTACAATAGGCCTTCGCAGCGCTTTGCTGCTCGGGCCTAATTACAATTAAGGAAAAAACAATAAACACATCAAAAAAAGCAATGGACAAATTAAAAGATGATTTACATAAACAAAGCTGTAAAGACGTGTATGTTGATGATGTGAACAGATCATATGATGAGTTTATGAATATTTTAGGAGCTCTGTATGAAAAGAATTGTGTGCAAAATAATTGTACAAAGAGAAATGTTGTTGACCAACCATGGATGATGAAAGGGTTGAGAAATGCTTGTAAAAAAAGAATTATTTGTATACATGTTTCTTGAAATTGAGAACACAAGAGGCTGAAGAGAAATATAAGAAGTATAAAAATAAATTAGTAGGGATTATAAGGAAACACAAGAAGGAATATTATAGTGATTTATTAAATAAAAGCAATGGTGATATGAAAGCTACATGGCGAGTAATAAATAATGTTCTGAAAAGTCATAAAGCAAAAACAGGTATTTCACAATATTTTTTGAAGGATGACGATGAAATCCATGATGAAAATGAAATTGTAAATGGATTTAATCATCATTTTGTGAACGTTGGATCAAGACTTGCAGCTAAAATACCAAAAGTAGACAATAATGTGAACCATTCAGTTATAAGTTGTGACAACAGTATTTTTCTTAATGGAACTGACAAAGAAGAAATAATGACTGTTGTAAAAAATCTTACAGATAAGAGATCAAAAGACTGGGTGGACATGGATATGATGTTTGTAAAGGACATAATGAGTTATGTTATCGAGCCGTTTACATATATTTGTAATTTATCATTTTCAAAAGGAATATTTCCAGACAATATGAAAGTAGCTAAGGTAGTTCCTCTCTTTAAAAATGGTGATAAATGTGTGTTCAATAATTATAGACCAATATCCTTATTACCACAGTTCTCAAAAATTCTAGAAAAACTGTTTGTGACCAGATTAGATAAATTTATTACTAAACAAAACATTCTAAGTAGCAGTCAGTATGGGTTTAGAGCAAAAAGCTCTACATCAATGGCTCTCATGGAAATAATGGAACAAATAACTACTGCTGTCGATCAAAAACAGTATTGTGTTAGTATTTTTGTTGATTTAAAAAAAGCATTCGATACTATTGACCACACTATTCTCCTTGAAAAATTAAATAAATATGGTATAAGAGGACCAGCATTACACTGGGTATCTAGCTATTTAAAAGATAGGAAACAGTTTGTACAAATAAATGGTGTAAGATCTGACCTCTGCAATATCACTTGTGGAGTTCCTCAAGGTTCTGTACTTGGACCAAAGTTATTTAGTTTATATGTGAATGATGTGGTAAATGTGTCAGGACTCCTTAAACTCCTATTTGCAGATGACACCACATTTTTTTGTTTGGGTAAAGACATAGAACGGATGTTGGAGTTGATGCAGACAGAATTTGTAAAAATACAAACTTGGTTTAAACTTAATACATTTTCACTATACTTAGATAAAACTAACTATATGATATTCAGTTATAAAAAGAGAAATGTCAATGTTCCATTTAAAGTTGAGGGTGTTGAGATTTGTAGTTAGTGAGGTGAATTATTTGGGTGTTATTATTGATGAAAAGCTAACATGGAATCATCACGAATTATGTAAGAATAGAAATAGCTAAATCGATGGCAGTACTTTACAAAGTAAGGGAATTATTAAATAATAAAGTTCTGTATATTGTGACGTCCAGCCGGACATATTGGAATGGCGGTCGAGGAAGACGTGAATAATAGTTGCTTTATTGTCCTGATGCACGCTCAATAATCAGACTGAGGAAGTCTTTCGGATGAAAGGCGAAACGTTTCTACTTTTTTCTTTTTTTCTTCTTTGTTTTGTTTTTTTGAATGTCCAAAGGACCAGACTTAACTTTTTTAGTTGCTTTATTGCTAACTTAAAATGGTTACTGTCGGCAGCAACCACGCCAGTACAAGAACAAACTCTCCAACTGTCAAACACACTCGTGCACACACCTGCGAGTTCCCGCACCAACTTCTCCTCCAACCAGCTGTCACTCACCGCTCTGCTCCTCCAATCACACGCTTGTCTTAAACTTCGTACAGAATGCATAACAATCAGTAAACAGAACATTTGAACCAAGAGAACACATTGTTAACTGGAATATTACTGTAGGGTCGTCACACTATGTTGTAGAACACAATCATTGTTTCACACTTAATTTATTGTACTGATGTTTGGGGGGAAGTGTGTAAAATAATTATAAATCATATTTTTAGTTTACAGAAAAGAACTGTAAGACTTATTACTAGAAAGCATTTCAGTCACCCGTTAAGTAGTTTATTTTATGAACTGGAGTTATTGAAGTTCCATGATTTGGTAGATTATAGTATTTTATCAGTTATGTATAGGGCTCAAAATAACACATTACCATTAAATATCTGAATAAATTTTGTTAAAAGAGGAAGTTGTTGTAATCTTAAAGGGAGAGAGATATTTGTAAAACCGAAATTTAGAACTTGAAGGGACGGTCTACCTCCATCCAAGAAATGAGATTATGGAATAATCTGGAGAGTGATGTTAAAAATGCCAGATCAATGTTTATGTTTAAGAGAATGATCAAAGTTGGTTTGTTAAAAAAATATGAAATAGCTTAATGTGTATTTGTATGAATTGTTGTTCAAGAAGGAGTTATTTCTTTTATTTTTGTTATTTAAAGATTATTATTGTTTGAATTAATTGTTTGGAAAAACGGGGCAGAGATAAGATTTTTTTCTTCTTTCTGATGCCTTTCATTTTATTTGTGAATGTATTTCTTATTGTATATTGAATTGTTTTGT
>NC_056510.1:46168563-46174373 GCF_014905685.2 Nematolebias whitei | reverse complement strand
TATATATATATATATATATATATATATATATATATAATTGTATTTTAAGACAACCACTCTAATAATTTGATATTGATAATTGAGTTTTAGAAAATCTTTATTTATTGACAAATTATTATTATTATTACATTAAAAAACATGTACAGTTTACATTAATAAAGTTTTATATTGAAATAACTATTTTTTACTTTACAAAATAAAATCACAATTACTTAAATATAAACATACAAGACATAATTTTTAGAGCGCATATGTTTTTAATTAATAGCATAAAATATTTAAGGTTGAATTAATTTTAAATAGCTGAATGTTTTAAATGTATATCTTTAACATGTTGAAAAAACTTGTTTTTTGTTTATTCTAATTTTTACAGTTTTTCTATAAAGTCACACTTTAACTTTAGAACAATTAATATTGTGCCATAAGAGTTTTGTTTATTTGTGGATACCTTTTTATGTTTCTGCTTATTTTAAAAAGTATGAACACTTTAATTTTCCTGTATAATACTTTGCAATGAAATAATAGTTACTTGAAAAGAAAAACATTTATTTATAACAGTTGTAAGAATAAAAAAATATAACTTCAATTCAATGCTTAAATTAAATTACTGACTTAAGTTTAAAACATATATTTTTCATTTATAAAATTCAAACAATGATTTACCATATGTCACAATCTTTTGAGATATTTAAACTTTTGAGATTTTTATTCATCTTGTTTTATCTGCAGTTTTCAGGTTTGAGCTACATTTACAAATGTTTTTTTCTTCTTTCAGCAGCTCACACTCACAGTTACTGTAGTACTCTGATGTACAGATATGTAAATGTAGTCCCTTCAAGTTTTGGCTGTGTTCTTCTTACAGATAATGATGTTACTTAATGAACACGTTTCATTTTAAGAGACAGGAACATGTGATCAGTTCAACGCGACCTAATGTGGTGGTTTTCATAAAGTCTTTTGTTTCAGAGTGTGTGAAAAAGTGAGGAATCCTGCTGCTTCAGTAAATGCTGCTAAACTGCCCGTCTTTCTTGTTTAAAGCTTAGATCTGAGAGTGACGTCGCCAGCAGACCTCGGGAACACAAACCAGGATTTCAGGCCCACATGTCGGGGAGGAGGGGTCCATCACACACGAGATGGGGCGGATGTCGATGACAGCACAGAGAGAGTGCGAGACAGTAAAACTCATATTTAGAATCATATCAGCACTGCAGTGATCAAAGCTTATCGTCCCAACGTATTCTGAAGACCGTAAAGAAAACAACAATCCACTTTCCTCCCAACTACTTGTAGACAACTGGAATCCAAAGTGAAGTGGGTGAAGCAGCAGAATCCCAAACGCTCAGAGTCCAGCTGCTCACGGCTCCGCTCCCTTTTCCAATAAAGTCCAGTATTTTCTTTGGTTGCCTGTCGTGTTATTACACGTGGAGCTGGCGTGTTGGACATGGGGGTCGCCTCGCTGCCAAGTTATGTGGCATGAAGCTAACTGGGAATAAAAATAGGACTGGATGTGTGTGCAGTGGTGGAGGAGGGGGTGGTAAAGAAACACAGATGGACTGAGCTCAGACACACATCCAGTGTGAGGGCAGAAGAGAACAGCTGCTCTCACTTCTCCTTCTGCTCTTCATGGACTTACGCTCAAGTTGTGCTAACGGAAAGAGCATTATAATCCACCGGAAGTCCTTGGTGTGTCCCAGGCTGGCCGTGATGGGGACTTTAGGCCAGCGTGTGTTGTTGCAGTGTCCATGACTTCACAGCTCAGATGATGGCAACAAGAATCAGCGGCAGCACACGTTCTGTCGGCACGTCTGCAGGTGAACACCTGAACTCACAGCAAACAATCCGTTCTGTTGTTGATTTATAAACGTATAAAAACACGTTCATCTACAAGGCACGTCTTTTGATCCCATCTGTAAAATAATCTGAAGAGCATCTCATCAGGTTATGATCCAGTAAAGGTTTGTTGATGGGAACAGTTCTGTGATTGAATGCAGTCTGGCAGACGGTTCAGGGAGGTGGGGCGCTCCCCCACGTAACAAATGAATCCACCCCGCAAAGTAGTTCCTCCTAATAAATAATAGAAATCACTTGACTACGTGTCACAATGAATTAATCATTTATCATAATATAATCTTTCACTTAATGTACTGTTTTGTTCTGCCTGTTTTTTCAGCTATTTTGACAAATTGAATGGAATTTAAAATGTTTTTTATGATTCATGCTCAGTGTTTTACTTATGGAGCGATACAGTACAACTCCACATTCATCAAGTGGATGGATCATATTACTGATCACATCTTCCTGTGGGCGGTGACGGGAACAGGCAGCTCCAGAGTCTCACTGGGGTGTCAGATATTCTGCGTGGACCCCTCCTCACACCCTGGACCTGCTGTGTCCATCACTGGAGACGTTCTGCTGGAACGTGGACAGGAGCAGGCTGGGGGGGGGGGGGGGGGACGAACAGAAAACTGACGACAGAGGAAGAATAAATAAATCAACAGTATTGTATTTAACACGGCAGGATTTAATGGATCCAGTTCAGAGCCTTCCAACAGTGTGTGGCTGTGACAGGTCAGAGGTCAAAGCTTTGATTTAGAAATCGTGTCTGTGGAGCCGAACTCTAGTTATTGGAATGACTCCACAGAACTTCTTTCCCCAATTTAACTTTGTTAATCTGGAGAATGACTGCAGAATTATTACTTAAAAAAAAAAAAAAAATCTAATCCAGAAAGCTGTTTGTTTAATTTGACCCAGCTAAGATTAAAAATACTTGTTTCAGATGGAGGTGGGAGGCACCCACTTCTAGGGTTGTTATAGATAAACCGATACGACCGGATATCCGGTTTGACAAGCTAGCGATATGGTTGTGTCGGTAGCAGCCGTATAAATCGACAGCAACCAGCCACAAATGCTGAGATGAACCGGTTGAAGAGACATGAACCGGGTATCGCGAGACTAGCTCGGTTGACAGTGCGTTTATAAAACAACGCGAGAGTCGGAAATGCCCGCGAAGCTATTCTCACGCATGCTCCGTAGCTCACCAAGACAACGAGAATGGATGTAAATAGTAGCAGCGTTAGCGGGTCACCGAGAAAGATTTTCAATACAGCAGCCAGACAAAAGTCTAAAGTGTGGAACGTTTTCGGGTTTTACAAGAAGGACGGAAAACTCGACAAAAACCACGCTATTTGTAAGCTATGCAGAGCACCTCTGAAGTACACTGGTAGCACAACAAACCTTGATCAACATGCAACGAGAAAACACAGAGAGGAGTATGGCGAACTTCTCAAGCCCCATAACAACGAGCAGGAGCAGGCAGCTGCCACACAGAGAGCGACGGGTAACGTTATCACTAAATTTTACGGGCAACTCGGCGACAGTTCATCACGAGCTAAGGATATAACGGCATCAATAACCCGTTTCATAGCTAAGGGCTTATGGCCGTACAATATAGTGGAGGGGGAAGGATTTCAGGATTTGATTCATACGTTAGAGCCCAGATATAAGATTCCGTCCCGGCAGCATATCACAAACACATGCATGCCAGCGTTGTATGCCCAAGTGAAGAGCCAAGTTGAAAAAGAATTGGCACATGCAGAGCGAGTTGCTGTTACAACCGATGCCTGGACGTCATGCTCCACTGAGTCTTATGTGACCATCACTGTCCGCTACATCTCTCCAGACTGGAAGTTAAATGTGCATGTGTTGCAAACCAGGGCATTCAAAGGATCCCACACTGGGAAAAACATTGGTGCTCTGCTAAAACAGGCATGTGTTGACTGGAACCTTCTTGATAAAGATCCAGCCCTGGTGACAGACAATGCCACAAACATGGTATTAGCTGGAGTGGAAGCAGAGATGACCCCTCACCTCATGTGCTTTGCACACACTATTAATCTCGCCACACAGAAAGCCTTTAAAGTTGACACAGTAGCAAGGTTGCTGGGGAGAGTGAGGAAAGCCGTTGCCTTTTTTCATCATAGTGTGAGGGCTGCAGAAATCCTTCAAGAGAAACAGAAACAACTAGCCTTGCCTTCCCACAAACTCATCCAAGATGTATCCACGCGGTGGAATAGCTCCCATGACATGCTTGAACGCTTTTTTGAGCAACATCCTGCGATTTCTGCAGCACTCATGTCCAGGGACCTCAGAAAGGAGAAGAGGTGAATACTCTCAAGGACAAAGACTTCTGCGACATTGAAGACATTGTCAAACTGATGGCGCCGGTCAAACTTGAGACTACCAGCATGTCTGAAGACAAGCGACCCACACTCTCAATGATTCTTCCTGTAAAAGCAAAGCTTAAAAAGAACTTTGAACCATCAGATGAAGACTCAGTGTTAATCAGAGAGATGAAGCAGGCGTTCAAGAATGACTTGGAGAAACGCTACACAGGCCTTGAACATCTCTTCCACACTGCAGCAGCTCTGGACCCCCGTTTTAAGTCCCTGCCCTTCCTCAGTAACCATGATGCAGAGAGGACATTCACAAGCATATCAGCAGAAGCAGCATCCCTGCATCACAAGGTAAATCCCCCAACACACTGTCAAAATACATGTTACAGTACATTCAGTTACAGTCTGCTGTGTTTTGTTGCTGTCATTAGATATATTCTGACTACTGTTTATTTGATTCTTTACACTGCATTTAACCATACTGTACACTAAATGTTATTTCATGTTTTATTTCTAGGTAACGGGGGGTTCAGTTCAGAGAGGTCCAGTGCAGACTGATCCATGTCAGAGTGAACCTGCAAATGGAGATCCGGACGTCTGCATTGATGTACCCCAGACCCAAGATGAGCATAAAGGTTTGTGTGTTTTATAACTTGTGATCAAGAACGAGAAGACTTTGTCTTAAACTTGTGCTGCAGTCATAGTATCAGTATAAAACACATTCACTATAATAAGAGGATCTGCATGCAAAGAAAGAGTTAAATAATAATGATGATGATACATATTTTACATATGTACACGAGTCCTTACATAAATAAATTCTGAACATCAAATGAAGATTTATACATAAAATGGTAGTCAATTAAAAAACTTCATGGCAAACATAGCCAGTAATATATGGTTCTTGTTTTCTATTTCAGATGATAAACCTCCTTGTAAAAAGAAGAACATGTCAGCCCTGGACCAGCTGTTGGGAGAAGACTTTCAAGTAAGGACGGCATCTAGATCTGTGAGGGACCAGGCCAATGAAGAAGTCAAGAGGTACAGAGAGCGTGATCCTTTGCCCCTGAACAAAAACCCACTACAGTGGTGGAAAGAGCAACAGGACTTGCCACTGCTGTCATCTGTGGCTAAAATGTATCTGTGCATACCGGCCACCAGTGTGGCATCTGAGAGAGTTTTCAGCACTGCAGGAGATGTTGTTTCCACAAAACGCAGTCTACTCAAACATGAGCATGTGGATCAGCTGATTTTCCTTAAGAAAAATCTGCTGCAAAAAAAAGATGAGGACAGTGATTATGATGAATAAAAATATAATGTAGGTAAACATACAAACATAAGGAAGTGAACTACTTCACTGTGTTTGAGTTCAGATTGAACCTGACGTGAATGTAGAAATGCAGGACATTACTTTTGTTTAGACTACCTCACCAGGTCAGAAAGCTGCACTTTGATTTCTTTTATACATGTAATCGGCACTTTGACTGTTGATATGTGCTGCTGATTATCCATGCTGCTGATCTGATCTCATGCTGCTGTTTAAATGACATGATGTTATATTAATCTGTGCCCACCTGCTCACACAAACTCATGTTCGTGCTGCTGTTGTTAGGCGTACTGTTCTTGCATTATGTTTTT
>NC_056510.1:46164465-46168463 GCF_014905685.2 Nematolebias whitei | reverse complement strand
ACTGGGACGTTATGTTTAGAAAATAAACGTCTCAGTTTCTCTGATACTCCCTCAACATATGGAATGACCACTGGTCTGGGTCTGGGTTCCTCCTTTTCACCTGTTGGCTGACTGGAGTCCTGTTTGGGTTTCTTCTCTGCTTTTAGGAAGGCCCAGTTAGGATATCCACATTGCTCTAGAGCCTGTCTTGTGTGGGATTTCTCCTTCTGCCTGGCTCCTGAGCTAGTGGGGACGCTGTCTGCTCTGTGGTACAGAGTCCTGATGACTCCTAACTTGTGCTCCAAAGGGTGATGGGAGTCAAACTGCAAATACTGGTCTGTGTGGGTGGGTTTGCGGTACACCTCAGTTTGCAAATGTCCTCTATCAGAGACTGAGACCTCACAGTCCAAGAAAGCCAACCTGCCATTTTTTACATCTTCTCGTGTGAACTTGATGTATTTATCCACAGAGTTGATGTGGTCAGTAAAATGTTGGACTTCCTGAGATTTAATTTTAACCCAGGTGTCGTCAACATACCTGAACCAATGACTTGGTGGTGTCCCTGAAAAGGACGTCAAGGCTCTCTTTTCTACCTCCTCCATGTACAGGTTGGCAACAATAGGAGAAACTGGAGACCCCATAGCACACCCATGTTTCTGCCAATAATATTGCTCCCCATATGTGAAGTAGGTTGACTGCAGGCACAGTTTCAAGAGTTGACACAGTTGTTCTGTGGAAAGCGTGGTCCTGCTGCTCAGAGTGGTGTCTGATTTTAATTTTAAACTGACCACCTCTACTGCATCATCAACAGGAATGCACGTAAAGAGTGATGTGACATCAAAAGAGACCATTGTTTCATCAGTCTCCATGATGACATCCCTCACCTTATCCACAAAGTCCATGGTGTTCTGTATGTGGTGTTCTGAGCTGCCAACTAAAGGGATGAGTACAGACGCCAGATATTTGGAAACATTGTAAGTGACAGAGTTAATCATGCTAACAATTGGTCTTAAAGGTACACCTTGTTTGTGGATTTTAGGTAAACCATACAGACTAGGTGTGGCCTCCCCTGGGTACAGTCTGTGGTACAGACTGTACCCAATTATGACAAATAATTGTGGATTTCCCTGCAGTTACCTTCGTACAGACCAACATGTGGTACTTCCTGTTTATAACTGCCATGTTGGCCCCTGGCCTTTATCATCTTTTACATTTTTCCAAACTCCATTTAGTTTTTGAAATGGAATAAACTGTGTCCACCCTCTAAACTATCCATGACTATCCATGCTGCTGATCTCATGCGTGTTCATTCGTGCTCATCTGCTCACACAGACTCATGTTCGTGCTGCTGTTGTTCAGCGTATTGTTTTGTACTGTTAGTGCTTTGTGTATTCTTAGTTTAGCATGTTTTTTAGTTCATATCTTAGATCTATTACTGTTTTTCTTTACATTATACTTTTGTTGGATGTAACTGGGACCCTGTGTACATACTTTCATTTATTGTCATTCCACCACATGTGCTACATGTGGTGGAATGACAATAAAGAAACTTTGACAAAACGCTCAGAGTTAACGTGTCTGAATTAAATGTCATAGTTTCTCATCTATTCGTTTTGACTAATTGATCATTTATAGGGCTGAATACCGAACCGAGGTTCTTAAATGGCACCCACCGAATTGCACCGGTCGGTGTATGTATTGAAACGTCACTCTTTTTTCTGTGTCAAGTTTCAGTATTGGCTGTAACGTGTCACTTGGTTTCAGCATGCAGGCAGGTAAAACACCAGACATGTGACAAACAGACTACGTGCTTACACCCAGAGCTGTATAGAGCTGCCGTACCTAATTATGTCTAATGTATGTCTACGGGGCTGGTGACGCCCACAGACTGGGTTCACGTGTGCAGCGCGTGTGTTGTTGAACGGCTTCGACAAAACATGCAACTTTCTGCTTAAGAGCAGAAAGTTGCTCCGTGTTTTTCTGCAAGAAGAGAGACGGACAGCAGCCCCCCCCCAGCATTAAAGTCAGTCTGTCAATGTTAAACAGACTGAATCAACATTCCACAGCCCGACTCGTCTTCATCAAAGAACTCCGAGGATGGAGCTGTGTCTGTGTTTCAGCTGGTGAGTTCACGTTTGTTAACCTGACTGCAGCTTAACACGTACATCGCGGTGAATTAAACTAGAATCCATGTAACGCCAACTTTAAGATATTAGTGTGTAGATTTATTTTATCTACGTAGCTAGCTAAACTCAGAAGCTAACTAAAGATTGACAGTAACTGATGAAGCTTGTAAACGTGCTCATCCATCGGATCAGCTGCTTAAACAGTTCAATAATGTTCACTGTTAAAGTTCTTCTCACAGGAGCCTCTGACCCTGATGTGAGGACAGAGACTCACAAAAGAAAAGTGAGGTGGGGGCCACAGGACAGTCACAAACTTTGTTGTTAAAAGTTTGCTGCTTCTAACTACAGTGGAGGCTGCATGGTGGAGGTAAGTTAAGATGTAAAGAATGATGTTGACAGTTAAACTTTTATCTCTCAGCCTATATAATGTTTTTTGATCAATAATAACGCAACTAGGGCTGTTGTAAACGAATATTTAAGTATTCAAGTAATTTATAGATTATTCTGACGATTGATCGAGTAATCGAAAACAAAATTTGTCAGGTTCTGCAGTAACTACCGTACTCATTTTATGATTGATACAAATACATGAAAAACATTAAATAAACAAGCCATTTAATTCCTCTTTTTAAAATATTTTATTGATTAAGTTGAATTATTTTTAAACATCACAAAAATCTAAATGCTCTAAAATAATTTTTATGGATTGTAAAACTGAATGGAATTTACAAAGTAGGATCTGGAAGGAAGGACATTATTTGGATTGAAGGTGGAGATGATCTTCTGGATCCTTCATCTTCCACCAGGACAGCAGCTGCATGTCTGTGATGATCATATTTAAAATGCTGTTTGTGAACTCAGCTGCTGCTCAACCAACATCCTGGAGCTGTTTGTATGAAGCTGTCCAACGTATGACTCTGCATTTACTGAAAAGAAGAATAAAATTATTATTTGTTTGTTCAATGTTGTTTCTTAATACATTTTCAAGTGTACTTCACTGGATATTATAAAATTATGTAATATTGTTAAATAATCTACACTTTCTGATGACCTGCTGCGATCAAAGTAACATTAGTGTCAGTTGTATTTGATTTATGCATTTTATTTATGAGGTTTGAGGATGATTTAATTAAAACTCTGTCACTGAATTATTTTTAAATGTCACATAAAAACCTAAATGCTGTAAATAATTTTTATGGATTGTAAAACTGAAGGAATCTTTATGTTATAAACTGAGTAAGATAGATTATGTACAGTTTAGTTTGTACATGGAGTTCTGCAGACTGTATCAGAGTCAGAGATTCTTTATTGTCATTCTCACCTCATGTGGTACATGTGGTGGAGCGAAATTATGTACACAGGGTCCCACTTACATCCAACAATTATATGTAAAAGAAAAACAGTAATAACATCTAAGATATGAACTAAGAAAAACATCAACTAAATATACACTAAACACTCATAACATAAAAACATTGAACATCAGCATGAACATGAACATGAGTCTGTGTGAGCAGATGAGCACGAATGAACACATCAACATTGAAACAGATCAGCAGCAACATGAAACAGATCAGCAGCAACATGATGTGATTTTTCACAGTGATTATTCTAGTTAGAGATTCATGAGTCTAACAGCCTCAGGGTAGAAGCTGTTCCTCAGTCTAGTGGTTCTACATTTAATGCTCTTCAATCTCCTTCCTGAGGGGAGTGGGGCAAACAGTGTGTGTGCTGGGTGAGTGTGGTCCTTCATGATGCAGGTGGCCCTCTTCCTGCATCTGGAGGTGTAGATGTCTGTGATGGTGGGGAGACTGACTCCAACATCTTCTGTGCAGCCTTCACCACTCTCTGCAAAGCTTTTCTTTCTGCAGCTGTGCAGCCTCCATGCCACAC
>NC_056510.1:46152207-46164365 GCF_014905685.2 Nematolebias whitei | reverse complement strand
GGGACAGTTGGAGGGACAGTTGAAGGGACAGTTGGAGGGACAGTTGGAGGGACAGGTTCAACTGTCCCCCTCTTACAATGCTGTGATTGCTAGTATCACTCAGCCCTCTGTGAACAGTAAACAGCCATCAGGTGCTAATGATCCATTGTTAGGCTGATGGTCCTTCTTGAGCATGTGATCAGCTGGTTCTGGTTGTCAGCAGCAAAACTGGTTGATCCACTCTGAGAAGGTGCTATTTCAGATACTGAGCTGAAAACAGCACCTCAGACTGAGGAAGTCTCTTGGATGAGAGACGAAACGTTTCTACATTTTTTTGCTTTGTTTTATTTTTTGTTTTTTTGAATGTCCAGAGGACCAAATTGAACTTTTTTGGAAATGGATTTATGTTTTTATTTATCACTTAACTCCAAACTGAAGCTTTAAAGATAAATGAACACATCACAGTTATGTCATTCTTTCACCATTAAATCTAGTATTTCGTACTAGTAATTATTTCAATGTAGTAGCAATGACATGAAAACAGTATTTTTTTTTGTCAGACCAAAGTTTTTCATGAGGAATTAATTTACAAGTTTCAAACGAAAACACATCAGCTACATGCACGGATTTCAATTCCAGCGTTCTACAAGCACAGCTGACGGGCAGCTCTGCCCCCCCCCCCACCACCACCACCAACCTGAGACTGCTGGAAGAGTATCACCTTCTCTGGGTTGATGCCACAGGCCAACAAACTGGCAGCCATGTCCAATATGTTGTTTCTGAGCTGTGCTGGATCCTGAGGCTGGGTAATGGAGTGCAGGTCTACTATGCTGTACAGCACTAAGGGGTACTGGTTCTGTAGAGACACCCAGTTTTCCAGGGCACCCAAGTAATTGCCGAGATGTGGCACTCCAGTTGGCTGGATGCCTGAGAACACACGGCCACTTCCAGGAGCATCCTGACAAAAGGAGAACAATCTGTGGTTGATTTGAAGTGACTTGTTCGAGAGGAATCCTAAGAAACACCTGAACCATCACTTCACTGTGGAGGACAACATTTGACAACTGAATGATACAAAAATATTATTTAATTATTAAATCAAAGCGTGTGAACACATGACTGTGACAAAGTGAACATTCAACACAATCTGCAGCTTCCTTAGAGAGACAACTTTTAGGATGTGAATGTTTCTGTACAGTGCCCTGAGACAGACCCGGCGCCAGAGGGTAGGGTGGGCCCGCCCGCCGGCCCCGCCCATTCAGGTACCCCCCCCCCAAGACAGATTACAAGAGCATGTAAATAAATCAAACCTATACAATGTATTGACTGGAGACGACCAGCAGAGGGTGCTGCAGGTGATAAAACTGGACTTGAAGAGGCAAATGGAGGAACGGATTCATTCATCTGGGAAACACGGACTGCAGCTGCATTAGACCAGTACAGCCAGGAGGATTCCTTACTCAAGAGCAGGGGTCTGCAACCTTTACGATCTAAACAACCATCTGTGCCCCATGGGTCACTGATGAACCGTGTCCGGAGCCACAACACCTGCTACAACTGGGAGTCTCAACTGGTGGCCCACAGACCTCCAGGTTTGTTGGAGGTGCTGTCCTGGACAATAGGGTGATTTTATAAAACTAAAAATATCTAATGAGTTTAACATTTATTCATATTTTTTACACTCTAAGACAAAATAAAAGACGAGATTCTTGTAAAGAAAAAAAAAGTTTTTGCCCAGTTTCTAAAAACTAAAACATTAAACTTCATTCTTATGTGATTTTTTAACTGTAGAAAAAAGACATATCCTACTTTGAATAAATAAAGCGTAAAATGAAAGTGAGTATGTTTTACTCTTTGTAATGTTTCTAGTATTCAAACTAATTACAATAAATCTCTGCCCTTTTATTTGTTGTTACAACAACCAATAAAATTCAGTTTCATTATTTCAGTTTGGGTCAGAACTTGAAAGAGCCGCTGCAGAGGGACCAAAGAGCCGCATGTGGCTCCAGAGCCGCAGGTTGCAGACCCCTGCTCAAGAGTCTGAAAACATGAACCTGTTCGATGCATTTTTACTAGAGAGAGGTAGAAAATCTGATTACTGACTTCAATGATTTGAAAGATGGATTTCCCACAGAGTTGTTTTTGTTTGCTTGTCGGGTTTGTTCAAGCAAAAAGTGGACATGTTAAAAATGTTCAGTATGCCGGTTCTGCCCTGCAACAACTTTACCTTACACAGGTGCTGCTCATAAAATTATATTATCATGAAAAACTTGATTTATTTCAGTAATTCCATTCAGAACGTGAAACTTGTATATTATATTCATTCATTACACACAGACTGATATATTTCAAATGTTTATTTATTTTAATGTTGATGATTATAACTGACAACTAATGAAAACCACAAATTCAGTATCTCAGAAAATTAAAATATTATTTAAAACCAATAAAAAATTATTGTTAGAAATGTTGGTCAAGTGAAAAGTATGAGCATGTACAACACTCAGTACTTAGTTGGGACTCCTTTTGCTGCGTTGACCTTGGACCTGAGAAAACACAGTGGACCAGCACCAGCAGACATGGCCCCAAACCATCAGTGACTGTGGAAACTTGACACTGGACCTCAAACAACGTGGATTCTGTGCCCCTCCTCTTCCTCCAGACTCTGGGACCGTGATTTCTAAAGGAAATGCAAAATGTGCTTTCATCAGAGAACAAAACTTTGGACATGTCATCTGCTGCTGTTGCCCAGGGTGTAATCTGCTGTGATGAATATGGATGATTCTTTGAAGTGGATCGGGCCACCGCTGCGTGCTCATTGTAATATCTCAACACAATCTTGATAATAATGCAGCCTGGCCACAATAACTCTTGATTTATCATCCGAGCCTCTCCTGCCCGGCGTCCAGTGTACAAGGTCAATCAACGGTGACTTGTCCAGCGTCAGCACCTTGTTAGCATCGTGACTATCACTGTAGAGGTGAACAAGCCCGGCATTTCAGGAGCTCCAATAATTTAATATTGTTCCGTTTCATATTCCCTTCCATGGATTCAAGCTTTTTTTCTCAGCCCATCCACCTCATTTCCAATTCCACCACGGTCCCACGCAGAGCCTCCACCTCATCTGAGCATATCGACAGCCCATTTTCAGCCTCTAAAACACTTAGCTTGACTTGGTCAAACTCTGCTCTGAATTTGGTGGCACCAGCATGCTCCGCTCGGACCGCCTGAAATTCACTCCTAATAAAATTCAACTGATCCGTCAGAGCTGCCTTCATCTCCATCCTAAGTATCGCTGTGACTTCAGATTTCATTGAACCAGAATGTCTGACTTCAGACCTGACTTGACCGTCTCTCCAGAGTCCGGCGAGGGTGGGGCTGATGCACCTGCTCCACCTGCCGCTCCATTCTCACCACAACCCGAGCCTGAAGCCGCGTCCACAGGCTGCGTGGGCAAAGACCCCGCCGCTTTATATTTCTTTAACTTAGAGGCCATATTACAGCTCCGTCGAGTCAATCACGCAACAACACCGATCCCAGAGGCAGAATCCAATGTGGAGGCAGTGAGGATATAATTATAAAAGGCAGTTTTTCAGCAGGGCTGACAGGAGCCTGGCAAAACGCAGGTCACCGATCTGCGGCCATCTTGCACTGGTCTATATAGTAAATAAGGGTAGACTTACTCTTTATCAAAAGAATAACATAAGATAGAGCTTGATCCCACAAGAAATTGTTAATCATGGTTAAGTGAAACAAAAAATTAAGAATTTTTATCCATCTACATAAATGAATAAAATATAGATTTTTTAAATTTATTTTATGTGTCACTTGAACAAATTGAACCCCAGCATGTTGAAAAATGCTTTCTGAACCCTCTGCATATAGGAATATTAAGAATGTGAAGCTGCTGTAGCTTCACTGAAATGAACAAATTGGCTGTCATGGAATTGAGACTAATTCATTTCACAAGTCACAAAGGTTCATGATTTCTAATCATTGCCTATGAGCAAGAGAGCAAGATTTCCATTTATGAAGACAGAACATGAATCAATTCTCAAAGACAGATCCATCAAAAATCCTTGACTATCCAAAATTACTCCCCCCCACATTTTTTAAAAGGTAAATTATCTGTAAAGTTTGGTTTGATGTAAGATTGTGTTGATGAGCTGTCAAGAGAAACAGCTGGAAAGTTCCGAAGAGACCTTTTTAAAAACTTCTCCCCTCAGACCCTTGGGATCTCTGTGTTATCACCTCCAATCTGACCGGACATCATATGTTCACCAGCTGCACTTTTCAAGGTTATCATAACTAATCATTAAAACCTGAAGCTCTTGCAGGAAGTCCTCTTTGGTTGCTGCTGAGAAACCGGTTATCTTGACAGCTTGCTGAGCGACATCAAATTCAATCTGACTGAAGGACAGGTTCGGCACAGCATCTGTGATCAGATAAGGGCTGCTTTCTCACCAGTGTGTTCCGGTGCCTTCTCATCTGTCAGAGGCAGCCCTCCAGAGCCACAAGGGATCAAGTAACAACAGCTTTGAGGCCTGCTTGGTCCACAACATCCCCATCTACTGGCCTGCAGGAGCACCTCTCCACTCCACCAGAGAGAGGCAGGCAGGAAGGAACTGGGTGCTTATGTCATTACCAAGGGGATAATTGCGCTGGAGTGCCATTGATGCTGAGAGCCTCTTAAGAGGTGTCAAGATTGATTTGGGTGTGGACGGGGCCCTGAGCCTGGCTCATGTGTGTTCTCACCTCAAATCGACACGCCTAACGCATGTTCCCCCTCTGCGTCATGGCTCCTGGGAGGTCATTAGCCATGCAGACATGGTAATGGTATTATTTGAACCAATTGAGTGTCAAATAAGAGTCAACGCCACAACAACTGGCCACTGGGCAATCGTGGACTTTCACACACTCTGCAACTTCTGCCAGACACCTCTCTGTTACTTTTGGTCAGAAGAAAGTGTATTTAAATATGAACCTCTGTAGCTGTTGGAGGGAAAAGAAGTAAATCAAATGTCACATGATGGCAGATGATGCAGGAAAAGTTGTAACACCATAAATGTCTGTAGTAAATACAAGACTACAAAGCCAGCAAAAGCAAATTATCATCATCTAACACACATTTAGAATATATCAGCACTGTGAATGTCAAATTATTGATATGAGAAAAGATAATGAATGTTCAATTTACCATTTTAAAAATCAAGTATCTTATGATATGCTATATTACATTACATTAAAATAAAAAAAAATTGCATTGCATTGATTTAGCATTAAAAAAAATAGAATTTTGGCTAAATTTTAGGCATTTAATAACCTTGCAAATCAGATGTGCTTTTATTTCACATTTGTGCATTTTAGTAATTTATAATTGATTATATAATTATTGGGGCAGCACGGTGGCACAACTGGTAGAGCTGCTGCCTCTCAGCGAGCAGGTCCTTGGTTCAAACCCCGGTCCAGGGGCCTTTCTGGGTGGAGTTTGCATGTTCTCTTCGTGCATGCGTGGGTTTTCTCCAGGTACTCCAGTTTCCTCCCACAGACCAAAAACATGCATGTTAGACTGATTGGTAACTCTAAATTGTCCCTAGGTGTGAGTGGGAGAGTGAATGGTTGTTTGTCTCGTTTGTCTCTGTGTGTCCCTGTGATGGACTTGCGACCCATCCAGGGTGTACCCCGCCCCTCGCACAGTGATTGCTGGACATGGGCACCAGTGACCCCCATGACCCAGAATGGAATAAGCGGGTAAAGATTATGGATGGATGGATGGATGGATATATAATTATTATAGTTGAATTTATGACTGCATTTCTCTTCTGCACCTAGCTGGTTATATGTAGAACACAGAAAAAAAGTAGAATTTCCTCTAAGTTGAATGCAGTACTTCTTTTTCAAGTTAGAGATTCATGAGTCTAACAGCCTCAGGGTAGAAGCTGTTCGTCAGTCTAGTGGTTCTACACTTAATGCTCCTTAACCTCCTTCCTGAGGGGAGTGGGGCAAAAAGTGTGTGTGCTGGGTGAGTGGGGTCCTTCATGATGCAGGTGGCCCTCTTCCTGCATCTGGAGGTGTAGATGTCTGTGATGGTGGGGAGACTGACTCCAACATCTTCTGTGCAGCCTTCACCACTCTCTGCAAAGCTTTTCTTTCTGCAGCTGTGCAGCCTCCATGCCACACGTTGATGCTGGAGCACAGGATGCTCTCCACTGCACACCTGTAGAAGGAGGTGAGGACTGAGCTTCCAGACCAGCTCGCCTCAGCCGTCTGAGGAATAATCACTGTGAAAAACCATATCATGTTGCTGCTGATCTGTTTAATGTCACTGCTGATCTGTTTCAATGTTGATGTGTTCATGCGTGCACATCTGCTCACAGACTTATGTTCATGTTTGTGCTGATGTTCAATGTTTTATGTTATGAGTGCTTAGTGTATATTTAGTTTATGTTTTTCTTAGTTCATATCTTAGATGTTGTTACTGTTTTTCTTAGACATTTTATTGTTGGATGTAACTGGGACCCTGTGGACATAATTTCGCTCCACCACATGTACCACATGAGGTGCAAATGACAATAAAGAAACTCTGACTCTGACTCTCTGATTATTACAGCCTCATATAAAATCAATGATGATGAGGATATCGGAACTGGATCGGTATTGGACGATATCGAAATTTAGGTATCGGTATCGGATCGGAAGTTTAAAAATGTGGCTCGGTGCATCCCCATTGATAACAACATAAAGTTCACCAGAGAGGATGCAAATGACAACAAGCTGCCATTTTTGGACTGCTTGGTCCACATGGAAATAGAGGACAGCCTCAACATAGAAGTGTACAGGAAACCAACCCACACTGACCAGTATCTTCTGTTTGACTCCCACCATCCACTGGAAAACAAACTCTGTCATCAAAACTTTACAGCATCGGGCTGAACACGTTCCCATGAAGACAGAAGGGAAGGAAAAGGAACAAAAACACATTCAAGAAGCTCTTCAAACATGTGGATATTAGGGGTGTAACGGTACACGTGGATGTATTGAACCGTTTCAGTACGGCATGTTCGGTTTGGTCCACGTGCATACCGTTTCGGTTATTTTTTCATTAATTTAATTTTATTAACGAGAGATTATGCGCCACAGAACTAAAGTTCCTAAGCGTGTTTCAGCATGGCGCTATTATCGTGCAGCACACCTAGCATTAGCAGCCTAGCATCTCGTTGCGGTCTCCTGTTTGGGAACATTATGTCTTTCTTGTTAAGACAAGTGAACAAATCCAAAGCTGTGTGTCGACGTTGTTTGACAAAGATTGGATCTGCAGCAGCAACACGTCGAACTTGTTAACAACTTGAAACAACATCATCCGAACGTGAACGTCTCTTCTAGCAGCTTGGTTGGTGCAAAGACCGATAACTGCAGCATGTAAACAACCTTTATCAGATAACACAAGATGTAAGAGTTTTTAAAGCTCTGGATCTACGTTTCTGTTGTTGATGCACCGACTTTAAAGTTACTGAGCCCCGCTACAACATCAAGTCAACACTTCAGCCAAAAAGTTGTACCAGCTCTTTATGAAAAAGCTAAAACTGATATTGTCAACAAGCCTGGACTAGATTAAAGTCCTGCCCTGATTATGATAAACGAGAGACTCAACCACCTCATAACAGAAATGATGGCTGTTCAAGAAGACATATTGTTATTATTATTATCTAATTATTTTTTTATTTATTTAAAATTATAATCTTAACTCTTGTTTTTTTACCTCTTTGTGTTTTATATCCAGTCTGGGACAAAGATAGCAGGTGAGTCTTCTTCCTCTTCATGGAAATCCACCAGAGATCACCTCCAGCTAAGAATCTGTGATGAGTGAACTCTGAACTTTTCCAGGGACAGGTAGGAGCAGGTCCAAGAGGTTGTGAGTAATGATGACAAATACAGCCACACTGCAAAATTACCAAAGCTCTACCTCTAAATTCCTGCTACCTGTTGTTAGTGAGAGGTTTTCTCCACCGATGGAGATATTCACTGCAACTAGATCTGTGCTTTTGGCAGAAAATGTGGACAAGTTGGTCTTTTTGGCCAAAAACTTAAAACTTGATTAGTTAGATTGTAAACAATCTGTTGCTGCTTATTGTTCTGGTTCTGACTGTTATTGTATTTATTAAGATTGTTATTATTGTTAGTATAGTTTATTTATTGTAAAGAATGCCGTTTATTTAAAATATCCAAATGGGTCGCTTTTATTTATTTTTATACAAATGTATTGTTTACTTGGCATATTTTCAAAATAAACATTTTGTAAGTCTTTATTTTGGCATTTTTTTTGGTACTGAAAATTAACCAAACCGAGCCCTCCTTGAAACTGAACCGAAATTAAATGTGATTTTAGCGTACCGTTACACCCCTAGTAGATATACTAAATGGGCTATTGTCAAGTCAGCGAGGAAATCTACAAAACACAATACTAAACAGAACCAGGAGAAGAAAAGATGGAAAAACATTGTCATCCCTTATGTTGCTAGAGTATCTGAGAAACTCAACAGGATTTTCTCAAAACACAACATCCCAGTACATTTCAAACCCAGCAGGACTCTCAGACAGAGGCTGGTCCACCCTAAGGACAAAACACCCATACACAAACAGAGTGGTGTAGTGTATGCGGTCCAGTGCAGCGAGGACTGTCCAGATCTCTATATTGGAGAAACCAAACAGCCTCTTCACAGACGCATAGCTCAACACAGGAGAGCCACCTCCTCAGGACAAGACTCAGCTGTTCACCTACACCTCAGGGATAAGGGACACTCATTTGAGGACCAGAATGTTCACATTTTGGACAGAGGACAGACGGTTTGAGATGGGAGTGAAGGAAGCAATTTATGTAAAACAAAAGAAACCGAGGAGGAGGTCTCAGATTTCAGCTTTCAAAAACTTACAATGCAGCTTTAAGACCGATACCCAGCCAGTTTCGCACCTATCAGAAATGTCAACCATGTGACCAGAGTGGCCCCTCTGTGAGTGGGACGAACAAAGACCCTAACAATCCTCTACTGTGAAGAGTGAGAGGTCAAGCCACATGTGTCAATCTACATTATGCAAGCTTACAGAACACCTCTGCTTTATAACTTGAATCCCACACTTGTTTCTTTGAATTGAGAAAGCTCCTTGGATGAGAAGTGAAACGTCTTCAGTTACAAATAAAGTCCAATAGTTTTAACTTTTTTTGGATCAAGTCAGAAACCCTACTGTGAAATAGGTTTATCTGGAGAATTTTGTCCAGGGATACAGAAGCCAATAAGCAAGCACGTGGCAGGTTATCTACGGGTGTAAGGATGATACTTTTCTGTGGCCCGGTTTGTGTCTGTTTCCCTCGTGCTCCCTCATTAGTTTCCATTTTTTACCACCCGTGTCTCGTCCCAGCCGTCTGCATTTATGTCTCGTCTTGTCTCTGTATATAAGCAGTCTGTTCTGTCTTGTTGATCGTCGCGTCGTCTTCGTTGGGTCTCTGGTGTCTTCCCCTGAGTCTTCCTGGTTCCTCGAGTTCCCCGTGTCTCTCGTGTCTCCTGAGTTTCCCGTGCCTCCTTCCTATGCTCATGTAAGTTTTGCTGCCCCATCAGCTTGTTATTTTGTACTTTCATTTATCATTAAAATCCTATTTTTGTATTCCTGCCGAGTTGAGTCCCTGTTCTGCACTCTGGGTTCGCTCCTGACCACAAATCCTAACAGTACGACGCGACCAGACTAGAACCCAGCGGGCAGGGTTCTCACTCGGCAACACTCACCTTTTTTCTTTTTCCCTCCTCGTGCCATGATGGACGAGCTCCACTCCGTCTCTGTCCTTCCGCCGTCCCACCACCGCCGTAGTGGCAGAAGACGGTTCCGGAGGCAGTCTGCGGCGACCGGCTCGGTCTCGTCGGCCAAGCAGAACTTTAGAGCTGGTTCCGGTGTTTTTGTGGGAGCGGGATCTGCCGCCTCACCTCCCAGGTTTCCAGTGGGGGCGAGATGCAGCGTCCCGCGGGAGCTCCGGTCCACTCCTGTTCGGTTCGGTGAGTCCGGTCCGGTTGACGTTACAGGGGCGGGTTCCGTCGCCTCACCTTCCAGGTTCCTGGTGGGGGCGGAATCCGGCCTCTCACCGCCACTCCGCGCCGCGGCTGTTCGACCCAGCCTGGCCGTACCTCCGGAGCGTATTCCTTGTGACTCCGTGGCAGCGTGTCCCGCCGTCTCACCTTCCAGGTTTCCGGTGGGGGCGGCACCTGTCACCACACCCACTCATACAGACAATCCCTTTTTTCATTAATTTTCCCCTGAAGAGATTTTTTATGTTAATCAGACAATTCTTGAATTATTTATTTCCGCTAAAAGAAACCCGTCCTCCTTTGATATTGTTTTGTCCCAGATGGAGGATTTTTTACTTTCTATCCCTGGTCTTTCTTTGCTCCCCGAGTATGATTTTTTTATTATCCGAGTTAGAGACTCTAAAGACTCCTGTTTCAGCCATCCCTGAGGTGGACTCCACGCTGCACGCAGCCATCCCTGAGGTGGACTCCACGCTGCACGCAGCCCCTGAGGTGGGTCCTCACCTATCCTATTCCGAGGGGGTCCCGGCAGACGCTCCTCATCTCTCCTATTCCGAGGGGGTCCCGGCAGACGTTCCTCATCTCTCCTATTCCGAGGGGGTCCCGGCAGACGCTCCTCATCTCTCCTATTCCGAGGGGGTCCCGGCAGACGCTCCTCATCTCTCCTATTCCGAGGGGGTCCCGACAGACGCTCCTCAGCTCTCCTGCTCCGTTCCTGCCGCCGCCGCCGCCGCGGAGGGCTCCGTTCCTGCCGCCGCCGCAGAGGGCTCCGTTCCTGTTTATTTTCCTCCCGCAGAAGTTTCCGTTCCTGCCGCAGAAGACTCCGTTCCTGCCGCAGAGGGTTCCGTTCCAGTTTTCGTCCCTGCCGCAGAAGACTCCGTTCCTGCCGCAGAAGTTCCTGCTCCTGCAGAGCCACAGGCCTCTCCATCGTCTGCTGCAGAGCCACAGGCCTTTCCGTCGTCTGCTGCAGAGCCACAGGCCTCTCCGTCATCTGCTGCAGAGCCACAGGCCTCTCCGTCGTCTGCTTCAGAACCACAGGCCTCTCCGTCGTCTGTTGCAGAGCCACAGGCCTCTCCGTCGTCTGCTGCAGAGCCACAGGCCTCTCCAACAGCAGCAGCATCTCCCCAGGCCTCTCCGACAGCAACAGCATCTCCCCAGGCCTCTCCGACAGCGGCAGCATCTCCCCAGGCCTCTCCGACAGCAGCAGCATCTCCCCAGGCCTCTCCGGCAGCGGCAGCATCTCCCCAGGCCTCTCCGACAGCAGCAGCATCTCCCCAGGCCTCTCCGACAGCAGCAGCCTTCAAGTTTCCCTCGTCTCCTGCTGCAGCCTTCAAGGTCCCCTCGTCTCCTGCTGCAGCCTTCAAGGTCCCCTCGTCTCCTGCTGCAGCTCTCCAGGCTCCCACGCCATCTGCTGCAGCTCTCCAGGCTTTCAAGCCGCCCGCTGCAGCTCTCCAGGCTTCCACGCCGCCCGCTGCAGCCCTCCAGGCTTCAACGCCGCCCGCTGCAGCTTTCCAGGCTTCCACGCCGCCCGCTGTAGCCCTCCAGGCTTCCACGCCGCCCGCTGCAGCCCTCCAGGCTTCCACGCCGCCCGCTGCAGCCCTCCAGGCTTCCACGCCGCTCGCTGCAGCTCTCCAGGCTTCCACGCCATCCGCTGCAGCTCTCCAGGCTCTCACGCCGCTCGCTGCAGCTCTCCAGGCTCCCACGCCGTCCGCTGCAGCTCTCCAGGCTCCCACGCCGTCCGCTGCAGCTCTCCAGGCTCCCACGCCATCTGCTGCAGCTTTCCAGGCTCCCACGCCGTATGCTGCAGCTCCCCAGGTCTCCTTGACGCAAGCCGCGTTCCCTTTGGTTCTGTGTTTTGGACAGCCTCCCGGCCACCCCCCTGACCTGGCCCGGTTTGATGGACAGCCTCCCGGCCGCCCGCCAGAACAATGACTCTTAGAGACAATCCCTTGACCATCCAAATCCCTTGTGTTCCCTCGTGTTTTTTTTCTCTCTGGTCCCTCGTGTATATTCTCTCTGTTCCCTCATGTCTTTTCTCTGGTCCCTCGGGTCTTTTCTCTGCTCCCTCGTGTATATTTTCTCTGGTCCCTCGTGTATATTCTCTCTGTT
>NC_056510.1:46135988-46152197 GCF_014905685.2 Nematolebias whitei | reverse complement strand
ATATTCTCTCTGTTCCCTCGTGTATATTTTCTCTGGTCCCTCGTGTCCTTTCTCTCTGGTCCCTCGTGTCCTTTCTCTCTGGTCCCTCGTGTCCTTTCTCTCTGGTCCCTCGTGTCTTTTCTCTCTGGTCCCTCGTGTCTTTTCTCTGGTCCTCGTGTTTTTCTCGGGACCTCCACCCTTGCAGTGCCGCTCTCCACCCGCCCTAGTCCTTCGGGAGGGTTTTTTTGGGGGGGGGACGCCTGGAGGCGTCCTTGGGGGGGAGGGGGGTACTGTAAGGATGGTACTTTTCTGTGGCCCGGTTTGTGTCTGTTTCCCTCGTGCTCCCTCATTAGTTTCCATTGTTACCACCCATGTCTCGCCCCAGCTGTCTGCATTTATGTCTCGTCTTGTCTCTGTATATAAGCAGTCTGTTCTGTCTTGTTGATCGTCACGTCGTCTTCGTTGGGTCTCTGGTGTCTTCCCCTGAGTCTTCTTGGTTCCTCGAGTTCCCCGTGTCTCTCGTGTCTCCTGAGTTTCCCGTGCCTCCTTCCTATGCTCATGTAAGTTTTGCTGCCCCGTCAGCTTGTTATTTTGTACTTTCATTTATCATTAAAATCCTATTTTTGTATTCCTGCCGAGTTGAGTCCCTGTTCTGCACTCTGGGTTCGCACCTGACCACAAATCCTAACAACGGGGGGTAGTTGCAAAAGATAGATTCAATACAAATCAGTGACTCTTGGCTCTCTTGCCAAGATGGCTGCACTCAGAGTAGTTACAGATTCACAGGCTCCCGGTACTATCCCAGTTTTTGAACTATAGCCAAACCAAATTGATGAGAATAAGAGCGGATTTGCTACAAAATATAGCAGAAATCAGCAAAAAACTCAAAACTATGCTCGGCAGAATTCAGATCTTAAAGTCATCTATCTGGAAGCTGCGGCAGAGGCATTCCAACGAGCAGAAGAGGAAGCGCTGCTCACGGCTTGTATAGAGAGGACGCCGGGTGGGGGTTCTGGTGAGGCTACGGGCTAATGCTAAAGCCAGAAAACTCCCAATGTCGTCTCTATTTCTGTCGAACATCAGCTCGTTGGACAACAAGATGGATTTACTTTAGCGGGCGCCTCAGAAGGGATGATGAAGTGTGCGGTGCTTTGCCTCACAGAAACATGGATTACAAGTGAAAAAACAGATAGAGTCTTTCATCTGGATGACAGACTCTTTTTTCGAGTGGATCGCTGCAGCGAGCTAACGGAGAAATCACGGGGAAGCGGAGTGTGCATTTACTTGTGTAAAAGTTGGTGCACGAACTGTTCTATGGTAAAAAAAAAACTCATGCTCAAAGGCTTTGGGACAGATAGCAGTGAAATGTCAACCACATTATCTACCCCGCGAGTTCACAGTGACTTTAATTACCATTTTTAACATTACTCCAGATGCTAATGTTAATGACGCTCTGCAGGAGCTCCATTATCTCCTCAGCTTGCTGCAGAACAAACACCCTGAGGCTCTTTACATAGTAGCCGGAGACTTTATTCACGTGAATCTAAAGGACTGCCTCCCAAGCATTTACCAGAATGTGGGCATACCAAGACGTGGAAACAACATGCTGGACCGTGTTTACAAGAATGTAAAATATGCATACAAAGCTGAACCCCGCCCCCACCTAGGATTCTCTGATCACATCTCAATCTTCTTGGCCCCTGCTTACCTTCCACCGCTGAGACACTACAGACCGGTTCAAAAGGAAGTTAAATCTTGGATCCAGAACAGTGGCCCCATACTAAGAGATTATTTTGAATGAACAGACTGGCAGGTTTTCAGAGAAGCTGCTGAAAATGGAGGATTGCTTGATCTGGACCAATACGCATTCTCAGTTCTGGGTTACATTAGTACATGTACTGACACCGTCTCCACCATATGTTAAAAGTTAGCCGAACAGAAAACCTTGGCTGAATGCAGAGGTGCGCACCCTGCTGGATGCCAGGAACACTGCCTTCAGGTCTGGAAACTCACAGGAGCTGAGAACGACAAGGAAAGAGCTGGTTGCTGGTATTAAGAAGGCCAAGGCCACATATGCACAGAGGATCAAGGGTCAATTCACCTCACAAGACCCTCGGAGCATGTGGAAGGCATTAAGTGTATAACGGATTATAAAGGAAGGAGTGAACAATGCCCCAAAGACCCATCTCTACCTGATGCCCTCAACAAGTTCTATGCACGCTTTGAAGACCCGAACAGACCACCCAGCACCAGACTCACCTCACCACCAGATGAAGAGCATCTCAGCGTGACCTCAGCAGAAGTAAGGAGTACTTTCAGGAGGATTAATCTGCACAAGGCAACTGGCCCAGAAAAACATCCCTGGGAAAGTTTTGAAAGAATGTGCCAACCAGCTCTGCGAGGTACTGGCAGACATCTTTAACACCTCACTTACCCTGGAGACAGTCCTCATCTGCCTGGAGACTGCCACCATCATCCCAGTCCCAAAAAGCTCTACAGTGACTGGTCTGAATGACTATCGGCCATTGGCCCTCACCCCGATAGTCACTAAATGCTTCGAAAAACTGGTCATGACCCACATCAGAACAACCATCAACATCAACGAGGACCCTCATCAATACGCATACCGAGAGAACCGATCAACAGAGGATGCCATCTCCTCTGTGGTCCACACTGCGCTCAACCACCTGGAGCAGAAAGACTCTTACGTCCATATGATCTTTGTGGACTTCACATCTGCCTTCAACATCATGATCCCCCAAACCCTGATGGACAAACTATTCATACTAGGACTAAGTCCCTCCATTTGTAACTGGGTCCTAGACTTCTTAACAAACAGATCACAGTCAGTGAAGAACCACAACTTCTCCTCCTCCACCATAACCCTTAGCACTGGCTCTCCTCAAGGATGTGTGTTGAGCCCTCTCCTGTTTACTCTGCTCACGTATGATTGTACAGCTATCCATCCAGGCTGTCATATTGTAAAGTTTGCAGATGTACCAACATAACTGATTTGTTCCACTTTGGAATAAGCCGTTTGGGGGAAGAATCAGTTTTGTGTTGTGTGTTTCAATGACTGATGAAGCCTTCCAGATGGAAGGTGAAACGTTTCAACAACAAAAAAAAAAAAGAAAAAAGAAACTGTCCAGATGATCTGATTGAAAATTGTTTGATTGTATACCTGGATAATTGAGCATGGACATTTTGGGTTTTGAACCAGTTTGACATGACTGTTGATGAGGAAGAGGGCCTGCTCCAGAGGAGGGGGCATGCCAAAGACACCATCTTAGCACCAACATAACTGGTTTGTTCCACTTTGGAGTAAGCTGTTTGGGGAAGGATCAGTTTTGTGTTGTGCGTTTCCTTGACTGATGAAGTCTTCCGGATGGAAAGTGAAACGTTTCAGAAAAAAAAAAAGAAACTGTCCAGATGACCTGCCTGAAAACTGTTGGATTAATAAATGTACTGATGACGTCTCCACCATAAGATATGTTAAAAGTTACCCTAACAGAAAACATTGGCTGAATGCAGAGGTTTGCACCCTGCTGGAAGCAAGGAACACTGCCTTCAGTTCTGGAAACTCACAGGAGCTGAGAAGGACAAGGAAAGAGCTGGTTACTGGTATTAAGAGGGCCAAGGACACATATGCACAGAGGATAGAGGGTCAATTCACCTCACGACATCCATGGAGAATGTGGAGGGCATTAAGCGTATAACAGATTATAAAGGCAGGCGTGAACAATGCGCTAGAGACCTATCACTGCCTGATGCCCTCAACAAGTTCTACACACGCTTTGAAGACAAAAACAGACCACCCAGCACCAGACTCACCTCACCACCAGATGAAGTGCTTCTCAATGTGACCTCAGCAGGAGTAACAAATACTTTCAGGAGGATTAACTCTCCCAAAGTGACTGGCCCAGACAACATCCCTTGGAAGGTGTTGAAAGAATGTGCCGATCAGCTCTGCAAGGTGCTGGCCGACATCTTTAACTCCTCACTTACCCTGGCAACAGTTCCCACCTGCCTGAAGACTGCCTCAATCATCCCAGTCCCAAAGAGCTCTACAGTGACTGGACTGAGTGCATGAATGACAACTTCAGCTGGGGAAACAACACTACCAGCCTGATTAAGAAAGCTCATCAGAGACTTTACTTCCTCAGGCGGCTGAGGTGAGCTGGTCTGGAAAGCTCAGTCCTCCCATTTTTCTACATGTGTGCAGTGGAGAGCATCCTGTGCTCCAGCATCAACGTGTGGCATGGAGGCTGCACAGCTGCAGAAAGAAAAGCTTTGCAGAGAGTGGTGAAGGCTGCACAGAAGATGTTGGAGTCAGTCTCCCCACCATCACAGACATCTACACCTCCAGATGCAGGAAGAGGGACACCTGAATCATTAAGGACGCCACTCACCCAGCACACATACTTTTTGTCACGCTCCCCTCAGGCAGAAGGTTAAGAAGCATTAAGTGTAAAACCACTAGACTGAGGAACAGCTTCTACCCTGAGGCTGTTAGACTCAGGAATCTCTAACCAGAATAATCACTGTGAAAAATCACATCATGTAACTGCTGATCTGTTTCATGTTGCTGTGTTCATGCGTGCTCATCTGCTCACACAGACTCATGTTCGTGCTGCTGCTCGGCGTATTGCTTTTATTGTTTTTATGCTATTAGTGCTTAGCATATTTTACTTGATATTTTTCTTAGTTCATATCTTAGATCTTATTACTGTTTTTCTTTACATTGTATTGTTGGATGTAACTGGGACCCTGTGTACATAATTTCGCTTGACCACATGTACCACATGTGGTGCAAACGACAATAAAGAAAAGAATATCTGAATCTGAGAAAACATTTTTCTGCCCCTCATCTGACAATGTAAATCCAAACCTTGTCTGAAATAACAGTCATTGGTTTTCTTTTTGCTTAGCAGCTAAAATGCTCTTCATATCTCCCGTGTTTACTTGCTATGCTAAACGTCTCCCGCTTACCTGGAGAAGCAGGAAGCAGGGGGAGCGCGTGGCTGAGTGGCTCAATGAGGGAGAAGGAGGGGCCACGTGAGAGAAAGCAAAGATAGCAGGCGCATTTTCAAGTAGAGTATAACACTATATCGATTATATCAATACAGTCTCATCCATCCATCCATTCTCTTCTGCTTATCCGGGGATGGGTCACGGGGGTAGCAGCCCAAGTAGGGAGGCCCAGACTTCCCTCTCCCTAACCTCTTGGACCAGCGCCTCCGGGGGAATCCCAAGGCGTTCCCAGACCAGCCGAGAAACATAGTCCCTCCAGCGTGTCCTGAGTCTTCCTCTGGGTCTCCTTCCAGTGGGACATGCCCGGAACACCTCATCGGGGAGGCATCCAGGAGGCATCTTAATCAGATGTCTGAGCCAACTCAACTGGCTCCTCTCGATGTGGAGAAGCAGCGGCTCTACTCTGAGTCCCTCCCAGATGACCGATCTTCTCAACCTATCTCTAAGGGAGAGCCCAGACACCCTGCAAAGAATACTCATTTTGGCCACCTGTATCCGTGATCTCGTTCTTTCGGTCACAACCCAAAGCTCATGACCATAGATGAGGGTAGGAACATAGATCGACCGGTAAAGTGAGAGCTTCGCCTTTTGACTCAGCTCTATCTTCACCACGACAGACCAATGCAGCGCTCGCTTCACTGCCGATACTGCACCTATCCACCTACTTATCTCACGCTCCATTTTTCCCCTCATTCATGAACAAGACCCCAAGATACTTAAACTCCTCCACTTGGGGCAGGACCTCCTCCCCAACGTGGAGAGGGCACTCTACCCTTTTCCAACTCAAGACCATGGCCTCGGATTTGGAGGAACTGATCCTCATCCCGGCCGCGTCACACTCAGCTGTGAACCGCTCCAGTGAAAGCTGTAGATCACGACCTGATGAGGCCAATAGGACCACATCATTTGCAAAAAACAGAGAAGTGATCCCAAGGCCACCAAAACGGATCCCCTCAACACCTTGGCTGTGCCTAGAAATTCTGTCCATATAAGTTATAAACAGAATCGGTGACAAAGGGCAACCTTGGCAGAGTCCAACTCTCACTGGGAACGAGCCCGACTTACTGCCGGCAATGTGTAACAAGCTCTGACACCGGTCGTACAGGAACCTAACATCCCGTATCAAAGGACCTGGTACCCAATACTCCTGTAGTACCCCCCACAGGGGTCCCCGAGGGATGCGGTTGAATGCCTTCTACAAGTCCACAAAGCACATGTAGACTGGTTGGGCAAACTCCCATGCACCCTCCAGGACCCTGCTGAGAGTGTAGAGCTGGTCCAGTGTTCCATGACCAGGACGAAAACCGCACTGCTCCTCCTCAATCCGAGGTTTGACTATTCGACTTACCCTCCTCTCTAGAACTCCCAAATATACCTTACCATGGAGGCTTAAGAGTGTGATCCCCCTGTAGTTGGAACACACTTTTTCAATAGGGGGACCACCATCCCAGTCTGCCAATCCAGGGGTAATGCCCCCAATGTCCACGCAATATGGCAGAATCGTGTAAGCCAACACAACCCCACAACATCCAGAGCCCTAAGGAACTCCGGGCGAATCTCATTCACCCATGGGGCCCTGCCACAGAGGAACTTTTGAACCAACTCAGTGACCTCAGCACCAGAGATTGGAGAGCCCAACCCAAAGTCTACAAGCTCCACTTCTTCAGTGGAAGACGTGCCAGTGGGATTGAGGAGGTCTTCAAAGTATTCTGCCCACCGACCCATGACATCACGAGTTGAGGTCAGCAGCACACCACCTCCACTATAAATAGTGTTGGTAGCGTACCGCTCCCCCCCAAAAAAACGCCTGATGGTGGACCAGAATCGCTTCAAAGCCGTACAGAAGTCATTCTCAATGGCCTCTCCGAACTCCTCCCACGCCCGAGTTTTTGCCTCAGCGACCACCCGAGCTGCATGCCACTTGGACTGCCGGTACCCATCAGCTGCTTCCAGTGTCCCACAGACCAAAAAGGCCTGATAGGACTCCTTCTTCAGCCTGACAGCTTCCCTCACCGTCAGTGTCCACCACCGGGTTCAAGGGTTACAGCCGCGACTGGCACCGACAACCTTGTGGCCACAGCTCCAATAAGCCGCCTCGACAATAAAGGCGCAGAACATGGCCCACTCTGACTCAATGTCCCCTGCCTTCCCCAGGACATGTTCGAAGCTCTCCCGGAGGTGGGAGTTAAAGCCCTGTCTCACGGGAGACTCTGCCAGACGTTCCCAGCAGACCCTCACAATACGTTTGGGTCTGCCAGGTCTGACCAGCATCCTCCCCCACCATCAGAGTCCACTAACCACCAGGTAGTGGTCAGTGGACAGCTCCGCCCCTCTCTTCACCCAAGTGTCCAAGACATGCGACCACAGATCAGATGAGACAACAACAAAGTCAATCATCGAACTGCGGCCTAGGGTGTCCTGGTGCCAAGAGCACATATGGACACCCTTATGCCTGAACATGGTGTTTGTCATAGACAATCCATGACAAGAATCTGAGAATCAGACCATCAGGGTCCCTGCCCTCGGCCACCACCCATCCCACATTGCACCCGACCCCTTTGGCCCCTCCCACAGATGGTGAGCCCATAGGAAGGGGGACCCACGTCTCCTCTTCGGGCTGTGCCCGGCCGGGCTTCATGGGTAAAAGCCCGGCCACCAGGCACTCGCCAACGTGCCCCGCCTCCAGGCCCGGCTCCAGAGTGGGGCCCCAGTGACCCACATTTGGGCAAGGGAACATTGTTACCACTGATTGTGTTCATCATAAGGGGTCTTTGGGCTGCACTTTGTTTGGTCCCTCACCTAGGACCTGTCTGCCTTGGGTGACCCTACTAGGGACATGAAGCCCCTGACAGCATAGCTCCTAGGATCACTGGGACACTCAAACCCTTCCACCACCGTAAGGTGGCAGCCTCATCTTATACCGCAAATGAAATTATCTTGATATTTTTAAAATATCGAGATATCGCCCGGGCAGCACGGTGGCGCAACTGGTAGAGCTGCTGCCTCTCAGCGAGCAGGTCACTGGTTCAAATCCTGGTCCAGGGGCCTTTCTGGGAGGAGTTTGCATGTTCTCTCCGTGCATGTGTGGGTTTGCTCCAGGTACTCCGGTTTCCTCCCACAGACTGAAAACATCCCTAGTTGTGAGTGAGAGAGTGAATGGTTGTTTGTCTCATTTGTCTCTATATGTCCCTGTGATGGACTTTCGACCTGTCCAGGGTGTCCCCCGCCCCTCGCACAGTGATTGCTGGACATGGGCACCGGCGACACCGTGACCCAAAATAGAAGAAGCAGGTAAAAGATAATGGATGGATGGATGGATGGATGGAGATATCGCCCAGCCCTAGAGCCACCTATAGTGTACTTAGAATATTTTTAAACCTTAAAGAAAAAAACTTCTTCAATTCTCAGTTAACCGGTAAAAAGGTTTACATTCCAATGAAAGGTCTCAGTAATTTGGTTACTTTGGAGAGCAAATCTGCTTGTTTTTATCCAAATGTCTTTTGTCTCAGTTTGGTCTTAAACAGATACCTGCTGATGAAACGTCACACATAACAGTTGCTCTCTCCTCATATTTTACACTGACAGGCATGGCATAGTCACACCCCACTATCATAAAGGCAATGAAAGCTTTCTTCATGTGTGTCTGCCATATGTTTAATGCATTATGTACCATGTGTATGTGTAATTAACACCAACAGCTAGAAGGTTACATACACTCAAAGGCCATGTTTTCACACTTGCAGAGCCTTTCCGGGAATACATGTTCATTTGTCGGTGTGTGCGGTAATATTCCTAGGGATAGAGGTCATGTGCAAACACAGACATATGTTCACACGTGTCATAGTCATAGCCTACATCAACACTGGTAAAGTTGTGAAGGTGTCTGTTTATAAGAATTTGACAGCTCACATTATGGACCAGGATCAGTGGAAAGAAAACTACAAGACAGCCAATAAAAAAGTAATATGAACAAATTCTACGCACAAGCTGCACATATGTGCACGTAGACTGCATATTCTTTTTGTTAGTTCAAAGGTAGATCCTTCAACTTTTTTCAGACCAACAGTCTCACTATATTTACTGTAATTCATAAAAAAACGTAGTTGAGATTAAGCTTGCAAAAATGCTACTTTTCTTTTCAGATATCCTCTGAAGTCCTTAAGCTCCAACTTTAAGCAGGAAACTGTTATCTGCCTCATTAGAAACTAAACATTAAATAATGTTTCTAGTCTGTGTCAAGCAACTCTTATTAATCATTTCATGACCTCAGTTTCTTGAAACTGTCCATTGACATCTTCCAACAAGAACATAAGAATGAATATGTAAAAAAAAAGGTTTGACAGCTTCATGCTGTATTTATTTTTTACATATTCAAAAAATAATAAACTAAACTAATCTAAACTAAAGAGAGGGCACAATAGACACCATTGTTAAAATCACCTCTAGATAATTGCTGCTTGGCCCGCTGTGCATTTCCATCAGTTTTTTGTTGGTCAGCAAAGAGCTCCAGATCTGCTTGCATCTGCAGAGAACAGAGAAGGCCCTACTGATGGAGGACTTTACGTCTTTTACTGCTGGCTGTCTTACACATAAGATTCAGTGTTCTTCTTGTTTCCTGGGCACACCAGGTACTCATTTAACACCCCTGCTATACTGAAAAACTCAGCTCATTCCTGTGTATTTCTCTTTATCTATGACTTGTGCTCACCTTGGGACCTGTTAAAGCAGGCAACCAACAGAGTTGCGCTTCAGAAAGGTATCAAACCAGAAACGGGGCTTACTGTATTGCCCTAGCCTTTAAGGTATGTGTGCATTTAAACTGTGTTGGAACACATTTCAGTTTCAAACAAAATGTATATGTCCACAAAGAAATCGTGTATGTGTATGAAACTGGCAACACATTAAAGAGATTGGGTAAAAGATAAAACGAGAAAAAAGAAGGAGCAAAAAGATGTGTCTGAAGCAATGTGTGACTAGTCTAGTTAGGACTGTTTTTTGTTTCTGCTGAAAAGGTTTGAGGGGCAGTAAAAGGGAAGGCCCAGAAGGAGCGTTTGATTAAATCTGCGGTTGACGTGTGGGACAGGTGAGATTGATGAGGTTCCTCCGAGCTTCACACTGTGCAGAGAGCGGGGCTACAGGAACAGAACACTGCAGTGTGGCAGGACGGAGCTCGGGGCCTGCTCGCGCCGTGGGGTCCCTCGGCTGATTAATGGGACTGGAGGCCCTTCAAAAACAGCCCTCCCCCTAGACAGGGCCTGACAGTCGTCCAAAAATAACCTGGCAGGGGTGGCAGCCCCAGCCTCCAGCCCTAACAGGCTGCAGCTTCTGAAGGAAACACACTTCAATGGAGTCTGGGGAGACAAATGGCTCCGACTTAAAGCAGGAAACTGTTATCTGCCCCATTAGAAACTAAACATTAAATAATGTTTCTAGTCTGTGTCAAGTAACTCATTAATTCCATATCAATGCCAGGATCATTTGAGCTGCTGATGTTAGTGTATTTGACTTTAAAAGAAGAAGACAGCAAGAAATGACCATTTTCAAGTCACTGAACTCAAGTTTATACTAAATACACTTACCACTTGACTTGTGACTTCACATTGTAGATATTTAATTAATTTGTTCACCATTTGTAAAATACATTTCTTAAGAGGCAGAGCTGACCACACAAACAAATCACGAGCAGGGTGGGAAAATACTTTCAACAAATGAATACAGTTGTTCTACAAGGCTCAGTGCATTGTCCTTGTCTGTTGAATCTCTACATGAATGATGTACCTGTTTCATGTTCTGGTGTAGGTGTTTACATGTATACTGATGATGCAGTTCTTTATGCAGCTGCTACAGGACATATCAGTATAAGCACAGGTGTCATATGTTATTTAGTCTATGGTAGCATGGTTTGAAAAGTCATGTTTGACCTTAAATGTAAAAAAGATAATAATAAAACTCCAGCTCCAGGTTGTTTTATTTGGCAGCACGACGGCTCAGTGGTTAGCACAGTTGCCTCACAGCAAGAAAGTCCTGGGTTCAATCCCCGGTTGGACCCGGGGTCTTTGGGTGGAGTTGGCTAGATCTTCTCGTGCATGCGTGGGTTTTCTCCAGGTACTCTGGTTTCCTCCCACAGACCAAAAACATGCATGTTAGGCTGATTCAGGCCTCCATTGCAAAAGAGATCTGTGATCTCAGTGGATTTGCCTGGTTAAATAAAGATTAATAATTAATAATAATTTGAAGATCAATGATCAATATATTTTCAGAAGTAAAATTTTTTTGGTTTTGTTCTGGATTCTTATTTAAAATTTGACATGGTAAGGGCAAACATGCATACATTTACAGACCAGTTAAGGTTTCATGCTGCAGTTTTATGCACTCAATGATTTTTTTCTTAGTTAGGTTCTTATGCAACCTTCTGATTTCAAAAAGCAGTTACAACTGTCAGAACACAGCCCTGTCGTCTTTTCAAGAAACTAAATTTGATGACATTTAAAAATTTGATCAGATTTTCTAACCATAAACCTTTTTATATGCTTAAGCAGAGAAGTTCCTCCGTTGCTCAGATCTACAGGTTGAACAACTTGTGAAGCAGACACTGAGAACTGGTTCCTTCCATGAAACTTCCTCGGGGAAAAACAGTTGGTTTGGTTGTATGAGTGGTTACGATGTGGAATTCCTCTATGAAATTGATTTCTGACTGGACTCAGATCAGAACTGAAACCGTTTCTGAAGGAGAACCAATCATTGGTGTTGTAGTCATCAATAATTGCCACCATTAATGATCTTGCTGTGATTTGTTTTAATCTTGTTTGTTGTAAGTTGTATTCTTTTGAAACTGTACTTTAAAACAGTTTGTAAACTGTACATAACAGTTTTTGTCTATCTGGAGATGTACACTGCAAATTTCATTTGGCAGTAAATGTTGCAGTGCATGTCTAACAAGGTTGAGTCAGGTCCTCTGCACAGATTCTTAACAATCCAACCAGAGGACCTGACTCAGCACTGTTAGTTTGAGCTACCTGGATTATTGAGCATGCTTCAGGTTACACTGTAGCCGTTACAGTGTATGGTATTTGTTAATACCCAACGCATTTCTATAAAAATAAACAGTAAATGGAATGTAATGAAATGCAAAAGAAAATGTCTGTTTTGTAAAATATTCATGTTAATGTGAACAAGGCCTTCAACAGAACACCTTAAATACATAGATAACTTATCAAACACATTAACTTTTAGACTTGTAAGAAAATTTTTACGTCAAAAAATGGAAACCTTTATCAAGATATTGCTACATGTAGCAAAGATTAAAGGATCAAACTAGTGTTGCTTATAGTCTCACCTTCATATAGGATGACAACCTCACTACAGTCTTTATTAGAACATTGCTGGACTGTGGCAACACTGTGGCAAACCTCCTATAGTAAAGACAAGATGGTTCATGCTGGCACTAAGCTTTTAGTACTCGCACATTAGTTTTCTTTGCTGATTTTCTCCTCCTGAGATACTTTCCCATGCTCTCTCCAAAACTGATTTATGTCACATCTGTACTAGCTTGTTTCCACAACCTTATTTTGACTACAGCCAAAGGAAGATGTGATATGAGAATGAATTGTTGCAGCTTTGTTTGGAGCTTGAAAATAACATTCTTTGCGTGCTTCTCGTTCAGTGTGGGCGTAATAGAGATGACATAAGGCCAGTTTGGTCAGTCCTTCAATTTATCAATAACCAAGTCACACCAGTGACATGCGCAGTAGACCAGTACCTACCCCGCCGTTACCACACATATAAACCACTACAACCTTGCTACAGATGTTTTGTGCACGCTCAACGTGTATAAGTTTTAAAAAGAGAACCCAGTTCTTCATATCACCCTGAAAATCACGTAAAGATCTGACAAATACCACATTCAGGCTATTTTGATGTCATGTCAGATCTTTATCCAGGGTGAATGGGTCTAAAATTTCTTAGCACCATTTGCAAGTCCCAAAGTTGTAACAAAGCGACAGTTCATCTCAGGCAACTCTATAAAAACCTTTTCAAATGTGAAATGGGACTTAACCTCGTACTTGGCTTTAAGCACTAAAAAACACAGCTGAGGAAGTCCAGAAAGAAGATTTATGAGTTTGTAAATTTGCCACAATGATTTGCAAATATTTATTGAGTTTAAAGTGCAAAAATCCAAACCAGATGCAGTTTAGGATGACGTCGGGTCATTGATAGTTTTTTTTATAATTGCATTAGTACCATTTGTGTATTGTACTGTTTAAATATATTCAGGTTAAATCTTTTCAATTCACTCCCTTTTGCCTGAACACCAGAGCAGCTATGTGCAGCACTGCTTCATTTATATGCATCTTAACTTGGATAAACGTGTTTTGAGTCTGCTTTTAAATTGTTTCATTAAACCACTTCCTTCTCCTCCAGTGTTGACAAGCATATGTTTGAATTTTATTTCACTGGCGGGAAACACATGACTGACATAAAAGCTAATAATACCTGAAAATATACAAGAAAGTCCTAACACAGCAGAAAATAGCCAGCGCACACATCGTAAATATATCAATATGTAATTATGGTAGCACTCGGGGCAGACCCCCACCACTGACATCTCTGAAGAAGGCAGTCATTTCCTCCTGCAGAGGCAACAAATGTTAAGTTGAGAGCAGCTCAAAGACACAGTATCAAATAGTTTTAATTAAATGTCATATGATCAGGAAAAAAAAAGTGGATCAGGTACACAACTAAAATATGAGATGACTCCCAAGACACCACTGTGGTTGCATTTCTATGGCCTGATTCTGTCATTTGACTTGGTCAGATGAATTTTCAGCAAAGGAGTAAGTAGACATATGGGACTGTTTAAGGAGATGGGTAAAAGCATCTGAGTGAAGGCTCTGGCTGGAGAATGATTACGACAGACCTAATTACACAGAAGGGACTGCTGTGAATTAGCAGGCTTTTCTGACAGTTGAAAATAAATAGGGTAGTTAATGAACATTCTCAAAGGAGAGGCCATGTTTCCTCACTCTTGCTGGCCTCTCCCATGTGGTGCAGGAGCTGCTCTAATGGTTTTAGCTGAAAACTGAGTAACAGAATTTGAGGCTGAGGGGAAGAAAAAAAAAAGGCAAATTAGAAGTGACTTCCTCTTTCCTGCAGCCAGGGGCTGACATGACTGATATAAGCCAATAACAAGACCACAGTCAAGGGACGTCTGGACACAGAACAGCCATATTTTGACAAATGTGAGGCTGAAGGTTAGTGTAAGGTAGCAAGGTTGAGAAAATAAATATTTCCCTTTCAGCAAAACTCTACAACAATAAAAATCCACCACTGCAGAGAAAGTTTGTGTAGAATTATTGAAGTTAAGAAACAAATATTTCAGAATCAAGAGTTAATGTAATGTGAAGAGTGCCAACTTCATACCAGCTGCCCCACACGTGATTTTTCAGTTAGTAAAGATCTCACTGGTCTCCAACAATTTTCAGTCAGGTCATCTGGACAGTTTTTTTTTTTTTTTTTTTTTTGCTGAAATGTTTCAACCTTCCATCCAGAAGGCTTCATCAGTCAAGGAAACACCCAACACAAAACTGATTCTTCCCCCAAAAGCTTACTCCAAAGTGGAACAAACCAGTTATGTTGGTGCTAAGATGGTGTCTTATACCATCTTAGCACATCTTGGTGTCTTAGTAGTGCATTCACACCAGCCCTGTTGTCCTGAACTCTAGCCCGTTTTCCTAGAAAGTCCGGTTCATTTAGGGAGGTGTGAACGCGCCATCGAACTCTGTCACGGAACAAAAAGGTGAACTCTGGCCCGGGATAAAACCTAGGTCTCGGTCCAGAAGAAGAAAACTCCAGCGCGGTTCGAGTACAGTGTAAATGTAAACAGACCGGGCCCCGCTCCACAAGCAGGAAGTGGAGTACAGCGCAGGACAAACAAACACATATTTCTCTGACCTTATATGGAGCCGTCAGCTGCCTTGTGTGAAAAACAATATTCTCCATGGTCTTCTGTTTCATCTTCTGCTCACGCTGAGTCAATTTTTGAAAAATGACAAAATATAACTCCTAAAACTGCTAAAACTTGACGCCACTCCGTTTTTGTTTTTATTTCCAGAAGAAGAAGACGTGTCTTCAGAGGTTTTTGTGCTGTTTCTTTCAGTAGTTCTTGGTACAGCGCCCCCACTTGTGAGTGGGGGAACACGTTGGTTCAACAGGTTGGCTCGACTGCACAGTGCAGTGTGAATGCAAACGCACCAGCTCAAATGTAACAAAATGTCATGAATATTGGTCCCGAACCGAACCGAGTCTACCGGACTATCAGGTGTGAAAACAACCTTAGACATCTTGGTGTCTTAGATGTCCAGATGACCTGACTGAAAATTGTTAGATTGTATACTTGGATTATTGAACATGGACTTTTTTTTGTTTTGAACCAGTTTGACATGACTGTCGATGAGGAAGACGGCCGGCGCACGAGAGGAGGGGGCATGCCAAAGAGACCATCTTAGTACCAACATAACTGGTTTGTTCCACTTTGGAGTAAGCTGTTTGGGGAAGAATCAGTTTTGTGTTGTGTGTTTCCTTGACTGATTAAGCTTTCTGGATGGAAGGTGAAACGTTTCAGAACAAAAAAAAGAAACTGGCCAGATGACCTGCCTGAAAATTGTTGGATTGTATACCTGGATTATTGAGCATGGACTTTTTTTTTTTATTGATTCAATTGACTGCCACCATCATCCCAGTCCCAAAAAGCTCTACAGTGACTGGTCTGAATGACTATCGGCCAGTGGCCCTCACCCCGATAGTCGCTAAATGCTTTGAAAAACTGGTCATGACTCGCATCAAAACAACCATCAACATCAACGAGGACCCTCATCAGTATGCATACCGTGAGAACCAATCAACAGAGGATGCAATCTCCTCTGTGGTCCACACTGCGCTCCACCACCTGGAGCAGAAAAACTCTTACGTCCGTATGCTCTTTGTGGACTTCACATCCGCCTTCAACACCATGATCCCCCAAACCCTGATGGACAAACTATCCACACTAGGACTAAGCCCCTCCATCTGCAACTGGGTACTAGACTTTTTAACAAACAGACCGCAGTTAGTGAGGATCCACAACTTCTCCTCCACCATAACCCTCAGCACTGGCTCTCCTCAGGGATGTGTGTTGAGCCCCCTCCTGTTTACTCTGCTCAC